>NW_004567107.1:55091192-55181534 GCF_000260355.1 Condylura cristata | reverse complement strand
CATGAGCAGGGGATGTCTTTCCATTTCATGGTGTCTTCTTGTATTTCTTTTAACAGTGTTTTGTAATTTTCTTTGTAGAGGTCTTTTACCACCTTTGTTAGGTTGACTCCCAGGTATTTGATTCTTTTTGTTTTAATTGAAAAGGGGATGGTTTTTTTAATCTCTGTTTCTTCTGCTTGGTTGATGATGTTAATTCTCCCGATCCATGAGCAGGGGATGTCTTTCCATTTCATGTTGTCTTCTTGTATTTCTTTTAACAGTGTTTTGTAATATTCTTTGTAGAGGTCTTTTACCACCTTTGTTAGATTGCCTCCCAGGTATTTGATTCTTTTTGTTTTAATTGAAAAGGGGATTGTTTTTTTAATCTCTGCTTCTTCTGATTGACAAAACACAATTTTTAAAAAGATTTATTTATGCATACAGAACTGGGGTACAAGCCAGAGGTGCAGGGGACAGAGGCTTCACCAGAGACAGAGTGGGGAGCAGAACAGGCAGATCAATGAAGTACACTGCTGATGGGAGCAGAAGGTGAGACACGAGAGGTCTGCTGTGTCATATGGTTCACCTCAGGGGCCGGGATTGAACTCTCATTGAGGCAGCTGCAGCCAGCTTGCAGTGCTGTGTCCTAATCCATTGCACCACCAGGGTGGGCCCAAACACAAATGTTTTGATTTGAGTTAAGCCATTAATATAGTGGGGTTTCTTTTTTTATAGCTGCTGACATTACTTGAACTGACACCATTGAATCAAATCATCCAGACTCTTTTATTCTTAATTACTTTTGATGTTTTCTGTTAGAATTTACTTAAGTATCTGAACCTAGTTCACAAGCTAGTAATTCTACCTTTCCTAACTCACCCTTCATAGCCCAGTTGGTCCATTTATTATTCACTGAACAAATACTTAGTGAATATGTATATCTTAAGCATCATATGAGACTACAAAGTAAATTTTAAAATGTCCTTTTATAAGTACTAGCACAATGATGTTAACCACAAAGATATAACAATGCTTGTAGTAGCAGAAGAAAAGGAAAATAGATAAAAGTTCATGAATAGAATAAAGGATAAATATGCCTATGGTATATCTGTTTAACAAAAAGCTATGAATTATTTTAAAGGGGACTTGAGTTTGAACTTCATTTAATGAGGATTTGGAGATTATTGAAACTGTGAAAAGACGTGACATGACAAAAAAGCATCTTAGCAAAAATAATCAAAGTACTATAGAGGATCAATTGAATTAGAAAAAAAATGATAAATGAGGTTGACCAGCTGCTCTCAGTACTTGGTCTTTCTCTTTTATTAACTAGAGACCTCCAGCATTATTAGCTAATTAGGTAGCAGCTCAACTAAATTCAGTAATTTCCAGTTAGTTCTGTCCATGGGCTACT
Source organism: Condylura cristata (assembly GCF_000260355.1). Taxonomy (NCBI): domain Eukaryota; kingdom Metazoa; phylum Chordata; class Mammalia; order Eulipotyphla; family Talpidae; genus Condylura; species Condylura cristata. Next base: position 55,180,141 of record NW_004567107.1, on the reverse strand, counting down.
TTAACAGGAGCTAGACTGGGTATCACACCTATCATTCTCAGATTTCTCCCATTCAGACATCTTGGCCAGACAGTGGCAGCCAGCCCACTGGCAGAGTGAGCTGCCATGACGACAGCCCACGGTTTCACTGACCACAAAATATGAAGCTGAGATGACAGGGCAGGATAAGGTCTGTGATTGCCAGAGCTTTCAAGCAAAAATTTATGTATGAGCTCCAAGTAGGCAGCACATTTTTGACACAACAGTGCCTCTTCTCTGTCTACATGCTCTTGATCTTCTCTGTCTAATAAAACACCCATCAGGCATTCCCCCAAAGACAAGGTATCTTTTCTTGGGTACAGGCCAGAAGTGAAGGGGCAGTGAAAGGATTTACCAAAAACAGAGCAGGGAGCAGAACAGGCAGATGGATGAAGTACATCACTGAGGGGAGCAGAGGGTGGGTCAGGAGAGGTCTACAGTGCCATGTGGATCACTCTAGGGCAGGGATCGAACTTATGCTGAAGTGGCTATGGTTCACTTACAGTGCTGCATCCTAATCCATTGTGTCACCAGTGAAGGCAGGTAAAGTATCTTTAAAAAAAAAAAAAAGATTTATTTATTTTATGTATACAGAACTGGGGTACAGGCCAGAGGTGCAGGGGTGGTAAGAGGATTCACCAGAGACAGAGTGGGAAGCAGAACAGGCCAACTGACCAAGTACACTGCTGAGGGGAATAGCGGGCTGGTCAGGAGAGGTCTGCCACGCCTTGTGGATCACCTCTGGGGTGGGGATCGAACTTGTGCTGAAGTAGCTTTAGCTTCTTAGTGCTGTGCTTTAGCCTACTGTGCTACCAGGGAGGGCCCATACGGTATCTTTCTCTATGAACAAATGACAAGGTCCTATTGAGACGTGTTAGAAATTAAGTGCTCCAATGTTGTAAGATTGGAGCCCTACAAAATAATACTCTCTTGTAGTCTACTCTTTCTTGGAGTGCAGTAGGTCAAAGGTTGCATCAGTAGTTGACAGACTTCATAGTTTCATCTCTCAGCTATAAACTATAAATAACTATAGTTTATGTGTTAGACTATAAACTATAGCATCAATTCAATTATCTTGCCTTGTTGAAAGTGAGACAGAAAAAAAATTTCATTTTAACACTCAACCCCATAAATATTAGAAAGTCACAAACTAGAAAAACAAACAAAAGAGGAAAAGGTCTTAAAACAGTATAAGAATGTTTAAAAGGTACCCTAGAGAACCCAAGTCAGGACTGCAGCTAGACTTCAGGAATAGGAAGGAACCAGTGCTGGGACGACAGGAACCAGAGGTACTTCCTCTACACTCTGAGTTGCTGTTCCTGTTTCTCTCTGGAAGGATGTTTACTTCTTTCTTCTTAGCTATTATTTTAAAGATTTAAAAATTTTATTCATGCATACAATAACCTGGATGCAGGCTAGAGTTGTGGGAGATGAGAGGATTCATTAGAGACAGGGGAGCAGAACAGGCAGATCAACTGAAATGCACTGCTGAGTAGAGCAGCAGGTGAGACAGGAGAGGTCTGCTGCAGGTCAGCTTCCTGGCAGGGTTTAGAATGCATGCTGCTGTGGCTGGCTATATCTTAATAGCTGAGACTTTAATCCCTGTGCCACCAAGGAGGCCCTTCTTAGCTCTTCTTAGCTATTTTATTGGCTGAGAAATTATATCATCTTTTTCTGCTATTTGCTATACATGTTTGGAGGTGGATGTCTCAAAATGCTGTAGTTTTTACACATGCTACATGAGGGATAAATATCCTATCTTGAGAAATTACAATTTCTCAGTCCTAATTCCAAAGTCCTCAAAGACCGAATGTGATCAGCCTCACTTTGACCAGGTATCCAACTGACAAGGGACATGCAGAAAACAAACTTAGCTTTCAGAAGATGATCCTGACAGTGAGGGCTTGAGAATACTGGGTCATTTTGAGATGCATGGATATTCCCAAACTACCTTCTTCATCTAGTAGTAATAGATTCAGGAAATTGAGAAATCGTTGAGATAGAATCAATAAGCCTTGGAAGTTTTTTGAATGTAGAGGGAGAGGAGGAGGAATCAAACATGTTGAAGGTAACTTTTAGAATAACTTGGAGAAAAGCAGGGGCCAAATTTAATAGGGAACAAAGTGAAGGATAATGAGTTTTCAGTGTGGGTATGTTCAGTTTAAAATTCTGATGCAACATATATCACTTAGTAAAAAGCTCGAATTCAGGGTAGAACCAAGATTTACAGTAATAATATTTTTCATTTATTTGACTAAAAAATTGATTCTGAGTACCTTTCTTGTGGCAGATGCTCCTTAAGGTGCTGGGAATACAGCAATAAATAAGACAGACAAATCATTCTTAATGGTGGTAGTTGTATGTGCAGTGATTTCTTTAATAGGTTTAAGAAACTCTATGAACCTCTTAAAATAATAAAGAAGTATATATTAAGGACCAAATGTGGGGTCTCTCTGGTGGCACAGGTGTTAAAGATAGTGATATTAAGTTGTTGCCAGTCACTGCAGCCCAGCTTCGATCCCCTGCCCTTAAGGAGGTGACCCAAATGACGCAGCAGACCTCTCCAGTCTTGCCCACTGCTCCCTTCAGCAGTGTATTTCAGTAGATCTGCCTGTTCTACTCCTCACTCTATCTCTGGTGAATCTTCTCCCCACACACATCTGTATCCTACACCCCAGATCTTACACATAAATAAATTGATCATTAAAAGAAGGGCTGAATATGTACCTCCCCCCCCCCACACACAAATTCCTAAGTTGAACTCCTGATCCCTACTGTGTGTGGTATTAGGAGGTGGGTCTTTGGAGGTGATTATATCATCAATTAATTTGGTGCTTTTATAAAAGAGACCCTAGGGAGATTCCATGTTCCTTCCTTCAAGTGAGGATACAATAGTCTATGAGGGAGGAAGAAGGTCCCCACCAGACATGGAATCTATCAAGACCCTAATCTTGGACTGACTTGGAGAATAAGATCCTCCAGAACTGTGAGAAATAAGGGTTTGTGCTTTAAGTCACCCAGCCAAAGATTATATATATATACAGAGAAGCCCAAATAAAATAAGGCAACATGTATATATGCATATGTATTTTTCTAGGGAAAAAAATCCCTGGTTTTCAATAGATCCTCAAAAGGGTACATGAATCCAAAGAAATAAAGAATTACAGAAACAAAACTACATTTAGGCATGAAAAGAAAATATATAGAAAGAACAGAAGCTATTCATTGACAATGTCTTGATTAATACCAATGTCAACAATGTGGGAGGCTGAAGAGAAATGAGAAAAGAAGTAGCCCAAGACAATAATATTTTGAAACACCACTCAATATATTGTATTTTTTTTCTTCTTGCCAATTCCTTTTATGCATAGTTGACTATAAACCCTGAAGCAGAGGCTTAACATGTTAAGGAAACAAAGAATAAAGAATGGGGAGAGGATCTCAGAAAAAAAAAAAAAGGCTCTTTGAGTACAAAAGAGGTCCTTGAAAGCCAATGAGGAAGACACTAACTTTAAGAGACTTTTTCATTTTAAACCTTCCAAAGCTAGAAGTCTAGTGGATTCAGAGTACTTTCTTTTTTAAACTATAGAATCTGTTAAGAATTTGTGATCATTTAAGAGTAAATTTTGTAAGAGAGAAGGGGAGAGAGAGAAGGAATCCTTTCTGGTATGGAAAATAAGAAAGAACAAGGGAGTTAGGATGCTAATGTGAGTTCTTGTCTCAGAGTCAAAATCTAAGTAGGAAATAAAGATGTCCAGATGGGTTGGAGGATTGAAAATCATGAGATCCATTGCTCCTCAATCAAACTCTGCAAGGAGACAGATTCCTCCTATAGGATCTTTTGTCACTGTGGAGTAGCCAAAGGAAAGTAAAATTTCTCTGGACAGTTCTAGGCAGAACATGGATTGATGTAGCCATTCCCCTTTCTCTTTGCCCCTTTAGATTCCCTGAGACATACAAGAGATCCTAAAGGTTTGTGACTAATGAAACAGCAGAATAGCTGACAGCTGAGAAAGTTTTTCTGCCAGGGGTTACCATAAAAGTTAACAGTGTCAAAATAACCAAATATCAAAGAGCAAAATGAGGCTAGGAATACCTCTGTCAGAAGTTGTACAGTGGACAAAGTCACATATGACAATAACTGGAGTTATGTCTGAAAGGATCACAGAGCCAGCCAGGGTGAGGGAGCAGGGAGTCAGTAGAGGCTAACTACTGAATGTTCAGGCGCAGTCACTGCACACTCAAAGAAAAAGAGAATAGGCTTGTCATCAAAAGTAAATTCAATACACAGCAAAAATATGGTAGGAATAAATCTTGAATTCAGTGAAAGAATTCAATGCTTACCAGAGGGAACTGGGGCAGGGAAGTAAAAAGGGGTTGGGGTGTTAGAAGGATGGGGGTATTGGTACCAGTAGTTTGGTAAGTGGGACATATGCACATATGGAAGAACAAAAAATGTAACCTCAAAATAATTTTTTAATAAAAGGTTTATTTATTTAAGCATAATTTATTTATACAGAATTAGGGTACAGGTCAGAGGTGCAGGAGTATTAAGAGGATTCATCAGAGACAGAGCAGGGAGCAGAACAGGCAGATCGACAAAGTACACTGCTAAGGGGAGCAGCGGGCTGAGACAGGAGAGGTCTGCTGCACCATGTGGATCACCTCTGGGGCTGGGATCGAACTTTCCCAAGTGGCTGTGGCCAGCTTACAGTGCCTCACTTTAACCATTGCGCCACCAGGGAGACCCTCAAAATTAAAATTTAAAACATTTTTCAAAATGGGTCAATTCTGGTACAAAATGAGAAGTGAGGGGAAACTCCTCAGAGCTTAGATTTCCTTAAGGAGAAAGGAAGAGTGTGGAAGGCAGGAATCAAAGAGACTTCTGCTTTATAGGAAAGCTGTAAGGATCCTGATTAGATAAATTTAAATTTTACACCATTAATGATCGTGAGAGTTACTCCATTTCCCTGTAGTGAAATAAAATTTTATCATTGTATATTTGGTCCACCTGGTATGTAAATTTATATTTCTTCCGTAGAAGTTACACCCAGGAATGTCAAGTTCAGGGGAATCTGGCAGAAAGGGGTATTAAGAAAAAATACACAGCCAGTCCCCCCAAATCATGAGAAGATTGAACAAAAAGTGTTCCAGCCTGGTGTGAATAGAGGTGAAATTGCAAGTAATGAGTGAGTGAATGGGAATCACAGGAAATAAATATTTCACAAAAGTCAGCAATTAAAGAAGGATGAATAATAGCAATGATCTCTTTGGCTAGATTTTCTTCTCTGTGAAGTAAAGAACAATAATGCTTAACAATGTAGATTTGATATCAGGATTAATGAAACAAATTGCACAACTTGCTTAACAGGGTGTCTAACAAATAACAGATGCTTTGTAAATATTACTTTTCTACCCTTATGTTGTAATCTCTTTTTTTTTTCCCTTTGGGAATTGAAAATGTCCATATTCTTCTTAAAATATGCCTACATCTGTTTGAGCATCATTATTGGCATCTGCAGTCTTATTATTTGAAGAAATAATTTAAACTCAGCTATGACATGATAGAGATAAGGAGATCTTCTATCATATCATTTTAATTTAAAAAATTAGGTATTGGGTGGATGCAGTGAGGTCTCCACAACTGTAGATCCATCTCTCAATTAACAGTGAATTATAGTATCTACTATCTTGCCTTACTTAAAACTAAGTGAAATAAGTAGGAAGGAGAAAGACAAATACTGGATGTTGTTATTTATACATAAAATCTAGAGGAACCAAACAAAGGGCCAAATAAAACCAAAACAACAAATATAACTGCAGAATTGAGGTTACCAGAGTGGAAGCAGAGGGAGAACAAAGTGAGGAAGGACACACTGGATGGTGATTCAGGACTTTGTGGTGGGTGTGGTGTGTAACTTACCCCTAAAGAGTGTGGTCCTAGACCTCTAAATCATACAATATTGCAAACCAATATTACCTCAATTTAAGAAGTTAAAAAAAAATGTTGGTCTACAATTTCAGCTATTACTTGTTATATATTAGAAAAGGTAGAAAACTCCACAGCACCACAGATGCTTGTGAGTATATATGAGAACTTTTGGGGTACCATATTCCCATTTAAAATAGATGTATATAGTATTGAGATGGAAAAAAATGTACAAAATGATGTAAAAATAAACTTTTGTAATAAAAAAATAAATAAATAATAAAAAAAATAGATGTGTATCTATTGGGCTTTGGATCAATATTAATGGGGTAAACTCCAGGTCCCTTATTTTGAGCCTTGTTTCTTCATCCAGAAACAGAAATAGTAATCCTAACCTGTGTGTGTGACTAGGCAAGGTACACAGGTATGAAAAAGTACATTGTATGCTACTATCAATGGCAATATGACTACTCTAGTAAGATGTTGTTGCTATTGTCATTGGTCAACAACCTTGATTGACTTACACACAGTTGTATTTATCATGATATAATACTGCCTGACACACTCAGAGACCGTTATCTGCTGAATGGATGTTGAAAGAAAGAGTATTTGTGCTTTTAACAATATTAACTAAGGGGCCTCCCTGGTGGTGCAGGGGTTAAAGTCAGCACTATGAGGCTACTGGCAGCCATTGCAGGATGATTTCTATCCCCAGCCAGGGAGGTGACTCATATGGAGCAGGAGACCTCTCCTGTTTTGCCCTCTGCTCTCCTCAGCTGTGTATTTCAGTAGATATGCCTGTTCTGCTCCTCACTCTGTCTCTGGCAAATAGTGTCACCACCCACACCTCTGGTCTACACTCCAATTCTTGTATGTATAAATAAATAAATATTTCCCCCAAAATATTAATTAAGATTGATAATTATTTATTTGGGTACTTTTTATCATCTCCTTTTACATCTGCATAGAATGAATACTGTTATTTCCCCCCATTTTAGAAACAAAAGAATCAAATGTTAGTTGAAAAATAAGTTACTAAGTAAAGAAATTAAATACTTCCTCCTCCCAACCCACCAACTCCAACCCTTATGAGGAAAACAGGTAAAATCAGTTGCTTGGTACAACCCTTCTAGAAGATTGTCAAAGTTATTTGAGGATTTCCATGAGTCTTAAATCTAATCTATTTTATATTGCCTTTCCAAGGCTGTTTAGTACAATTATGCACCTGCATTCCAAACCTGCATATTACAATATGTACCAGCTTTGAACAGTAATGTAGCCACTAAAAGACTGTATCTGCAGAAGGAATAAATTATTAATGTTACTTATGATACATTAATAATGTATTAAAATGAGATGTCCCTGATACCTCATTTTTGTGGCTCAGCTGCATCTCTGATACATAGCCAGCTTAATTAAAGAGGATGGGACTGCAGAGTGAGAACAGGATTGCAATTCTGGCTACTCCTCATATTAAACAAGCGATCTTTTCCGAGTTTCTTAGACGCTCCATGTCTCACTTTTTGGTCTTAAAATACAGTTTATAATGCCAATATTCAGTTGTTGTAGGTATTAAATAGGTAATCTGTGACACACTTTGAACAACCTAGTGAAGTGCTTTGTAAACATTCAATTTCCATCTTCCTCGTTATTTTACCTGATCTCCTAACAACAAAGTATTTGATTTGTTTTGTTTTGTTTTGTTTTTTAAAAGATTTATTTATTTATTCATACAGAACTGTGGTACAAGCCAGAGGTGCTGGGTGGTGAGAGGATTCACAGAGTGGGGAGCAGAACAGGCAGATTGATGAAGCACACTAATAAGGGGAGCAGTGGGCAGCGGGTCAGGAGAGGTCTGCCACGCCATGTGGTCACCCCCGGGGTGGGGATCAATTCACATTGAAGCAATTGTGGCTAGCTTGCAATGCTGCATTCTAACCTGTTGTGCCACCAGGGAGGACCATAGTTGGTATTTTTTAACCAGTATTTTCATTTAGTCTTTAAGTCTAAGTAAATTATATTAAATCAACACTTCTGGAGAAAGTTCGATTGTTAATGTCTTCATTGAGACTTTTTGATAAGAATGTACAAAAATAAGCTTTCAGACTAACACATCAGATTTTTGTGAACAGCATTTACTGAAATCTAAAACATCCATAGAATATTGGATATTTGTCTTTCAACATATTATGTGTAGCTAAAAATACCTTGGATCTGTTAAACTCTTGCAGAATTATAGGGCATTGATGGTTGTTCCTCCCTTCCTACAAGGCTAGAGGTGGAGGTTTGCATTATCTAAAGCCAACAGGAAATGATTCAGATGAGTGTAATCTCTGATACCTCTGTAGTAGAACCTCTTATCAGAAGGTGTTTCCTTTGTTGATTCATATGTTCAAATATGTGCTAAGAGCAGTTATGCCTGGTTCCTTGTCCAAGGCACTGAGCTGAGTATTCCATGTCCACTTCTAGAGGTTCCTCCGGGAACCTCTAATCTGAAAGGGAGGGAAATCATATAGTTAACTGCCAGAATAAAAGGTAAACTTTGGTAAGTACCACAGGAATGTTGAGGTAGAGAGTATTATGGGTCTTCAAAAGGACATATTATTCCCCATGAGGAGAGAGGAAAGAATTTGTCTGTCTGCTTGGTTAATGGTAAAGGTCCAAATTTGGTAATGCATAAGTGATCTAGAATCCAATATGTCAGGTCCAACTTTGGCAATCAATGCATTAGTGATCTAGAATCTCAATCACAAGGAAGAGAGTTTAGGTAACTATTATGCTTCCATCCCAGGAGGTGCAAAGTGTTCATCAACACTGCCAATTTTGGATCCATGTGGGAAAGTATAGCTATGCACTTGGTCCATCCTCAGTTATGGAGCAAGTCATGTCGCATCCTAATACTTTCTTTTTCTGACTTCAAATCCTGGAATCTAGTGAATTCCTGGAGGGGAGACAACCTGTTTCCTTGTCAGCACACAGCCAGGCTCTAGCAAATTACACACATATGAAACTATTATAGAAAAGACTCACCAAACCAAAGAAACTAAAAAAGAAGAATGGGTTTCAATGTTTTCCTATGCGTGGAATTCCTCAGACACAAATTTTAAGATCTGGCAAGGATTCTGTGCTCAGGTCATGCAGGCAGAAGGCTGTGGTTGGATGGTTTCCAGAACAGACTATACATTATCACACTGAGCCCCAGGAAAGGTGGGACTATGGCATTACTCAGCTTTGCTCAGTGAAGAAAGATCTATTCTACTCTCCTAACCTCTAGCTTGAAGTTGATATGAGATTTAAATTCAGGTGTGTGGATATGAAGATGGCTACTTGAAAAAAAAATGGAAATAAGGATTGAGTGAATAACTTCATTTTTCTCTCAAACCTCTGACTACAACATTCTTCTAAAGGGTAAGTGATAATTCTGAATTTATTTGAAGTGCTAAAGGGGTAAGAAGATAAATTTCTTTAAGTAATGTACAATAATCTGGAGGAATCTGGGATCTTCTCTGTTTCCCATAAGGTTGGGTATTGACAAGAACCTATCACTCACTGATCACCTAAATTGTAGTTGCTAAAAGAATTCAGTCATGAGAACTTTCTAATTCCTGGAAAAATGCTATCTCTACACACTCTTCCTTTTTACCGTAAATTTGTTTTTAACCATATTTAGTAGACCCAATGCACTAGGCTGTCCAGAACACAAGAAAGAAATCCAGAGACCAGTACAACAGGCTGTACATTTGAAGGCAAAGATTCAGTCAAGATAACTGTCTCTCAAATTAAGGCTCTTAGACCTACCAAGTTGATTAAAAAGCAGATTTAGCAACCTTATCTAAGATTCAGTTAATCAAAATCTCTGGGAAAGGGATTCAGAAATATGTACATTAAACACATATCTCAAATGATTCTGGTGCACATAAAGTATGTGAATCACTGCTATAGTCTGTAGCCTTTATGAATCTGAAATGCCTCCCTTTGTGCCTGAAGATTAAGCTACTAAGCCAGTTCTAAGGCTTCTTTCTGCTATCACCCTGGAGTAAGGAGCTGAGAAGTGGAGGCAAAGCTAAATGAGACAAAATAAGCATCAAAGGTTCTTACACACAGAGGTGTTGGATTGATCTTGATTGCTAAGATGAGGATCAGAACAAGCTGGAAATGATCATTTTGGCAGACAGACAGAGCTGGCAGAAAGGTGGGCACAGTTGCCAAATGACCAATCAATGCCTGACATTAAAACCTTGAAGTTTTAAAAACAAGACCCATATCTACAAAAACTAAAAAGGCCAGAGAGAAAAGGGAAATAGAAGACAGATTTGGAATGGCCACAACCTCTGAGATCCAGCAACACAAGGCTAATTTTTCCCCCGAGACTATTACCTTTACATATTTTCTGTGATAACCTGAACCATTACCCTGGGCAATTAAGGTATGGATGCAAAAAAAAATGTCATATATACAGAGACACAGTCATTATTCCCCCTCCCACACAAAGGAACCACACTGTCCATTCTGAATTCCTAAGTGCTACAGAATTGCTTGAAGAAGGAGCTTCCCTGGTAGTATAAGATGTTAAAGTCAGCACTCTGAAGCTCTCTGCCACCACTGCAGCATGAGTTCGATCCGCAGTCAGGGAGATACCCACATGGCACAGCAGACCTCTCCTTGTTTCCCACTGCTCCCCTCAGCATTATATTTCAGTCTATCTGTCTGTTCTGTTTCCCACTCTGTCTCTGGTGAATACTCTTGGCCCCCCAAACCTCTGGCCTGTTTCCCAGTTCTTGTATGTATAAATAAATAAATCTGTAAAAAAAAAAAACCACCAACATCATTTTTTTAAAAAGGATTGTTTTAAGAATAGTTAACGTTTATTAATACAGCTATGTACATGGCACAGTTTAAACATCTTGAATTTATTAACTCATTTAATATTCACAACAACCCTATAAAATAGGTATGGTTATTCTGCAGGTGAAAAACTAAAGAGGGATTAAGTAATTTGTTCAAGGTCATGTAGACTGAAGGGCGGAGCTGTGATTTAAATCAGGTGGTCTAGACAGGAATCTGAATTCTAATTCACTATTTTATACTCTCAGCTGTGAGATAGGTAGGTCAGATTTTACAAAGAAATAAACTCTATTGCAAGGAACTATTGATTCAATCATTATTGTTGCGGTTACACTGTCAATAAAATTAGAAAGCATATTTAGAAGATCTTTGTCAAATATCATGACCTGTTGTTTGCGCTTAAAATGTATACAGTATCCTATGTATAATGCTAACATCTGACAGGATTAATATCAGAGGTGTGGTCTGATACAGTTTCATAGAGAAACAATGCCAATAAAACTTCAATGGTAAGAAGGTAACCAAAGATCCTCCAGGAACCCAACTCTGTGTGTCTGTGTATGTGTGTGTATGTGTGTGTGTGTGTGTGTGAGAGAGAGAGAGAGAGAGAGAGAGAGAGAAATGTTTCACATCTACTCTTTTTGGATGGGCTGTTCTTTATTGATTTTGTCTCAGATTTTGTGAACTTATTGGAACATTTTTTAAGTGTACTTGTGCACATACACAGAAAAAGCTATTCCTTTTATCTAACATTTCCAGTTTGTTTTCTGGCTTGAGGCTCCAAGAAAACATGACCAGACGGAGGGGAAACTTAGAAAACAAATCCAAATCGATTAAGAAAAGCTTATTAAGCAAAATGGAACTACCTTCATTGTAGTATGAGTGAGTGAAAAGTACTTTGAATGAAAAAAAAAATAGAACATTTCATATGGTTTATATCATGTTTTTAGGACATTATATTTACATTTACAGTTGTTTTTTTTTTAATACCTGATACTCAAGAATGTCTCTGATTACATCTAACCTTTCAAAATGCACTGACAATTGTTGGTGACTTGCCTATAGTTACCACTAAGTTAAAGCTGTTTTCTCGTTTCTCAAGCAAGTTGAAACTCTTGTTAAGATGGCAGCAACCAAAACACCACTCTCCCAACCCCCCTATACACACACACACACATACACACGTGTGCAAATAACTCTTATACCAAGAACAGAAGGAGCAACCGAACCACAGGAGCACAGTTGTAGAGAATAAATGTGAACTCATGGTTTTCTTATAGAATCTGGAGACTAAAGACCAAATTGGTATATTTTTAACTTTGTGTGAGCACATTTAATTTTACACTCTCTTCTAAGAAGCTATAGATTATCTATTTGAAAGGTCTTATATGTGTCAACTTGGAAATGGAGTACAGTTCATATAAGTATAATAGAAATTGATAAATATGAAAAACTAGTATAAACCAAATGATACCAGCAAAAACTAAAAGCACAAAACACATGTGTTTTTTTTTTTTCTAAGATTTTATTTATTCATACAGAACTGGGGTACAGGCCAGAGATGCGGAGGGTGAGAGGATTCACCAGAGACAGAGCAGGGAGCAGAGCAGGCAGAGCGGGCGGGCCAGGAGAGGTCCACCGCGCCGTGTGGTCACCTCCGGGGCAGGCGGGGATCGATCTCATGTGGAAGTGGCCCAAGCCTCCCAGTGCTGCGCTTTAACCCGCTGTGCCACCAGGGAGGGCTCCATGTGTTCTTTGTTTTAATTCTTTCTACACTGTTTTATTTTATAAAGGAGAAATGTATTTTTACAATTATTCTTAGATATTCATATATTTCATTGCTATTGTGAATGGTCTTTTTCTCTTACAGTTTCTACATATCTTTTATATTAATGTCTTTATTTGTATATATTTTACATCAGGTGTAGTTCCGATCGAATTTCTACCACCAATTCACCAGTGCACCATTACTTTAATCCCTTCTGCTCTTCCCTCCATCGTTTGTACCCTTGCTCCCCAAGTCCCCTGTCGAATGTCTGATTATTTTTGTTTAGCTTTGATGTATTGTTTTTTTTTTTAAATTGTTATTATTTTCCCTCTGATGCCTTATTTGGTTCCCTTACACTCCTCTTATAAGTGAAAACATCTGATTATTTTTCTTTTTCTTTCTGAGTTATTTCACTGAGCATAATCCCTTCTAATTCCATCCATGTTGCCACGAATGGCATTAGATTATCTTTTTTCTTTTGCTGAATAGTATTCCATTATGTATATGTACCACATCTTCTTAATCCAATTATCTGTTTTTGAGCATTTTATTGTTTCCAAGTCTTATATATTATAAATAATGCTGCAGTAAACATTGGGGTGCATATATCCTTTTAAATTAATGTTTTGTTTCCTTTGGGTAGGTCCCTAGCATTGGAATTGCTGGGCCAAATGGCAGCTCTATTTTTAGCAATTTGAGAAACCACAATTTTCCATAGAGGCTGGACTAGTTTGCACTCCCACCAGTAGTTTTGAAGAGTCCTTTACCTCCACATCCTGGCCAATATTTGTTGTTAGTTTTTTTGTTTTTTTGTTTTTTTTTTTTAATTTGTGCCATTCCTACTGGTGTAATATGGCATCTCATTGTAGTTTAAATTTACATTTCATTGACTATATGGAATGTTGAATATTTTATGTCTGCTGGCCATTTGCATTCCATCTTTGGAGAAGTGTCTTTTGCATTCTACTGTCCATTTTTTGACTGGATTATTTATTATGCTTTTGATGAGTCATGTGAGTTATTTGTATATCTTTGTGTTTAATCCCTTATCAACTGTGTGAAGGGCAAAATTTTTTTTCTCCTAATCAGTAGGGTGTCTCTTTGTTTCGGTTAATGTCTCCTTTGTTGTATAGAAGCTTTTCAGTTTGATGTAGTCCCAGCTGTTTATCTTTTCCTTCATTTTCTTTGCTTTGGTGGTGGGGGGGGGTGAGTCTTTAAAGATGTTACTGAGATGTATGTCTTGTAGTGTTATACCTGTATTTTCTTCTATATATTTTATGGTTTCAGATCTTTTATCCATTTTGAGTTGATTTTGGTGCCTGGTGTGAGGTAGTGGTCTAGTTTCATTCTTTTGCATGTGGTCATCCAGTTTTCCCAGCAACATTTATTGAACAAATTGCCCCTGTTCTATTGCATATTCTTTGCTCCTTTATCAAAGATTAGTTCCCCATATATGTTTGGCTTTATTCCTGGGCTTCCTGTTTGGTTCTATGGGTCTGTGTTTGACTTTCTTCCAGTACCATAGTTTTTTTTTAATTATTAAGGCTTTGTATTATAGTTTGAAGTCTGTTTGTTTTATTCAGGGGAGTTTTGGCTATTCAAAGTTTTTGGTGGCTCCATATGAATTTCATCAATATATGTTCTATGTCTTTGAAGAATGTCATTGAGATTTTTATTGTAATAATGTTAAATATGTAAATTGCTTTTAGAAGGGTAGCCATTTTGATCATGTTAGTTCTTCTAATCCATTAGCAAAGGATATCTTTTCATTTTTTTGTACCTTCTGTTTCTTTTAACAGTTGTATAGGTCCTTTTCCTTTTTTGCAAAACACATGTGTCCTAACATAGTTCTACCTCAAGAAGACTACGTTTTTTTCACTTTCTGTTTTTCCACTTTCTATTCCCCTCCTGCTCCACATGCACACACATACAAAGCAAGTCCAAAACTGTTTTAGCGGTTTAACAGCCTGTATTTAAATACAATTTTTTAACCTCTCATCACTACAAAAGCAGCCTTTTCTGATAATCTCTGTGTTTCTCTCTCTTTCTGTATATATGTGTGTGTGTATATCTCACACACAAGTCTCCAAGTGAAGTAATAAAATTTATTTCTAGCTTATTTAGTGAATTAAAGAAAGAACCCAAATATAACTCATTAGATCAAAGATGTTCTCATATAGCTTTTCCCATAACCTTCTGAAAATTAAAACAAAAAGCAATGCTCTGAACACCATGGGAGCTTCTTCAACATGATATGAGATAAAATCATGTGGATTGCTTTACTTTTGTTAATTTTGTTCCTCGAACATTTTTCCTAACCTTCAACTTTTCCTAACCTTCATGTTATTTCTGCTTCTTATTCATAAAAATGCCTGTCAATATCATGAATTTCAAATTGTCAGGGACAGCAAATATAAGTGAAAGGAAAGATAGTAAACATTCCTTTTTATACTTTCCTGAATTAGCTGAAAACTAAGGGATCACTCAAGTAAAATTTAATAAAGTTTAGCAAGCTACATACATACATACATATGTATACACACATACACACACATATATAGGAATGTACATGAATATATATAGGAATAAGTTATAGCTACACTTTAGAACATGTTAAAATCAGTTTCAAATTTCATAGTACTTTTTCTAGATCATCTACAATAGTTTTTCCCCTAGACAAAGCAACTGAGCTGAATTCTTATTTCCTCAACCAAATCTATTCATGCATTGCAAGGATAAATCAAGTGCATTTCTTTTGCACATATGTGTGTATTGGAAAGTATATGAATGATCAGAAAGGTGGATGTAGGAAATGATGACTCCTACCTCAATGCATCATCTCAGGAATGGTTATTGCCTCCGAGATATAACCGGTGTTGTTGGTTACATTATTTGTGCAAGTGTTTACTTCGGCTTTTACTTATAAAACAACAAAGACCCAGTAAATGTTTCACGACGGCACGGATTACTTATGCTCAGAAGACGCCAGAACTAAGATTCATATTGCTTTCCCTTTTCTTTTTTAAACTTCCTGCTACCCAGTCTTGAGAGAAAATTAATTTTGGGGAGATAGTGATGGGGTACACACAGAAGACTTTGAAAAAAATCCAAATTAATTACAACACATTTATATTACCCTAAGCTCTTTTCATTTTCTCTAGTCTCTCTCTTTCCTTTCCCCCTTTTTTTATGATCTTTACTTTTCTTTTTAATTTTCTTATTTTGCCTGACTTCCTAAATAAACAAGACTTGTAACCCAGCAGGTGACTTTTACAAATGATCCATCAAACTAGGCAAACAGATCCCAGGAATTTACATAAAACGTGATGAGAAGAGAGGAGAACCTGACATGTAAACCATGATGGTAGCAAAAATACTATTCCCATTTCACATAAAACAAAGCTTTTAATTGGTTGCTGGTAATATCATTACCACTCACCTGATGTTTAAGTGGTTGGTTTTCTCAGGAATAAAGAGCCTCTGAAATTACTAGTGGATTTGAGGCAGGTCTACTTTTAGAAATAACAAACAAAAATAACCTAAGATCTGCTCTTAGAGTTCTGAAGAAAGATTAAAAATACCCAAGTTTAGTAAAGTGAGAACCAGCTCTGTTTTTCTTATAAGTACTCTTCAAATTAAGAATTTCCCCCCTAATTTAAGAAAATAATTGCCTTTGAAAGAAACTATTCAATGACTTCCATGAAAGCAACTGGCATTTTATAGGTCACAAAACATAAGCTCTTATTCTACTAACTAAAACAAATCAGGTATATGAGAATCTATTTCTGTTATTCTTCTCTAAAATGAAATTCTTTCGTGTCTTTTTTTTTTGGCAAAGATTTAATATACATCTTAAAAATAAAAAAACAATGTTACAAGAAAACCATACAAACAAATTCATGAAAACTCATCTTATTTACTATTAAAAGCAGTGTTGTCCCCCCAAAACTTGAGTATTCAGAGAGTATTATGAGATGAGTAAGCAATCTGCCCTGTGTGAGAAAAATGAGTCAGCAATTCCCCTGGGAGCAAACGGTTTCCTCTTGGTATCTGAACATTTTTTTTGGAATATTCCATTAACATCACATGTAAAGAATTTTTCTCTGACATGGGCTATCACAGTGCATTACAGCAACACATTGCTATACTGAGATGACTTAATAAGTACATTCTTTTCTCTGATTCTTCAGGATTATCACAAATACACTTGCAGAGTTGATCTCACCCATACCTCATTCCCAAAAGAGCAGCGGAATTATTCCTTGTTTCCAGGGAAATCCAAATTAAAGCAAAAGAAACGACTAACTAGACCTGGTGGTAAAATTAGGTTGACAAGTATCTCTCGGTATTTATTCAAAAGGTTCCAATACTACCTTGTCAATTATCAGGAAGATAATTTTATTATTCTCTATATGACCTATGCTTTACACAATACTAGCCACACAATCAATGCTTGAGAATGTTTGGTGAATAAATTAATAATATGCAAGATTCAGCCATCACTTTTTTTTCCATTCAGATATCAGCCTGACATACTCTCGGGGTTAATGGAAAGGTAGAATGAACCTGCACTTAGGAGATACACAAGCTCCTTTGCAGTCTCTTCTAGCCTAATACAGGAGTGGGAGCCAGAGATGACTCAATGGGATTAACCCACCATCTCCCGGATGTTGGCCATTGCTTCAGGCCTTTCCTACACTGTGGTTTATATTCTGACAATAGCACTGCTTTATTATCCCCATTTTAAAGATGCGAAAATAGGCTGAGAACTTCTTGATCTCAAAGTCCTTCTTAAGGAGAACTGGGTTTAGATGAGAATGTAAACAAAAGTTACAACAAATAATAAATTAGCATCATTTGATGATGGCTAAGAAGCCACCACATACTGGGCAATAATTATGTAAATCTTATTCCTCTGTTTAATAATACACACTCACACATACAATAGTTTAGGCAATCTTAGAATTCTGTTTCTGTAGGTCCCAATTCATACCTTCAATTACATTTTTAAGTACTTAGCTTTATTTAAAAAAAATACACTTCCTAGTTTATTACTAACTGCATTTGAAAGAATGTATGCAAGATTTATTTAGGGTGAAGCCCATGAAAGCTTCTTTTACACTTTTAAGTGTTTCTTTTTTTTTTTAACTCATGTTAAATTAAAACAGAAAGTAAACCAGGGTAATAAAACTGTGTACAATAACATTCAAATGGTATGTGTGCAATAAGATAGTGTTTTTAAGATTTGTGTATATTTTATTTAATCACTAAATTAAGTTTCAAATTTTGGGGGGTGAATATTTTTAAGAGTTATAATGAACTAAGAATAAAATTCTTATATTTAAAAGCAGTATACAACATTATCAGAAAATCAGACCACTATTCATAAGAGAAAGATAGCTGGAGTTTACACAACAGGAAATGTGTGGCTTACATTTTTATTTCTAAATCCACAACATCATTAGCAATTAAAAAGAAATAGCAATGCAATTCTATTTTTTTTAAATCAGCATGGTTATTTAATTTTTTTAGAATATATGCCAGTAGAAGAATAAATGTAATCAACCAGTTTTGTAAAACAATTTATAAGTACATATCAAAGAAAATTTAAATATGCTTCTAGGGTTCTACTCGGATGAATAATGCAAATACAAGCAAATATTTATATATGAAAATATTATTTTATCCTCTGGCTTAGCAAGTACAAACTTTATTCATTGATCAAGGAATGGAGATGGGTAAGTTTATGCTCAAAAGACACTTTCTCCCCCAGTAAGAGGATATAGGGTCCTTTGTGAATGAGGAGTTATACATCACAGGCATAGAGAGAAGTTTATGTTCAAGACATTCTTTAAATAAGAAACAGGGGACTCCCTGGTTGCACAAGGGGTTAGGTCACAGCTTTATCAAGTTATCACCAGTACTACAGTCTGAGTTTGATCCATGACCAGAGAGCTGACCCACATGACCCAGCAGACCTCTCCTGTCTCTCCTGCTGCTCCCCTCAGCAGTTTATTTCAGTAGATCTGCCTGTTCTGCTCCCCACTCTATCTGTAGTAAATCCTCTAACCCCCCTCATGTCTGTTCTAGACCCCTGGTCTTGTATGCATAAATAAAAATGTATCTTAAAGTAAGTGAGTGAATAAATGAAAAAATAAATATTAAAAAATAAAAACAGGGCCTAAACATCCTAAAACAAGAAGCATCCTAAAACAAGAAGATGTTGGAAAATAAGTTCTTGTGAATAATAATGGGACAAAAGATTACATTACAGTTTTCTCAAGTGTAGAAAGTGGTATCTCAAGATACAAATAGCATTGATAATAGTCCCTATCTCTGTTTACTAGAACTGTTCTTCTATTTATTTTGCTATAATTTTCTATATTTTACAAATTTACTTTTACAGCTAGAAAAAATATATAAGAAGAAAGAGAATAAAAGCAAAATTTTATAATCATATAGTCTTGAATAAGATGCAGAAAGAGCAATCTGTTCCTGGTATATCTGGGGTCAAAAATCCAACCCAAGTCAGATTCTGGTTTTGCTGGCCACAAGGTCTTTATGATATACCACCATCACATAGTGACTGTGCCAGCAGATGCACTATTCAGATGCATTAGTCCCAAATCCAGGACAAGGGAGACAGTGACCCAGCCTTCTCTTAACTCCCCAGAATCAGACTCCAGTGTGTGGTTGGTGCTATTACCACATCTGAAAAAGAACAATAAGTAACTAAAGTCTGTCCAGAGGGTAGCTACAATGATAAAAGATCTAGATACTCAACT
The DNA here is from genome assembly GCF_000260355.1 of Condylura cristata. NCBI lineage: Eukaryota > Metazoa > Chordata > Mammalia > Eulipotyphla > Talpidae > Condylura > Condylura cristata. The sequence goes on along the minus strand of NW_004567107.1, from coordinate 55,160,796 downwards.
ACTCTGCTTAAAATTGCCCCCTCATTTCTTATTATTGTCAGAATAGAGTCCAAATCCTGTAAGGCCCAGCCCCATCCTGTAAAGCCCAGCCTCATCTTGTAAGATTCTCCCCTTTGCTCATGTAATTGCTAGTGACGTGTTTCAGTCCCTCTGGCATATTTGTTCCTCTCCACTTCAGAACTTCATCAAGTTCTGCCTCACCAGTCAAGAATGCCTCTACCATCATTCCACCCTCTACCCCACCTTATCTACTCCATACACATATTTTCTTGCTTGGTCAATTCCTCCATTTCTTCAGGCCTCAGATTAAAATTTTTCTCCCTAGACTGTATCTCTAAATACCCACCTAGGAAACAGATTCTGATCATACACTTTTGTTTTGTCCTATAGCTATCTTTGGTTAATTATTTTGTATCTGTAATTCTTGCTAGATAATAAATACGATGAGGACAGTATTATGTGTCTTAAGTATATTAGTTTAGTGGGGGTACTAAAACAAAATATTATAGATTGGGTAGCTTATAAAGAAAAAAAATTTATTTCTTACGGCTATGGAGACTGGAAAGTCCAAGATCAGGGTACAGGTAAAGTTGGTATCTGATGAGAGCTCTCTTCCAGCTTCATAGGTGACCCCCCTTCTCACCAGGGTTTCACATAGTGAAGGGGAAAGGAGTTCTATGGGGTCTCTTCTCTAAGATCACCAATCCTTATAACTTCATCACTTACCAAAAGTCCCACCTCCCAACACAATCAATATTGGAGGTTAGGATTTCAACATATGAAAGTTGTTGTATACTCAATGTACAGTATTATGGTATCCCAGAATGTAGTACAGTGAGTGGCCTATATTTTGGACTATCTGTTGAATGAAAGAATGAATGAACAAATGAATGAATGCATCCATCTGCAAATTTTTTTGTTATTCTCCATTTTCATCATAATTTCTCCTGATGCTTAGAAAATGGTATTCTTAATCTGAATACAAGTAGGAAAAGAGAAAAAAATGACAGCTTCCTATCACACACTCTGTGCTGCTCCATTCGTTAGAACTAACATTAGTCATATAACTTTCCTTCTAAAGTTATAAGGAAGAGTTTTTAAATTAAATTAAAAAATTAAACTAGCATTCAATGTGGTAATGAACTCCCATTTGTGAAATATATACTTCTGTAAGTTGGAACTATTGTAAAAGATATTCTTCTATTGGGTAGTTGGATTTAATGATCTTCGGATCACTTCAAAGTATATGATTCTATGACATAGCCTTCTCTGACTTCAGAGCACTATATAAAGGAGAGATTTAAGACAAAACAGGGCAGGGAGCTAAACAAAGAAAAGCTGGGCAAAGAAAAGGAAATGTAACACTGTCTCAAAATGTTTGATCTCAATCATTTCCAACCTTCTCTGAGGATGGGGTTGGCAGGCCTCCCAGAGAAGCCAAAACAAAGCAACCTAACAGGGCATCACAAAAGGAAAGACCTAAGCTGGAAGATGTGAAGATGCCTGCATTTAGATTCACTGAGGAAAGAGAGAAGGGGCGTGAAAGGAGGGTTTTCTCTTGGGGTCCTTTTCAAATCACTTAGAAAATAAACATTCTCTACAGAGAGAGGGCAGTTCTCGGAACTCAGAAGACTGGGTGTTAATGAACATGGCTAAAGGAATGGATTAAAATGTCAGTGCAAATCCTTTGTATCTTCCCTATCTTCAACCCAAACTTATGTCATCATTCTGGAATGAGCTTAACAAATCCAGTTTTTATCACCTTTGTATTCACAGTTCAGAAATTGTCCAATGGCATTGTGATTCTTTGATAAAAGGAATCAGTATTGCTATGAGTGAAATATAACTTTCCTTTGGTTTGAAGGAAAGAACCATACAATGTCTCTGTTTGAAACTGAACAATGAAAATTAACTATACTGTGTAGTTTTGCCTTGCTGAGTGGTGATTTTTTCCTACTACAGTATGAAGAGTTCCTCAGGAGACAGATTTCTGACTGCTAAAGATATTTAATGCCTGTTGTGGATGCTCACTATGATTCAGGCAAGGTGCTGAATGATTTGTACACATTTTCCCTTGAATCCAAAAAACAGTTCAGAAGTAAAAACAATTAGAGGTCCCTATATGTGAAAACTGTGTTTTCTATTACTGTAAGAATTAGAAAAGTATATAACAGCATATAAATTAGGAAGCATATTATTATGTTTTTTAAAAAAGATTTATTTTATGTATTTATGCTTACAAGAACTAGGGTGTAGGCCAGAGGTGCAGGAGGTGAAGTATTCACCAGAAACAGAGTGGGGAGCAGAACATGTGGGTCTATTGAAATACACTACTGAAAGGAGCAAAAGGCATGATAGGTATTATGTTTATTTTGACTGTATTATAAAAAAATTCAAATGTAAGACAAAGCAGAGAGGATTTTATGACAGTCCTAATCTCACCTTAATCTCAATCATGTGACCTTAATAAGTGCCTTCATTTTACCATATTTCTTTCATCTATTACTCTTTGCTCAGTTACTTGAAAGTAACATTCAGGTATCATGGCTTGTTAATCTTTAACAAGTGTGCATTGCTAAAAGTTAAAGCTATTTTCTTGTATATTATTATCACTCCTAAGAAATTAACAATTTCTTGAACCCAACTCATCATCCGACTTCTCATATTATCCTAATTTTACCATTGACTTTCATAATAAAGTTCAGCATGATAATAATGAGGGGGATAGAAAAAAAACTTGCTTCTATGGTCCAATAAATATATTTAGAATGCGTTTGGAAATAGAAGTACTTCTTTGGGGTGCCCAGGGTGTACCCCAAACATCTGAGAACTCAGCCTAAGTCAACAATACTATTCTCAGACTCATCTAGAACTGAAATTACCAAAAAAAAAAAAAAAATGAAAGCATACATATTAGGAGCATGGACTCTGGAAACAGATGATACAAATTCATTACCTATTAGCTAGACAACCTTGGACAAGTTCATCTCTCTGTGTGGTCTTTCTTTTCACTTATGTAAAATAGAAATATTAACAGTATCTTCCCCGTAGAATTGTCAGAAGAATTAAAGGAAAATAATATAAGAATTACATAACTGAACATCACCATCACTGCAATTGTCAATAAATGTTAGCCATTGCTGATATCATTAATATCATCACAGTAGTTATCCTAATGAAGGACTGCAGGTCACAATCTGCCCCTGCAGTTGATCAGAATACAAGAATGACAGGAATTGAGAAGTAGGGTAAAGATTGAATGCCAGTGACTTTGTATAACTTTTTTTCCAAATTCCCTTTTTATGTTGTCATATGATCCTTTCCATGAAAATCTATTTTATTTTACTTATTCATTTATTTACTCAAAATATTATTTTAAGTTCACCTACTTAAGGTTGGTAAAAACAACCACCAAAACATAAAACAGCCTACCACATGGTAGGCACTATGATCAGCATTGAGGATAGTGAAAGGAATAACATCTCTGCCCCAAGAAGTGCAGGAGCTAACAAATCTAGAGAAATCTTCTCACGAATGGCCAACTTGCCATAATATACTGCCTGTGTGCTACCTTCTGGACAGCCACTTGCCTGATCTGTCATTGATTTATAGGTGTCACAGAGAGACAACAAGTTATGAGCATCTATGCTATTGCTCGGGATTAGAGGAGCTACATTGTACAATTGAGTATATTCAGTTACCTATTTAAAAAATATTTCTATTCATTTCACTTATATTTATGACTGTCATCAAATAATTTTTGACAGGTTATATTATGAGGAAAACCAAGCTCAGTGTGGTAGACTATTAAGCTGAAATGAAGGAGTAATAAAGATTTCTAAATTAGAACAGGTTCATGCCTGGCAGTCAAAAAGTAAGGGAAGTATTCCAATTATAGATATTGTCTCCAATTCTGCAGAATTCCTGCAAGAATCAATTGCTGTTTTTCCTTCCCAATACCTATTTCTAAACTTTCCTTGGTTGTGCAATTATAAAAGCACTTTGCCAAATTGGTCTACTGTCTATATTTTCAGCAAATGCAAAATTGAAAGCAATTCAAGATAATTCAAAAAAAAAAGGGGAGGGGGAAATAGAGACATTTCACCTGTTGTGTCAGCATCAAAGAAGACTCCCCGGCAATATGCAAGCCAGTTCTTCTGACAAAACTGGTCCCCTCAATTCCCAAATGCAGAGATTTAAATCTGCAGTCCATCTTCCCCCTTTTCCAGGTTATGAAGTTGGTTCAATTTACCTATACTAGACACTCTTTTTTTTTTTTAATATTTGAGAGTTACATATGAAACATATTGATTGACAATGTATATAAAAAATCATAGCCAGTCATTTTTTGGAGATACAAGCCTCAATAGAATGGATGATTCAGAGTCATTAAGCAGAGATCCAACTTTTATTATCACTTGTGACAGATACGTCTGGGGACACAGCCAACTGGAAAGCTAACCTGCTCCTGCCCAGTTTTATTTGATTATTCATGCCACCAGAGGTACCAACAACAAAAGAGAAAACAAGTGTAGACCCTACGGGCCTGACAGTGGAGCAGACAGAGGTGCAGGCAACAGGAGGCAAACCATGTACAAGTAGCTGTCCTTTAACCATGGGGCTAAAAAGTCCACACTGAGAAAGGTGAGTAAAAGAGGAAGTCTTGATTTGCTGATTTGAGACCTTGAGCCCAGTTATTCTGAAACCTGCTCCAACCTCTTTCCATGCAACTTGCCTACATGAAAAATACGTTCTTCCTTTTCCCTTAAGCTACCTTTAAAAGATTCTGTAAATTGCAGTCAAATAATTCTGATTTATAAAACCCACCTTGTGACAGGCACAGGGCTAGATCGAGAATTCTGAAGTGAGTCCATTCTAGGCAGGGAAACCCCCACTCAGCTCTCTGCTCCACTGCCACCCAATTAGAAAGGCAGCATTGGCATGTTACCTCAGGTACGTGGACAGGTTACGCTACTGAGTTACAAGTCTGATTCTAGTACTAGATGGATCAACTTGGATAGCTACTTGGCCCCTACAAACTTTCATTACCCTATCTGTAAAAGAGGGATATTAATGGAACCAGCATCAGAGTATCAAGTGAGGCTTTAATGACACTTACCTGTAAAGTGCTCAGCACACAACAAGAACTCATAGTATTATCAGTGACCACCAGTGATCCTTCCTAATATTCTTTGCAAAAACTTTCTATAATTCTCCAACACGCTCTGCCAGTTTTATTATTCTCCTTAGATTTGTCACATTGAACATCATATATTTGTACTATCTGCTGTTACTCCTCCTTAAGTATAATATGAGCTTTTGTTGGCGTTATACCTTGAACACCTAAAAAATGTAGCTGAGCTACATAGTAAGGACCCAACAGCCATTTTGTCAATGTTCTATAGCTAATTATATCTGAGCTGAACAGTAATCTAGTTCAGAGTTTTCTGACTATAAGTTAAGTACTTTATACTACAATAACCTGAGATCTCCAAGGCTGTGTATTATTAATATGTAAACTGCATCATTTTACTTATGAAAATACTGCAACTAGAAATTGTATAGGACAAAAATAAGAACACAAAACCTGGAGACAGGGGTTTTCTTAATTATTAGCTATGTGACTATAGGCAACTCATTGCATCCTACTGGACTTTATTTCCTCAACTGTAAGATAAGAAGATTAAATAAAGTTATTCTTATGATTCCTCAGTTCATTTTTTTCTGATTCTATTGCAAAGAATTAAGAAAACCAAGTTCATTAGCAAATACATTTGTACCACAGTATATATATTTCCAAGCAAAACTTTTCCTTCTACAGCAAATAAAGAGGAAATGGCTAAAAAAAAAAATGATAAAGGGAAGTTTGTAACAGCTAGCAATCTAATTATGCTGTAAGCTACATTGATTTTTTTCTCTGTGAAGTCACCCTCTAAAATCTAAGTTATTTCTGAGAAATCAATTTTTTCATATTTACCTATGATGGCAGCTACCAAATAGCACATTATTTGTATTATCACTTGTGACAGAAGTGTCTGGAGACAAAGCCAAGCAGAAAGCTAACTATCCTTCCCGAGCTTATTTGTTCACTCCACTAGACTATTGCAACTCTTAAGATCTGTAACAGAAAGCACTGTTAGCCACTGTCTACCTGGGGTGAGTGTGCCTATCCAGGAGAGAGGCCGTGGAGGGACCCTGCTTACATTTCTACCTCTTGACTCACATCTAGTACAGGGCAAGCTTCTTATCAGATGCATGAGAAATTAATTACTAGTTGATAATTTACATCTCAGGGATTCCTTTTGGCCTCTCTAAGTCAGGCTCCCTTCCCTATTCTCTATTCTGTTTCCCATGACAATTCATTCCATTTCCTTCTTCTTAGCATTTCCATGCAGAACACTAAGTAACGTTGGCTCCTGCAGTCCTAAGGACTCTGTTTTATGTTCATAGGGAATAACCTCACCTATAATGATACCAGCATTGTGTGCTAGTCTTGCCTTTTTAATCCTGGCTTTCTGAAGAAAAGCATCTGAAGTTCCAGAGGTTGGAGAAAGGGGTGGTTTGAATATTGGTGGTGGTGAAGAGGCTAATACTTGTAGAGAAGGACAAGAAAGCCCAGTGGACTACGGTAAAGGATTATCACAGCTTTGGTGGTGGGCATCTTGTGGTAATGTACATCTATATAGGTCTGAACCTAAACTAAATTGCATATAGTGTTGCAAACCAAAGTTACTTCTGTAAAAATAGTCACAAATAAAAATAACTAAAAGTGGGGAAATAATAAAGCGGTAAACACTGAACAACATATGTTAACACAATACTATTTAAACAAAATTGTTTTTAAATCCCATTTCCCTACCTATTGCTCATATTTTCTTCCATTATCTTACTTTGTCATTGAAAAGCTAGGCAGCTCTCTCATTTTCTCATTTCATCTCAGCAAAAGGACTATTTCTCAAAAAAAAAAAAAAAAAGGGAGAATATATGCACATCATATAATGTGGAGTGATATTTTTATTATATATAATAGAAGTTACAACTGAAGAGCAGAAAAGAAAATGCGAAACATCCTAATCTTGAGAACTGTTAGAATCTGGGATGATTTCTAAATATTTAAATGCTCAAGAAAATAGAAGCAAATGATACTCTACATAGAGAAATCCCATTTGGTAAGGGTTTGGCATGAGATAGCCTGCTTGGCTCCTTCCATCTCCAATTTTCTATGATTATATGATTAGAGCTCTTTAACACTGAGATTGTACTGTAAATGTATCTTAAAATATTTTAGTTAAAATAAGCTGACAAGATAAAGTGTGAGATATTTCTGAGAAGGCGCTTAGCTTAGAAAGCCAGAGATTGTATACCAGTAGAGAAAAAGAATGATGTCATATTAATTTAGTAGGCTATACTTTTACAAAATGCCAAGAACAGCAATATCTTAACAAGTAAGGAATGTTTTAGAGGTGGTAACTAATATCAAGTCTGTGATTTAATCTACTCTGAATAAAGCTTAACATATGCATTCCATGATATTGGAGGAAAAGTCTTTAAAAATTAGTATACACTACATATTGATAATTTTCATCTTTTTATTGTTCAGATGCCCTTAAATGAGAAAATTAGAATTAAAATTTGATTGGGCAAATTTCATTAGAAAAATTCTCCACCTTTTTCTTTGTTGTTGTTTTTTAACTCCAATAATGTTTATTGAATTAAAGTTGGTTTACATCATTGCATTTTCCTTAGGGGTTATAGGTTCAAACTTCTACCATGTGCACCCCTGTGTCTCTTTACAAGTTTTAACTATAGCCAAGACACAAAATTATCCCTTTTGAAAATGTGTATAATTTAATTAATGTATATTCAGTTTTCTCCTTAAATTCTTTTGGAAGTATGATGGGCATTTACATACACTAGTGGATACTTGCAGTCTAGTGCTTTGCCATTCTTGGTGGTGTCTCTGTATTCTTACAGCTAGAAATTGCCACCAACTATCTCTAGGTTTCATTCTGGCCCAGTTTACATTTATGGATCCAATTAAGTCACATTTGAATCTACCTCATTTTTCTGGCTTCCCTGCTGAATATTTTAAGTGTTCTAAAGTTTACAGCTTTATATATATATAAAGTATATTTTCCATCTTACAAATGACAGTAAAAACCAACACACCACCAATAGTATTCAGTTAACGTCCATTTATTTACCATTCTGTTACTTAGAACTCATTCATAGGTACTCATGACCCAGCAAAATAAATGGTCAAAATGATACTTGTAGAGCTTTTAGTATTTGAGATAATGAATTATGATAAATATAAATAAATCATGTGATTTCTTTAAAAATGGGTGAATTTTAGATACATGATCATTATTATTATCACACGTCTATACTCATTCCTGACTGTGTCCACAAATAACTTTTTGTTCTTTCTCAAATTTCATAAGAACAAGTTCATACCTGTTATTGCTTCTCTGATTGTTCCCTTCCTTTATCTCCTTAGATCTATCTTATTAATGTTCATACATATCATAACTTTGCACACACACAAATGCACACATGTGCATTTTTATCTAGATTTTTCCACTTCCATAAAGGTTTTCATTTTTCCTATCTATCCTGCTTTTATTTCTTTTTTTTTGTTTCTGTTTTCTATTCTGTTTAAGGAAATAGTCTAAAGTGACTTGCAGAGAGAAAAAGATAAAAAACACTCTGTTGGAGGGAAAAAGAAAAAGTATCCCTGCCCTGCAAGGGGTTACATTACTTTTTAATGTAAGAGTTATTATTTCCATTATGTATTATGTAGTTATTACATGTATAAATTTAAAACTAGCTCTTAAGAAAGAGTAAAAGCAGGTGTATGTGGTGGAATCTTATGTTGAGGATATACATATCTCTTTTTGGGAGTGTATTATTTTGGATGAAATAGCCTAGATTGCTTTGAATTCAAATGAGACAATAACCACTTATTCTCATTTTAGAGGTACTACATACAACAAACCATACTTGTCTTCCAAAGAAGTTTGTTGCAAACATAGTAGGACCTATTTCAACTTGAAAATCAATTCAGGCAAACAATGTCTAGTAATAATTATACAATGAATTGTTTACATGTATTCACATGTCAATTTTTTCTTGTGGTGTTTTGTTCAATTAGTGGTCATTTTAATGGTACTGAATATTGACTTGTTACTTTAAGGAAACAATATTAATTTGTTAGCAACAGTGGATGTATATTAGTTCCTTGAATTTGGAGTCATTAGCACTCAAATACTAACTTTGCCACTTCCCTTGTGTTATCTTAGTCAACCACCTAACCTCATTAGTCCCAATTTCCCCATTAAGGTGGGGTTGTGATTCTCTCACATAGCATTGCTGTGATGGTTGCTTGTTAATGGATCTTGACTAGTGCCTTGAAGAAGAAATGCAGTGACTAGCTTTCCCTTTTCAAATCAGCTAGAGAGATCATGGAATAAATGTTCGATGTCCTTTTCAGATAATAAAAACAGTCATTTAAGAGATAATGTTTTATGTAATCAATAAATATTTTCGTAACTTCAGAGCAATGTGGATACAATTAATTGATTTAAACTAGAATTAGAAAAACACACATTATTTTTCCTATTTAAATTGAAGACATGTTCAAGAAATATCTTTCCACAATTTCCATAGCTGTATAAATTGAATATTCAGTGGAAAGTTGCAAAGGAAAGATTTTATAACGAATAATTTCAAAAATGTCTCCAAACACAAAGAGAACCTATGATATACTAGCACTGCTGCTTATCCTTTTAAGCAGTTTTTACCTCACACTCTCAAATGTAGCCTCCTTTTCTCTTATTTTTTCTCCATTGTCCAAAACCTAACTATAAATGGGGGTTGATGTTTAAGTTTGATAAGTAAAACTAGTCACGTCTTCATTTTAATTTTTTTTTGCCTCCATTTTTTTATGTTAGATAAGTTAAGGAGTTTGATAATAAAGTGAAAACCTATTTCAGCAAAATGCCTGGCACATAGTAGGCACTCAGGACAGTGACTGAATAAAGGGCTGACATATATCTGGCACACACCAGTATGACCTGGTTTGTAAACATTGATACAGTTCTACTCTCCTATGGTCCTTCAGGTAGCCCCCCTAAGTCTCCATTCTTCTATCTGAAGACATCCTCCTCCCCCCCCCCCTTTACTCAGCAGATAATGGGTTAAAGACAGAAAAGGGCCTTTCTCCACAGAACTCTCTTCATAATCCTGACTACCTTCAGCTTTGGCTGGCCAGTGCCCCAGTCATCCTAATTGTCATTGATTTTTTTAGAAGATTGTTTTATTTATTTTATGCATTCATAAGAGTTGGGCTGTAGGCCAGAAGTGCCAGGGTTGGGAAGTGAGAGGATTCATTAGAAACAGAGTAGAGAGCAGAACAGGCAGATCTACTGAAATGCACTGCTGAGGGGAGCAGCAGGTAAGACAGGAGAGCTCTGCTGTGCCATGTGAGTTAGCTGCAGTGACTGCTGATAGCTTCATAGTACTGAGCCTTAATCCCCTGTGCCACTAAGGAGGCCCTGTGATTATTTTTAATATTATCTTTGATTAAATCAATAGCCTATGTGTTGATTTAGCAATAGATAACAATCTCATGCAACAAAAGGTGGAGAAAGTACAGTGTTCTCAAGAGCACAGACAAGTATAAAGGAGCGATTAAAACAGGGAAAGGTAGAAAAGGTGTAGAAGTGGAAAAGAAGCAGGAGGAAAAAACTAGTTAAGAAGATCAGCACCTGCAGGTATTTCTTTCCCACAAATACCTTTCTCAAGCGCATTCCAACAATTCAAACTGTCTTCCCAGGATGGTTAGTGAAAGCGCTTTGAAAAGTATACAGTACATGTCTAGAACCAGGGCTGTAATTACTGTGTTTGTTACGCTGACACCATTGTCTGACAAAATATTGTGCCAAACATTTCCCTGCTTTTGCCCTTCGTGCTGGCTTACTCAGAGTAAAATAACATTAGTCAGATTCATGTCCAACAGGTGAAATCCTTTTACAATGCATTCTAAGGGGTTGTCTAAATTGTTTCATTGTGCTGGGGTGGGATTCAATTGTATTAAATATTATTGAAAATTTGGTACTTGTGGATCTTTTCATAACACGGAAATCTTTGTTGCCCTGTGTTTTGTTGAAAGGGCATTACACACTGTAATTTAGGAAGCATTAAGGAACCATTACTGGATGTGTGAATTGCTCTTGTTTGGATTACAGTGAAGTTTTGCAGACTGTGCTCTGCTGAAAAGTGGGTTCCGTGGTAAAAAAAAAAAAAAATTTGGAAAATACAACAGTTGGAATATTAAGGGCTCTGAGAAGTTTTGTATTATTTTAAATTGCTTAACTTTTAAAACCCAAGTTTCTTCAAACTTATTTGACTCTTTCACTCTACTTATTTCATGGAACACCTATTGTGGGATGCCAAGTTGGAGAAATGCAGATGCTGGCCATTCCTTCCTGAATTTAGAGAGAAACTGCCATATGTTTGGAAATGGGCCAGGCTGGCAAGCAAAGACAAATAAGGCATAGTACTTGTCCCTGAGAGGCTAACAGAGAAGTTGCAATGCAAATGATACTAGAGTTGTTTTGTTTTATTTTTAAATTGTGGGAAAACAGGAGACAAAGCCTCTGAGCAGGAAAGAAGGGAGGTAGAACTGTGTCTTAGCAAGATGCCCTGGGGATAAAGTTCCACTGAATATAAAGAGTATATTCAATCAAGTGTCAGGTATTGGTGATAATACCTGTAGAAGGGAAAAAGGCCTTTTTACACAACCTCTTTTAAAACCATTTAAGATATATCCTGCACATAAGTGCCTTCTACATCAGCATAGAGGGTGCATCAACATGTCTCCTTTAAGAAAGCTCTCGTGGACGGTGAGTGGTGGCCATCAAGATAATCTGCATTCCTTTTTAGCCTCACAATGTTATTATTAAATTGTGAACATGCTTGTGTGTTCATGATTTGGGTCTCAGTTGGACATGTGCTAAGATGCTAGGTCTCTTCCTATAACTGGACGTGGATTTAAAGAATGTGCCAGGTTTCCCTGACTGTGAACTTGTTTTTTCTTGTATCCAACATGCTTACTGGCATGACCTTTATTAACTAGTCATTCATTGCATGGGGAGTGGGAATGGATTGGAATCCTTGATGTAGTTCCAAATATTGCTGGCTTTTTCAGCCTTAAAACTGACGGCCCAAAGACATCTGAAGGGCTTTGATGTATTTCATATAGTATGTAACACATGAGCTGAACAGCAGCACCACTAGGAGTGGGAGAGAAATGGAACTAGTGTTCTTCTCTCTCTCAAATTATATACATTATTTTCTAATTTTTACAATGGCTATATGAGATAGATACTACTATGCTTCACTGCTTTTACTGCCATGCCAACTGAAGAACAGAGTTGTTGGTAATTTATCCAAGAATAACTTTGTCAAGAGGCAAAGTCAGAAGTAAACCAGGAGAGCCACTTCATTCCAAAGCTGAAATACATTTTTCACTGCACCCACCACAACGCCAGAATAAGGAATGACTAAACATATTTTGTACCATTCTAAAATAATTCTAAATGAATGTGCCAGCTTGATGACAAGCATTCTATACTTTAGACAGTATATTCTAGAGCTTTCCTTTCCTGATGGAAGCAGTTCACTATTACTTAACTGGTTCAAAACAGAGTCCATCATTCTTTGCTTTTCCCACTTTATTCCTTGAGGGATCAGTTCAATTCCTTTTGTATAAGGAAAGTCTGGATACAATTTGGGTGGTACTTGGGAATCTCACTAACTACCCTATCACTATTTTCTTTTACATATATATTTATTGAAATTGCATTACATTGTAACATTATGATTCATGTGTATGTGTCATTATCAATCAGTATCTGTATTTACTACTTTAAGTTCACCACTAAAAGTCTGGGCATGCACACATACATAGATACCCACCCATCCCCAAACACACACAGTAACGGGCCTCCAGAATCTTTAAAGTTATTAAAAGTATTCTAGTACTTTAGAAGTAGCTCTCAGAATAAGGGTTAATCAAAAGGCAAGTAGTTGATTCTAAGTTTTTTTTTTAAGGGCACCAACAACACACTGCAGATAATTATCAAAATTTAAATTAAAATAGGCAATGTTTTCAATGGATATTAAAAAAATTTTTGACATCTGAGTAATGACACTATGACATGGCATTTAAAGGGAAGTAAACGCCTATGGTTTTCAAATAGGGGCTGAAGAACTTTGGAGAATTTGATAAACACTAAGAACTCTTTTTGGAATAATATATACAGCCACATTATATTCAATGAGTTTGTGAGTCCCTTAAATTCACCTTACCCACAGACTGCTCTAAGAAGCTTTGATGTGGTCCCAAGGAACTTGAAAAAAAAAATTAAAAACTGTTCAGAATGAAGAAGGGCAAAGACCATATGATTTCTCAAGGTTCCCTTGTCTCTACTTATCTGTGGTTCTCAAAACCCAGTTTTTTTTTTTTTTTTTTTTGTTTTTTAAAGATTTATTTATTTATTCATACAGAACTGGGGTACAGGCCAGAGTTGCAGAGGGTGAGAGGATTCACCAGAGACGGAGTAGGGAGCAGAACAGGCAGATCATGGAAGTACACTGCTGAGGGGAGCAGTGGGCGGGTCAGGAGAGGTCTGCCACGCCATGTGGTCACCTCCGGGGCAGGTGGGAATCAAACTCATGCGGAATTTGCTTTAGCTTCTCAGTGATGTGCTTTAACCCGCTGCGCCAGGGAGGGCCCTCAAAACCCAGTTTTTAAATGTTGCTCTAAAATCCTTGCCCTCAAAAACTTGCTTCCTCTCTGAGGCTTTCAAAAACATACCAGGAGTATTAGTGGCCCAAAGAGTTCTGCCTTTCTCCAAGGCAACCAAAACCACAGGATAGGTAATATTTCTAACAGCGCTGACCTGTCTAGAGCGGTGATTCTCAAAAGTTAACATGCACACATGATCTAGGGAGCTACCTAAAATGTAGCTTCCGACTCAGTAGATATGGCACCCAAGATTCTGCACTGTTTGCAACTCCCAGGCAGTGTTGATACTATTAGTCTGGGAGCACTTTACCAGGAGGAAGACCCCAGGAGTGGGTCCCGCCCGGTTTACATTACAAAGCACTGTAGTCTTTCTCTCAACGACCTACTTCATCTCACCATTTAGCTAAAGGTGTGTTTGGTAAATGAGAATAAACTAACTTTTTCCTTTAGAATAAGACAGACAATAATCAGAATTTTATACCAAATAGGACTCTATTTCAGTGGTACTTAACATTTGCATATATTGCTCTATGTTCTTAGGTAGATTACCAAAGGTGCACAGGAATTATGTATATCTGTATATTAGAGCACATGTAAGATCATCCCTTGAAATTCTTCCCTTCACTTACTTTCAAGAGAGAACGAAGAAATGGAATCTGATTAGCAGGTACTAAAATTTACCCCATCAAGACCAAAGAATCAACACCAAGTCCCTGTAGATGTATCCTTATTCACGTTTATGTTGGCACTGAGAACTGCTGTTCTCCCTTATAATTCCTATGATTCTTTAAAATATGAGTAACTCACAGATGAAAAGGCCACCAATCAAGTTAATTTCTGACCCAAAGTTAGCCACTTGTGATTTTTTTTTTTTTTTTAGTAACTGGCATTGTGTACTATATTTAATTAAGATATGTTAATAGCAGTTCTTAAAATGGAGGTGGAGTGGACAACACTGAAAAAGAAATCTGGAAACTGATTTAGCATTTAATAACAATATATATACCTAATGACAACTATAGAATTTAAGAATATGTCATTTCATGTTAAGGGAATGAAAATCATGGCTTCCTACTGAAGGCGTTATAAACAATATATAGGAACAAAATTGAATATAACTCTTTTTTTTATATTCAGCTTATTTCAGTAATACATCTTACTCACTATCTTTACATCTTGGAAGTTAGGTGGAAATTTTATGTATTTAACTAAATTAAAAAAAAAAACACCAACATGCAAAATAATATTCCAAACTCAGTGGAATAAAAAGTAATCTTATATAACATTGTCAGTTTGTTCATTTTGCATATGGTATTTGAAAAAAGCATGATGTTGTGTCTTTTAGAAATATTTATTTTTATACTTCTATATGTAGCAAAATGATAACTTCCTACCTTTCCCAACAGTTGGAACTTTATTATTCAGAAAGTAGAAGGCATGAAGTTGTGGCCACCACAATGTCTATAAAGAAAGAAAACTGAAATGTTAAAGGCTGTTAGTACATAGGACAAACAAATAACTGTAAAATCATTTCACTGCTTTATCTGTTATTTTATATTTTCTTTTTTGTTTCAATTTTTATTCTTAATTATGAAACATTTCAAAATGTCAAATATTCTTTTATTTACTATCTAGTTTCAAAATTTTGCATAGATAGCAGCTCTGCTGTCTTTTCAGCAAGATTTTTTTCACTAAAAAGAAAATAGTAAAAATATTTGTCATTTTTTAAAGGTAAATCATGTAGACTGAAATTATCTGCTAACTTCCATATAAAAGTTCATCAGAACTTTAAAGGATGACAGAAAGACCTCTAAGAAATTCTTTCGCATGCCTCTTGTGCTACTTCAATGTTCAAAAATAATGCTGACAAAAATAACCAGAATTTGGATTTGCTTATGAAGGAAAATCTTTTTAAATAAATAAATTAAAAATGGAATAGAAAGCACATTTTGTAGGCTTTCTGTTAATGGTTTCATAGATACAATATTTATTTTCAAAAAAGGTATTTTAGTTCTACTTTCCTTTGTCCTGTAACCATTTTGTGTGTGTGAATTAGATCTAGATATGTCTCTACACATATGTACCTATATGTAAATTTCAAATAATGATTCTCTTCCACTCTTCTCTGAAAGCCCTTGGCTGTAGTGGGTGTATAAAGATGTAATAAATAATGAAAGAGTTTTAAGGTAGGTAAGTTATTAATAACTGAAATAGTAAGTTAGTCTTTATAAGTAATATATTTAAAGATGATTTAGCTGCCAAGAGAAAATTTGACTGGTTGGTTTACTTTTAGTTACAGCTACAAAGTAAACAGTAATTCATCTTTCTTCAGAGGTAAAGACTGAGGAGGAAATTCTCAAATTTAGACAGGGCAGTTGTTGCTCTGGAGCAAATGTGAACAAAGTGTGGGGAAGGACCCCAGATAGCTCCTGTGACAGCTCTAACTGCGGCACATGTGGCTTTTGGGGTGGGCACTTTGCTCTGTTCACAGTGGCTTCACTATAACATATGTATATTTTTCTTGGGGCAAGCAACTTTTTTTGTCTCAAACTCAAATCTAAAATATTTTTCTTTCTTTGAATTTAAAAAAATTTTAGGTTGATATTAGAAGTGAATTAATTATTCTTTCCTTGCCTCTTTACTAGTCATGAGGTATATAGTTCTATTTCTCTTGCTGTATGTGTAGATATATATATACTTTTTTCTAGGTGCAGTATATAATTTTATTTAAGCAATTATATGATCTTTTCCGTAATATTATTGTGGACTTCTGTATAAAGTCTATAAACTTATTCTGCAGATGAAATATTATGCTTATTCACTATGTTTTGTCGTTTGGACATAATGCCTAATGGAACTCAATTATAATGAAATCTCTTTTTTTTTCTCATAGATTTATTATGTTTAAAATAGTTTTCTGGCTTGATGACCATGTTTCCTATGAGAGCTATAGTTTTTTCATTCAAATGATTTTTTAAATTTTATTTCTATAATCAGTTTTCACAAATTGTCTATATTTATTTTTAAATACATTTAAAAGTGCTTAGCTCTACGGTTCATAGTCTTTTATATCTCAAGGCATGGTCTTCATATTTGTCAAACATTTGCTTTTTCCATTATAGTATAACTATAGATTTTGAAAATCCATTTTTCAAAGGTATCAGAATTATTTCAGTAGAAGTTTGTCAAATTTTGTTACTTATTTCCTGACCAGGATAATCAAGATGGCTTGAGATTTCTGACTTGTTTGTATCATTCATGAATTCAAACTGAGTTAGGCTGAAGTTTTAATATGTTTTTGTTTTTTTTTTTTTTTTTTGATTCCTAGCTGTTATTTGCTTCATTCTACTAACCATTAAACACTACTGATCTCTCAACTCAGAACATAAGCCAAGTGTATGCCATGAGAAATGGTACAAATTTATTCAACCAATTTTACACAGAAGTTTCTAAACTTAAATTTTTCAAATAGTACTTGAACTCATGTCCATGAAAATGCATTTGATTATTATATTTGACTTATCTTTTCTGGAGTTGGTTAAGAAAAGGAGATTTTAAGAGGTACCAACTCATGAGAGAACATCTGCTGAATGTTTTTCATTGTGTTGAATAAATTTACACATGAAGATACAGCCCATCAGCAATAAAATACCACTAGGAACCTTGCGTGAGGCTACCCCCACCTGTGGAAGTTTCGTTTGTGGGTTGGTCTTTGCCAAAGTTTGATTACATTCACACAAAGAAATACAATTTTCTGCTCCTACATCCCAGGAGCCAGGTGCCATGCAGGCCTTTCAGAGGATATATATTTAAGTAAGACAGAAATTCCGGCGAGGTACAACCACCTTGTACCACTTAGTATTTACTTAAAAATTGCCAGAGATGACAACTTACTGTACCGCGCCTGACTTCAAAGATTTTAAATCTAAGTGGAAAAATTTAGAAAGCATAAATCTTGACTATAGCTCCACGTAGTATAATAAAAGTGACGTGTTTAAAGAAGGCCCACTGCATTTCATAAAACATTGTCAAAGTTAGGACAGCAGAGTAGTTCCGTGAGCCCCGGGCCAAAACTGGACAAAATCAACTCAGGGAGCAGGTGGGCATGTGAAAAACTTCCTGGTGGTGATGGCTTCTGAGATAGGCCTGGAATCGCCAAAGCACCCAGAGTTGCGAGTACATAAGAGGCCACTCCACATGGAAGGACACCCCCGCACCCCTCCCCTCCTTTGCCAAATGCCAATTGCACCACCCGGCCCAAGCTACCCGCCACGTCTTCAGAACACCCCTACAAATGCTGGGGTGCGACCTAGCAGACGCTTCCATGGTGCAACGTCTTCCTAAGTTTGGATTCCGCGAGTGCACCCAATTGCTCTGGCTCACTCAGGTGGGCACCCTCTCGTTTCCTTAGTTCTGACTCACACTAGCAAAAAGCTGCAGCAGCCGTGGCGACTGTACTCAGAATTACCTCCACCAAATTCCCGCGCTCTCGAGCGGCGCTGCAGTGGAGAGACTCGGGTCCCGCCCCGGCCTGAGGGAGAAGGCGCAGCGCCGCAACTCTTGCTCCCAGGCCTGGACGCCTCCGCCCTGCCCCTCCTTCCCTCGGCGGCGGCAGCCCGGCCCGGGTGGGGGTGCGGGGGAGAAGCGGGGGGCGGGAACTGGGCGGAGCCACGGCCCTGGCCGCCCGGCGGCTGCAGGTGTGGATGGGGTGGAGGTGCGGGGCAGTCCACTCCCGACCGTGCCTGCCTGAATCGGGTCTCTGGGGCCGAGACGGCCTCCGCGGAGAAGCTCCGCTGGCGGCTTCGACCTGCGCATAACTTGGGGCGCGGCCCGGGGCGCGCAGGTTTCACGTCCGTAGCCTGGAGGAGAAAGACGCGCGTCCCCGACCTCAGCGCCCGCGCGGACCCGGGCTGCGAGCGGGCAGCGAGAGAGAGGCCAGGGCTGGGGAGGGTGGGCGGGATGTGACCCCTACCTGGGCTCCGGGGAGAAGCCGGGCGGCGCCTCCGCTCTCCGATCGGGACCCGCAGGTAAGCTGGGAGGGCGCGGGAAGTGGAGCGGGGGCGCGTCCTCGCCGAGTTGAGAAGGGGGATTGGGGCCTGGGCACACGTCTGAGTCGGAGGGCAGCCAGCCGCGCGGGCATCGAAAGGATGCCGCGGCGAGGCCGGCGCATCCCGGGCACCGGGCACGGCGGGCCCTGGTTCTGCACTGTCCCTCCTCCTCCTCCTCCTCCTCTAGCCCAAATCGCAGGTTGTTTCCCTGGCACGAGCTCCAAAGACACTCGTCCTCTCTGCCGCTAATCCGCGGAGAAGGAACTGTGTATCCGGGAGCGAGAGGGGGAGAGCTTCCAATCAGAGACGTTAGAGGCGAGCCCGTTTAGTATTTAAAATTACTGTCACTTTACAACTTACTCTGCTTTCCCCTCTTAGAGTGAAGTTAGGCGTGTGCTTAAATCCTCATCTAGTAGGACTCGAGTTTTTTTTTTTTTTTTTTTCCGTCATATACAGGTAGGGTGTGATGCTTTGAGGAGAGCTTGGATTTTCCAACAGAACTTCCAGCAGCTTCCGATTCTACAATGAGATAATGGCAGTCGAGAAAAATAGCAGAGAAATGGTCACTTAGCGCCGCTTTGGCAGGGCAGAGTTAAGGAAAACTTAAGCATAAGTGACCCTTTGAATCGACTTCATGCGGCACCAGTTTTGTCCCTGCACGGTGCTGTTGGGACTAAGAATGACCGCTCAGGACCTACCCCTGGGCACAAGGCCGTGGCCCAGGGACCCTCTGCTTTTTGGAAGTGGCCCTTTCAGTTACTTGCACCGAAATCGTGGCTGTTTTGAAGGGAAATTAGAAAATCTTATTTTATTTGCACTATTTCTTATTCTCTCACCATTAAAATGCTTCTCTCGTGGACAGAAGTTTAAACAATAGTCGACGTTATTTTTTGTTTTAAAGAAATTTTGTTAAAATTAGTTAAAAAAATGACAGCCAAGTTTACGTTAAGTTATTATGGAGTTTTGTGTTTGATTAGGGGAGGGACTGGTGATTTTAAATTATCTTTCAGGTTTAATCCTGATTATTTTTCCTTGTTTTTTAGATATGATTACTTAAATGAAGGCCTTCACCTTGACTTTAAAGCACAAATGTTTGGGTTAATTCCACCCATAAGAACTATAGCCCACTCTCTCTTTTTTTCTTGTGATACACCCTTTATGGGTGACTTCCTTTATCTTTGGATGTAAAAAACATAAATTGAATTTTAGGCACTCAAATGAAAACTTTTATATGTGTTTATCTTCATAGAATGATTAGACTAAATGGAATTACTAGTTTGCAAGATTTATTTTTTGTTTATTCCCTTAACACTTTTTTGTGCATGTAGATATTGCTTACATGATTGGTAAATGTGGAGAAGTCAGAAGGCTTGTTTAAAAAGAATAGAGTTATTCTCTGGGTGAAATATTTATAGTTTCACAGAGTCATACATTCTGAAACGTGTGTCAGAACCAAAGCTCTTGACTGATGACAGAGGCTGTTAGCTATTTTTTTAAGTTTAAGAAGGTATAAAATGCTAAAGATTTCAGTGGCTTTCTTTAAAGTGCATGTGAATTGAAAAATGAGGAATATCATTTTTTGCACAATGTAATAACTACATAGTTCTTTTGCACAATGTAATAACTACATAGTAATAACTACATAGCTAGAGGGTGCTTGTGGAAATAAAATTAAAGACATAAAGTTAGTATTGTATGTTTAGAATTTTAAGGAAAATGCACACTTACAAATACCAAATCCTCAAGTGAACTGCATTAAACTGGATGAAATAAAATTGTTCTGAATATTTTTTCATTTTTGCTTAAAAATATTCTTAGTTTGTCTTAAAATTGGAGTTATAGTTATATTTTGTTGGTAGCTATATTTTAAATCATTACTTTCTCAATTGGTTTATAAGAAGTTTTTTGCTTAAGACACAGTGACAATAGGTGTCATTAATTTTTTATTTAATTGCTACAATTTTTTATCTTGTATATTTGGGCAGTTTTAATATATAAATGCCATGGGGGGGGTCTCTTGACAAGTTTAAACTGTTTTTAAAAAGCTAGAGTTCCCAATTATTAGCAATTCAGTAATGAAATGTAGATTTGGGATATGACTTTTGAAGTCATTTTACAGTACTTAGAATGTTATGGTTCTTACAGAACAGTGTTTTTTGATAGCTCTTTTCCTATCCTTGAAATTCTAAAGTAAATTAACAAAAGAATCAACAATAATACTTTAACAGTTTCCTGATGAATTTAATGGACTGTTTCCATAGGAGTAATCTCCCAGGTATTTCAACAATTTTTATAGAAGAAAGTTTATTTTCTCTTAAAACATATTTTTGCAATATAGAAAAGAGAACTTGTTGAACCTAGAGTAGTCAGTCTTAAAAACAATGAAATCTGATCTTGTATTGTAAAATATATTTGCACTGAGGACTTTTAAGTGTGTGCTTCTTAAAAATATGTACATGTATAGAAAGTAAATCAATTATTTCATAGATACAGTGTAAGAAGCTAATAAGCTTGCTGTGTTCAGGGTTTTGAGATTTTCCTTCTCTATATCTTATGTGAGGAAAATAGTCCAGGAAATAAAATAACTTTGAGGAGGGTTAAGATGAAGTGAGAAAATTCTAAGATGATTATGGTGTACATATGTGTATTTTACATCAGAGGAAGGATGATAATGAAAAGTTTAGAATCAAAATTTGTTCTGTCCACATTGATCTGGACCCCTAACATATTTTATGCCATTCTCAACTTATTAGACAGACAGTTTTGGGGTATGTTAAAATACAGGAGACCCCAGAAAAGTTAAATTTCATTTGAAAATCTTCAATCCTGGCTTTGTCACATGTACAGTCTATGCTATAGTATCTAATACTGTCTGACATTTAAGACCAATTTATAAATGAATGTCTTATAAAAGTTAATTAAATGAGTAATTTCCATTTTAAGAGAAATGTGCCTTTTGAAGGGACCATTTTTAACATTACAAAAAGCACCAATCTTTTGTGTAAAATAGGAACGGTTATATTAATTACAAATTATACTTTTAGCAAAGAGCAAATGCAATTTTTATTGGCCTGGGGGGCATTTATGCTAAGTAGTTTGTGGCCCAGTTTCCATTTCTGTAACTGGCAAAGGATCAGTTACTGAGAAATGAAAGACTGAGGAGAAAATTAATAAAACAAGTTATACAGATTGATCATAGTTCTACCCAGTGAGCCTATATCCAAGTGCATTCAGAATTAGAAGAGAAATTCTGAGGGTCTAATTCCCAACAGCCCTTTTATTCTGATTCTTGTGAGTTAGCGGTACTGAGAAAGAGAGTAGTTGTCTTTACCATTTGCAAAGCTGACTTCATGATACACAACAAATCAAACCCACGAAATCTTTTAGTCTTGTCCAATTCAGCTCTACTTCCTTGCCAGGGGCATAACAGCTGAAGTTAAAAGACTTATACCCAAATGGGAAAATTAGTGCCATTTGTGTATAGGCAGTAGCCTTATTCAAAATGCTTTCAACCTAATTGAGAAAAAAAGACAGAATATGATTTGATTATAAACCCTCCAGAGTGGGTAGCATGTAGGAGACTGGCTCAAGAATACACTCAGGTTTTTCACTTATTTTGAATTACTTATAGTGGTGTGTGTGTGTGTGTGCGTATGTGTGTGAGAGAGAGAGAGAGAGAGACAGGGAAGGAGAGGGGAGAGAGAGATCTACTTAAGCCTCCACAATTTGGAAAAGGCAAAAAATACAATAAAATGATTAATTTTAAAATGGTATAGTATTGGCCACATCAAAGTTCTTCCATTGTTGCTGAGGTATTTCTCTGTTGGATTTTCTTCCTTGTATTATAAATCTAAGTTTTTAGACTTAGGTTCTAAGAAGAGCAGCAGAAAAGGAAAAGAACTACACCTAAACAACTGTACCTTCTGACAATAGTCATCTTAAATTATCTCTGTCAAAGTTCAGGTAGACTTTGGCTTCATTAATGAATTGGGTATGTATAAAATTAGATAAAGAAATCAGCTCAGTAAGGCCTACACCAGTGGTATATGTGATTTTCTGAGCTTACATCACAAGTTATGATCAGCAAGGCCAAGATTATTATACATTTGAAGTAAAATCTTTTGGAATCTGAGGGTTGAATGTAAGCAAAGGATTTATTCCCCAAAAGCCAAGCAGATAAGGTCTTACTAAATTAACCAGAGGTGTTTAAATTGTAGTGTATGCTTAAGCGGAAATTCAAGACGTTAAGTCACCAATGAATAACCCTTTGGGGTTCTAATAGTTTTTTTCCATGTTAAGGTCTAACCTCTTACCTATTATTTCAATTCCTTAACTTAATTTTTTAAAGACTCACTTAAGAAACAATAGACAGAAAAAAGAAGAAAAGAAATAAAGAAAAAGAAACAATAGACACAAGCAAGGAAAGTGTGAGTTCTCCATGGTAAAATCTATATATAGTTAGTGAAACCTTTTAAATTTGAATTTAACTGCTTTTTAACCTGAATGGGCTTTAAGGCCACTAACTGGTACTATTGTCACTTGACTTTTCCTTTTCATATTCTGTGCCATGACTCAAAACTTAACTTCCTCTTTATAGGTAAGGCAAAAAGTGTGCTTTTTCTCGGTAAGAATAGGTAATCTATTAAAATCTAACTTTAATAGACTTACAGCACTGTAGCCTCTGTGTCAGCACCCCTATAGTAATGAAGTTCTATTACTTATTTTTGTTTGGGGACTGGAGATTAGTATCATTTAAAAAAATCAAAAATGAAAAGTTAATTGCCTTTTTAAATGTGTATCTACATACTAACTGACTGACGGTAATGGAAACAAATGAAATTACTTTAAATTGTAATTTGAAGTGAAAAAATTACAAAGTTGTATCAGGACTGGTGTATGGTATCATTCTAATTACTTCTAATAATCAAACAATTGGAATTTTATCATTGTTTTTTGACATCTGGAAATAAATTTCTTCTTTCATATGAAAGAGGAAAATATGACATCGTAATCTTATTAAGTATTAAATCAAATTAGCCAGAGATATTTTCTTGCATTGACTTGTGGTTTTTCAACAGAAGTTCTAAAAATAGTTTTATAAACAAACGAAGAATAGAGGAGAAGTTATTGAAAAGAAGTATAGTATAAAAAATTGAATTGGAGGGAAAGAGCTCAATTTTAAGTATAATTTTTGTGCTAGGTGCTTATAGTTTTTCAAATTCTGGAGAAATGTCATTAAATCAAAGGTAATGACAAAGTTAATCAAAATCTTTAAGAAGATTCAGTTTCCTTTTAAAAGAATTGTGTCTAGTAATTAGTCAAAGCTAATGTTCTATATTATTTCCATTTTAAAATTAACGTTGCCCAAAAAAAACAAAGAAATTTAAAAATAATCAGAAATCATTTAGAGTAATTCAAAAAACAGATGTTTGAAAAGTTAAATTTTCCTTTTAATGGTCAAGTTTGTTATACTAATGGTTGGTAGAATGTCTATGCAAAATTTATTAGAGTTGGAATGCTAAGGCAACTCCTTATTTCAAAATAATAGATAAATTTCTCTATGTGTTAGGAAGCTCTATTAGCTAACCTAAAAACATAATTTATACTGGGAATATTAAAATTTAAGTAGAACAGCATAACTTTCCCTCCTACTTTTATCTCAGAACACACATTCAAATTATTATATAGATATAACACAAAACTGATTTCAAAAATTGCTGGGATATCAACTTTATTTAGTTCTTTTTTCAGAAGCAAATATCAAAATAAAATATGTCCAACTTTTCTAATTGCCGGCAAAATAATAATAGTGACTATCACAGTGCTCTCGTGATCTTTTTCCATGGGCCATGCCTTGCTCCAAGTGACTTATCTCTCCACACCCTCCGGTTGTCTGCATAGCAGCACTGCAGTCTGGAGCGGGCTTGTCCCAGTTTCTCAGATGAGAAACCTGGGCTGGCCTGTACCCCAGCTCTGTATGCATAAATGATAAATCTTAAAAAAGAGAGAGAGAAACCTGGGAACCTGAGCTGGCGAGATTAAAGGAGCCCGATAGCTAGTGAATAAATGGTGTGACTCCAGGATTCAAATCCCTGTTCTTCCTATTCCTACGTCTCTGTCTTGATTGCCTTGCTGTATTTCACAGTAACTAAGCAGGATACTTGTGGAATTTTACTAAAAAAAAAAAAAAAGAAAGAAAAGCTTTGTAGGGTTATTTGTATAACATTTCGAATGTCTTTGATTATTGCACTTTTTTTCTTTCTTGGATTTTTAAAACAAGCTCAATGTCTTTCTTGTTCGTGCCAGGTAATGTTTGTGACAAAAGAGATATGTAATGTCTTTAAAGTATCACTAAGCCTGTTATTTCAGATAAATGGTAAGTTTTTTCCTGAAGATTATTCCCAAAGAATCACATAGATAATAATTTGGGTTTTTATTACCATAGCCCTGGAATTGAAATACCATGCAACCTTTGGGATACCTGAACCATGATAGGTGTTCAGTGAATGAGGCCAGGAGGGAATGGATCATATGATAGCCTTTCTTTGCCTATGAAATTTGTAATGCAAGCCCTCCCTGGTGGCAGAGTTGGTTAAAGCGCAGCTCTACAAAGCAATCCGCACCAACAACACTAGTTCGATCCCCAGCCATAGAGGTGACCCACATGGCACAGCAGACCTCTCCTGTCTCCTCTGCTGCTCCCCTCAGCAGTACATCTGCCTGTTCTGCTTTCTACTCTGTCTCTGGTGAATCCTCTCACCCCCGCATCTCTGGCCTGTACCCCAGTTCTCGTATGTGTAAATAAATAAATCTTTAACAACAAAAAAAGAAAGTTGTAATGCTCATTTGTGAGTTGACATGTGGCTAGCTTACCACTAATTGGGCAACCTTGGGAAAGTTACTATACTTTCTTAAGCCTTGTTTTCCACTTTTGTGAAGTAGGAATGATTTTATCTTCCTTAGTTGTTGTGCAGGTTAGATAAATGACAATTCCCTTCTCTTTATCATCACACCTGACCTTTGTCATGGGAAATCAAACCAGTTAGAGTTGTGGAGACTGAGGAAAAAATTGTCAATGCTAGCCATAAAGAAGACATGAGTTGAGACCAGAGTTTATGGAACTGAATCCACTCAGAAGAATAAGTCAAGGAATATGTTGAAATGGTATGTGTGTGTGAGATCCCTGAGCGACAATAATAGACAAAGGGGTCTATGTTCTAGTGTTGAGCCATCTTGTGGACACTTCTCCTGGGCTGTTCATGTAAATTGAAGGTACACTTGGGGCTACCTAAGCACCTCTCAGGAGTGGTGCCCCTTAAAGCTCTGCCTGTGAAATTTCCATTCCTCCTATCACTGTACCTCTTCTTGGGGACATCAAGGAACCTAGTGGGAGGATAAGAAATTCTTTTTCTCTCTTACACTTCTTCCCTCCCCTTCCACTTCCCTATTTCATCTCCAAATGAACACTCTGGAACCTAAATATTCCCTTAGCACTGTCCTCCCTTCCCCCTGACCACATCTACTCTCTGCTATGATGACTAGGAAGTGGGAACTAGTTCATTTTATTTTTTAGAGTTTAAAGACTGTAGTCATGAGCAGGATATTGCAAAGGTTTCCCTTTTGGGAACTGATATTTCGCTATGTCTGAAATTACTCACAGGGACATAGTAAAAGAGCAAAAGCCAAGGCCTAGAGTAGACTGAGGCAGCTTGCAAGTTCAATAAAACAAGGATTAAAGTGCAGAGAGACAAAAGGAACTGTAATAGCAAAAGGAATTATCAAAATGAATTCAAAGGAATATGCAAAAATGTTATAGGCAGGGCCCTCCTTGGTGGCTCAGTGAGTTAAGGCTCGGCACTGTGAAGCTGTCTGCAGTCACTGCAATGCAGTTTGACCCCCACCTACAGAGGTGACCCACATGGCGTGGCAGACCTCTCCTGTCTTGCCCGCTGCTCCCCTCAGCAGTGTATCTTGGTACATCTGCCTGTCCTGCTCCCTACTCTCTCTTGGGTGGGTCCTCTCTCCTGTACCCCAGTTCTTGTATGCATAAATAAATAAGTCTTTTTTTAAAAAATTTACAAAATGATGTAAAAATAAACTTTTGTAATAAATAAATAAATAAATAATGGGTGGTCCTCTCTCCTCTACCCCAGTTCTTGTATGCATAAATAAATAAGTCTTTTTTAAAAATGTTACAGGCAAAACAGATTTATATAACAAGAAAGTAAAAATGTAAGGAACATATTTCATAGCAGGAAAAAACTTTTAAATAGTAAAAGCAGTGACAACTTTAGTTGTTTTTTTAAATCAGCATTCCTCTTTTTGAGACCCATTGGGGCAGAGTAGTTATATTCTAGGAAAGCAAAACTTTTATGAAAATATGGAAAAAGGGATTAATAAGAATGATATAAAACAACATTCCAGGATACCACAAATCAAAATGCAAACATTTTGAAAGAACTGTCCTAAAGTAGTTTGAAAATAGGAAGTCATGCTCTCTTTTAGGGTCTGAAATGGAAAACAGGAACTAAGATTGAAAATCACCAGAAATGTAAAGCATGTAAACAAAGAAGTCCAAATAGACAGGTTTGTCATTAAGAACATTTTTTAATTGGTAGAATAAAAAAGCTAATAAAATAAAAACATCATAGACACATACACAAAAAAAAATTTTAGAAATAATAGCAAATGCTCATTCTGTTTAAGTCAGAGGAACCTGATATAGTTGCTCCAACCAGAACATTCTAGAAAATGACATTCACTTCAGTGCATTGTGTATGAAAGTGAGTGACTGGAAAGTGCTTGTTAGTTGCCAGGACCTGCTCAGCCTAAGCAGTGCATGATTAAGTAGATGTCTGTGGCTGGAAGAGGCTTAACATTCACTTTTGTTGTCTTTCTTCCACCTCAATGTTACAGCTACCTCAAAGGACTTCCAAACTGGTGTGCACTTGTTCTTGGAAGCTCTGTATTGGAGTTTCACTTCAACACTTAACTTCCAGCTGAGACTGGGACAGGTCTAAGAACTTCCTACCTTACTTTCCTCATTTATCAAATGTGGTTAATGTTAATTCAGTACCTTCCTCACAAAAATGTTGTGAGAATCCAGTGACCTCATGGGGCAGAAGTATTTTTTAAGTGTACCTGGACATCTACAATGTAACATAGATTGGTCTTTTGGAAATTATTTCTACTGAAAAGAAAACAAACCATGTGATAAATTTATTTTTTGCTTTTTTTTTCAATCCTCACAGAATTTGAGCCTTTAGGACATCGACTAAATTTAGGGTTCCCTAACTTAGTAGTTGTAGATCAATGTAGGAGGTTATGAGCTTAAAGACAAAAAATTTTTTGGGACTGATCTCTAATTGGAATTTAGCATTTTCTTCAATTTTGAATGGAAACAATTTGCAGTAGTGTTTTAAAAGGGCTCTCAAACTGGGACTTTGTCACCAGTAGAAATCACAGATGCCTTCATATCACATTGTGGTCATTGCTGGCATCTAGCAATATTGTCACCCAGTTTTGGCATGTGACAATTATTATACATATGTTAAAAATCACATACATTACTATATCAACCTGTGCTGTGGTACTTAGATTTAGGTATTTCAGTATAACTGGTTTTCTTTATAATCTGATAAATACAATTTTAGTGTCTCATCTGGGAAAGGATTCATGAATATTTTTAAAAAGGGTGTTTTGGAAGTTATTACTCTGAGTGGGGTCCTCTGGGTTTCACCCAGATACTGGCATTAAGTAGATTACCCTCTTGTATACTGGTTATTCAGGTAACACAGCTGATAGTGCATTCCAGAGTAAGAAATTCCAGCTAATGCAAAGGAAAATAGCTTCAAATTGTAATACAGTAAAACATGACCTGGACAATACAGGAGGGACAAACCTCTCCCCCAGTGCCATCTCTGTCATGCGTGGTAGGTTCAGGCCAGGCTATGCCAGTGTGCTCAGAGTGGTGACAGTCACAGTAAATGACAAGCCACATACTTGCCAGCTTAGTTACCTTCCTGATACCTATAGGTGATGCCCGAAGAACCAGTAATAGGAATATTCATCTGGAAACCTGCAAACAATAGATAATTACATATCATTTTATGTTCAATTTTGTGCTTTTGCCACTGTGCATTAACTTACAAGAAAATAGTGACTAAGATGACTTGGTTCTCATGAGTCTTTGTTTGAAAATCTGCATGTCAAGTATCTATGCATCTTTCTACCCAAATAGAGTTTAGTTCTTGTGGTGGCATCTTGTCTTCTTCTCTTGCTGATTTTATTTAGTACCTCACAAAAAAATTGAGCAGACTAGACTGGTGTGCACTTGACTATTTGAGACTTCTCTGTATTGCTTTCTCCTTTGTTAGCCCCACTTTCTTTATAAAAATTGGACTTCAGGGCCCTCCGTGGCAGCTCAGTGGGTAAGGATGCAGCACTGCAAGCTGGTTGCAGCCGCTTCTGTGCAAGTTCGATCCCCAGCCCCAGAGGTGACCCACATGGTGCAGCAGACCTCTCCTGACCCGCCCACTGCTCCCTTCAGCAGTGCACTTCGTCGATCTGTCTGTCCTGCTCCCCACTCTGTCTCTGGTGAATGCTCTCAACGCCTCTACACCTCTGGCTTGTACCCCAGTTCTGTATGAAATAAATAAATCTTAAAAAAAAAGTCTCATGCTGTAAATCAGGGTATCTCGGTCTCACACTGTTGACATTCTGGCCATCTACTTGTAGTCCATGGGTCCTGTGCATTATAGAATATTTAACAGCATACTTGACTGTTAGCCAATTGTGTCAACCAAAGATATCTGGACATTGCCAAATATCCTCTAAATTATTCGTGGTTGAAAACCATTGTTGTAAACTTAGAGCAAAAATACCCTCTCACACAACCTTCTTAATACTTGCACAGTGACTCATGATGATGATTGGGCAAATTATGCATTGTAGGTTCTGTGACAACATCAAGCTGTGAATACATATGGGGAAGTGGGTATGAGTTACACTTGGTCCATGCTTCTCTCTTCCATTCCATTTCTTTACACTACCCTGTTTCTAGTGAGAGCACAAAAGTCAATATTGTCAATTCTGCCTGCAGTTTTGTGTAACTGCCCTCCACACACCCACAATTTATATATTGTTTCCATTTTATACTTTCCTTTGGACTTGAACCCCCCCCACACACACACACACACATACACGAGAGTCTTGTTTTTCCTCTGTAATAGAAGACTTAACACATCTGAGTTACTTTACAGTAAGAGCTTATGTCAGAGCCAAGATTAACAGCTGCCAAGAAAAACATACCCAGCAATGAATAACTCACAAAGATTTGGCGAAGAAAAACTAAAGTTTTATGATGAAGCATATTCCTACAGTATTGGGTTTTATTTTTCCAGTGTGATAACCTATTAAATTCGCACACTTCAAACAGATTCAAGGCTTCTGGCCATTGTCTCTTTGTAATTTAATATGCCATTTTCAGGAGCAGCTGAGCTATAATAAAAAGAGCAGTGAAATGCCTACTTTAAATCCTAGATCTGCCAAACATTTACGAACTGTATGACCTCACCTCTTTTTTCTGAATCTTTGGTTCTCCCCCAATAAAATGGGGTAATGATATGAAACTGATCTTACTGTTGAAAGGTTAAGGAGAGAAAATATCTGCACCAATACCCAACCTAGGCCCTGGCATGTTAGTTTCCCTCTTTCATTCCAGGACCATTTTATCAAGGAACTCCACTGTAGTTTTCAACTTCATAATCCTAGTCAGTAATTCCTTAAGTGTCAACCAATTATCCTTGAAAGGAACAGAGATAGCATCAAGCACAAACAATTCTTATTACAAAGTGGGGTGTGGAAAGGAAAGGAGTGACAATACCCAAAATCACTGAATCTTGAAAGTTTTATATTTAAGGACAGCAAGCTAAGGGAGGGATGAAGAGAACACACCTAACTTTCCCTCTAATCTTTGTGGTCAACTTTTCAATGGATATTTGAGCATCTGCTGTGTGCCAGGAGAGCTAGCAATTGAGACCAAAGACAGCAAATAACAAAAATGGCTATCCTACCCCTTGGAATTTAGAGAGAAATCGTGTCTTGTCCCTATTCCAGCTCTGATTGATATTTGCTGCCTAGAACACTAGTTTGAAAAGAGTCCTGAAGCTTGGCTATACCCACTGGAAATCATGCTGTGTTCTGTTAGTATTATCTAACTTGGAACAAGAGATAAAAACAGTGGTAGCATGAAATTTGATAATCCACTGTTGGAGGGATTTCCAAAGTGTGTGTTTGACTCATTAGTGTATCAGGAAATCAGTTTCGTGAATAACCATACTAGGTATTTAAAAAAGGAAATCAGGAAATGACAAAGTGCATTGCACAAAGTATTGATAAGTATTGTGTTGTAACAATACTTTTTTGTCTTAGTTATATATTGTGTAACTGGTTATGATATAAAATGAATTTCCTACCATGTGTCCCAGAAAAATGTGAATTTAGTGTTACATGAATTTCTCTCCATGTCCATACTGCTTTTTTTCCCCTGAAATTACATGATTTTTGATCATTTGTGCCTGCTTTATCAAAAACAAGAACAACTCAGATATTCTAGGAGTTGTTCTTTATACATTGAATTTACTTTCACTAGAGTTGTCTCATTTTGTCTAAGATGTCTAGTAATTTCAATTATAGTTCTTGTGGGAGGAAAATAATAGCCACAAAAATAGTTAGAAACACAAGCAGATAAACGAAACTGGCTTTTCCATGTGGACCATCTCTCTTTCAAGTCATGTGACCTGGAGAAGCTACTAAAGCCTTGGATTTTGTGACCACCACACCTCATATTTATTTCTAGACAGGTGCACATACACACACACAGAAAAGATACTGTTTAGAATTCTTTACTTACTAATTAAAGCCACATAGATATATGCTCTCCTACTGCAGGGTCAGATCATCCTATTACCTGGTAGGAATTTTTGAAACAGCATTGAAGTGAAATGTGGGAAGTAAAAGCTGTGCTCCATAGCACATGATGGAAATATGTACACTTAGAATGAATAAGAGCTCATTCATTCTAAGGCACATTCCAATCCTGGATCCAGCCTCTGCTGGTTCTTTTTAATTCGAAAGGTATCGGGAAAGAAATAAAACTGATAAGAAATAAAGGGCTAAAACGAAGGGAGATATTTGGCAAACAGGAGGAAAAGCGGATTGGGAATAAGAGGGTAAGAAGAATCTGAAAAGACCACATGTTAGTTGCCTCTATTCCAATGCTGATTTCAGGTACAAAAATGGTCACTTTGAAGTCCCACAGTGATGTTTTATAATTAGGAAAACTCTGCTTCCTGTCTTACCTGCTGTTCCTTAGAGAAGATTAGATAGTTTTATCTTAAATTTGGAGCAAGACTGAAGTGGGCCTGAATTCCTTTTGTACCACTTCTCAGCTCTCTGGCCCTGCACAAATCATCTGGAACCCCAGTTCTCTTACATATGAAATGGATACCATGACATATTTCACAGGATGAATATCAAGACTATATGTGAAATGCCTCGTATGTGGTAAGTGGCCAAAAGAAGTTCTCCCCATGTGCCTACCCGGTCAGAGAAGATTGGACTTTGCTATTTAAAATTAAGCAATTTCCACATGAACACAAATGGAAACATTATGGACAAGATCAAAGTATGAGAACATAAAGCAAAACTTTCCAAAAGGAACTTTTAATTGCAAAGTAATTAAATCTCTCACCCGGGTACCTGTGGCTGCCTGCTTTATATCTTCATGCCAGGAACAAAGAGGAAAGAGCTCACCAAGGTCATTCCTTCCACTACCTGGATTTCTTCACTGCCTTGCATACCACATGCCGGCGAGCAAACTTATAGCATGCACCTTAATGTAGATTTTTATTTCTTGTAGGCTTAGCAATCTCGTAGAAAATTATTATTTCTGTGAATTGGTTTTAAAAAGTCAATTGAAAGATTCCATCCAAGATTTCACCTCCTAGACTTCTATGCCTCTTACTTCCATTGAATTATAATATAAAATATCTCTGTTTATATTTTTTCCAGATTGTTATCTTGAGAACTTTTCAGCTTCTGATTGGCTTGGGTGATAACTTTTTATTTTTGAAGATTTATTTATTTGTGCATACAGAACTGGAATACAGGCCAGAGGTGCAGAGGCAATGAGAGGATTTACCAGAGATAGAGTGGGGAGCAGAACAGGAAGACTGACGAAGTACA
Organism: Condylura cristata; assembly: GCF_000260355.1. Classification (NCBI taxonomy): domain Eukaryota; kingdom Metazoa; phylum Chordata; class Mammalia; order Eulipotyphla; family Talpidae; genus Condylura; species Condylura cristata. Next base: position 55,127,688 of record NW_004567107.1, on the reverse strand, counting down.
CTGCTGGAGGGAATCAGTGAGTAGGTCAGGAGAAGTCTGCCACGCCATGTGGGTCATCTCCAAGGTGGGGATTGAACTCATGCTGAAGTGGCTTTAGCTTCTTAGTGCTGTGCTTTAACCCGCTGCGCCACCAGGGAGGGCCAGGGTGATAACTTTTACCTTTGACTAAAATTAGCAAAAACAGCTCTGACTCTTCCAATCTCCTCTTCTTCAAAGCCCATCGTTTGTATATCTCAATTGCTGAACGATGGGCTTCCTTTTGAAAATGTAATCCACAGATTGCCAAGTGACAGCCCATACATCATGTGAGCACAACGAGATGGCATCTGTGCTGGAACAGGCCCCTATTATGCATTCACCATATGAAAATTCACAGAAATACTCACTCCATGAATGGGTACTTTAACGAGCAAGAAGATGGGCTTGGTGTGGTCATACTTTCTGCTCACACCTCAAAGCATTTTTCAACAATTCCATCTATCTCACCTTCTGGGAATCTGAGCACACATATAACCCAATCCACAGTTTGAACACAGTAACTTTTAAGTTCTGGTGATGAAGCAGTATTTTAAACTGTTGATTTTTTAAATTTTTGTTAAAATATAGGAATAATCCTCAAAAATAAAAAAATAATTAAATAAAAAGTGAACATTCATTTGACTTCATGGAGACCAACACAGACCTTGCTTGTCCAGGCAAAATATGCCACACCATGATTCCTCTCACTCACCCAAGGATTTTCCTGCCCTCTGTCCATGAATGACTTTGTGTGTGTTTTCTTTTCTGCTGGCTCCTCTGTAGATTGGCATTAATGTGTTCAACCAGTCGTAGCTGTTCTGGACTTTTTATATGAAAATGTGCTGCTTGGTTAGTTACGAGTTTGAGACATCAGAATACTGACATCCGGGAAAGGTTTTGAAATTGCCACCCTGGATATTGAAGAACACTTTATCACAGTTAAATTCTAGTAGCTACTGATTGAGAAGAATACAAATGTTATTTCAGTAGCAGGGAAGACAGCTACATTATCATATTCTTGGACTTGGGGATATTTTTATTCTTTTCAAATCTGCAGTGTTCTAACTTCTTGAAATTTGTGAATTGTTTTAACTTTATTTTTTTAAGAATCACTAATGATCTTTAATACATATAACAGGAAATTCTTACAAATTTACTGGCAAAATACTGCAATTGTGCTTTTTAAATATTTTTCATTTTTCACTCATTTATCAAGTTCTTTTCTGAATTGTACTATTAATATTATTTCAGAGCATTACAAGCAATGTGCTTGTCATTGAATTTTTGAACCTGTGGTTGTAAATTAAGGAGATGCCTACCAGATGTAAGCAAAGGTTAAATAATGCTAATATGCAAAAACCAGGATTACTTTTCAGAGTCCTAAGAATAAAAGATGTTTTAACTAACTTTAAAACTAATGGCCATCTGGCCCTCCCTGGTAGCGCAGAGGGTTAAAGCACAGCATTAAGAAGCTAAAGCCGGCCCTCCCTGGTGGCACAGCAGGTTAAAGCACAGCACTGAGAAGCTGAAGCCACTTCCGCATGAGTTGGATTCCCACCTGCCCCGGAGGTGACCACATGGTGTGGCAGACCTCTCCGGACCCGCCCGCTGCTCCTGTCAGCAGTGTACTTCGTAGATCTGCCTGTTCTGCTCCCCACTCTGTCTCTGGTGGAGCCTCTCGCCGCCCCTGAGCCTCTGGCCTGTACCCCAGTTCTGTATGGATAAATAAATAAAAATCTTTAAAAAAAAAAAAAAAAAGAAGCTAAAGCCACTTCTGCTTGAGTTAGATCCCCACCTGCCCCGAAGGTGACCACATGGTGTGGCAGACCTCTCCTGACCCGCCCTCTGCTCCCCTCAGCAGTGTACTTCGAGGATCTGCCTGTTCTGCTCCCCACTCTGTCTCTGATGAATCCTATCATCCTCCACATCTCTGGCCTGTACCCCAGTTCTGTATGAATAAATAAATAAATCTTTAAAAAAAAAAAAACTAATGGCCATCCTTTAAATTCTTGTTTAAAAATTGACACTCGTCAAAGTGGAAAAAATTTAAACAATTCAATTTGTACTATTACCAGTAAACATTTTATGCTAATCAAGTCAGTAAGTTGGAAAGTTGTCAAGGATTTGACAAACTGAACATGGCCATTTTTTCCAGAAACCAAGTCTCCTAAGTTGTTGTCTGGAAACAAGAGCTTTCCGACATGCTATGTCTCACAGAGCTTCTCATTCCCCGTGCAAGAACCCTTGACCTCCTCGACAATCACCCAAGTAATCACTTAATAAATATAAAATATACATGCTGTATATGGAAGGTCACACGGCCTGGGGAGGAGGGACATCTAGCCTCAGCCTCACCACAGTTTATAATTTCCTACAAGAAAATCATTAGGCTCACCTAGTCCTCAGAATTATATTCTTACTACTAGATGTACTCAGAGTGTGTCTTTTGAGAGATGATCTTTTTAAAAGGCTTTTAAATTGTTAAGAAGTTAATTATATAATTGACCAAATTTTCAGTCAATCTGAATCATGGTGTATGACGATTCCCTATATGGAATAAGTAGGCTGATTTCCAAGGCTTGGTTATTGGGGCTGGTGAGACGCAAGGCTGAGGCTTAGTGGAGGGCACAATCCAGGCCTCCTAGTTTGGTGAGAACACTGGCCACACCGCCCTTGACAATCAGTCTCAGGACCTAAGTTGGTCAGTTTCTTTATAGTGCTTTTTCATGCAGTGCTTCCTCTATGCTCAGACTAATGTTTTAAATATGCTAAAAATTGTGGCGCACAATTTGGTGTGAAATGTGCATTTTTTGTTGTTGACTCTGCATTTATTTGAAAGAAAATACACACTATATTCTTTTGTCTGCACTGCCTCTTAGCTTTGGTGGATATTGTAGCATGGATTAACATAATAATAATAATAATAATAATAAAGATGCACAAGAGATTATAGATTGGTAGCTCCCTGTGATTTTTATTTTAAAAAATAATTATTACTCTTGACACAATTTATCTTCAAAGTGCCTGGCAAATGTTAATTAACTTTTTAAAACTTTAAAGGAATTCAAGTCAGCTTGCTTTTTCATAGGGAATATCCTATTGAAGCCGGGTGGTATAGGATTGAACTATAATTGAGCTATAATGGAATTATTAAAAGATTCTTAATAGGATGCCTGGGCTTCAAAGAATTGAGATTTGAGTGGTGTAAAGCAACATTCATCTAAGAAAGTAATTTAGTTTGTGCTGAAGGCACATAAATTGGTCAAATAAATATATACCCAAATAAAGTAAGAAATGAACTGGGTTTAACTTGGTTTCTGCACTATTCAGGAAGCTGTAAAATGACACTTGACCTGATATCAGTATTAAACACTTATAGAGCTTAAGCCCTGTAGGCACATTATTAAATAATTTTTTTGTACTTGAGAGGGAGCAAAAAATTAACAAGCCTAAAATTAACTCATTCCAATAAAAATAAGTGACTTAAAGTAGTTAGCATTGAAAGCTATTTTCAAAACAATGAATACAATTATATATCAATGGTTATTACAAATTCTACTAGATCCAGAGTTCTGATCATACTATAATTTTAAAGTATATTAAACTAAAACTTTATGTTAAACTACTTAAACTTTTCTTTCATTGAATAGCTCACATTTAAGATGATTATTCCAATATGGCAAACATTAGTTTCCAATTACATACTCTTGAAACTGCTTACATTTATGACATGTTCCATTCCTACCAGCACCCCCTACGCAAACTCTACAGCAAGCAGGTAGTCAAGAAAATTAATATTTTACTTTTGTGGTGAGGAGGGAATTCTCCCATAGGTAAATTCAAAACCTTAGATGCCAGAAATTTACATACTCCTTTCATTGTAGTGAGAACAACTGATAGGAGACAGCATTTTTAAAAACTGCATGTAAACATAAAAATTATATAGACAAAATAATTAGCTACCCGTGAAGTTGCAATTTGGGGATGTTTAAAGAGGCTCTAGAGAGCCTCAGTTTTCTCATTTGTAATTTGGTCTCACTTTAAAAAGAAAAAATAACTAATTCAATCCTTCTCACATAGTATGTTTTCCTTAAATGCCTACTCCCTGCCCTCAGAGTTAAGAACCTTGCAAATTTCTATTTTGGGAGAAAAAGCAGAGCTAATTCTGTTTAGTTCCTGGCTATTTCATGCCTGAGATCATTTGCATGGACTGTTTCTCGCCTACAAAAGTTTCATCCTGCCTTATCTGGTTTTTAAACTTTTGTTTAGTCTTCAAAAATCTTGCTCACTCACTGGCTCATCTGTGAAGTTCTCCCATGACCTCTTTCCAAAAATAATTAATCCACCATCCTCTCTGTGTTTGAATCTCTAGATACTTGCCTTGTCTGTATCATAGTGATGTATTAAGTTTACATCTTTCCACCTTCTACACTTGCTAGCTCATCAATGCTGACCTAGCTTAGATTCACCTGTTCTTTATTGCCTGGTATATAAAAAGATAAGTAACAAGTCTTTGTTGTGAAAATACTCACCAAAATCATTAAAAAGCCTTTTAAGATTCAGTTGCAGATTCTCTTTTGCATTTTAGAAGGCGGTATTACCTTATTTTTTACATAAATTTAAATCAATTTCTTTGCAGAAATTTTGGAAAATACATTTTTACAGAGAAAACTAAATTATTATTTCATTATTCATAGAAAAACATGATTAATAGGATACATTTACTCAATCTTTTTATCCAAAGATACAAATACACATATCCCTAAATATTTAAACAAAATTGGGATCTAATTGAACAAAGGATCTAATTGATTTGACAGGCTATGCTACTTTGTGACTTATTTGTTTTATGCTAAGTAGTTTGTAACATATATAGTAAATATTCTTCTAAGACAGGGATCTACTGTAATTTATTATTGAAGATATGAAAATTTTCAGTTCCTTTGTTTATTTGCTATGGTAAATCTCAGTCAACAGTCATTTTTTTTTAAGTTTAGTTTATTATTTATGTAGAGAACTGGGAAGTAGGCCAGAAGTGCTGCGGGTGGGAGAGGATTCACCAGAGACAGAGTGGGGAGCAGAACAGGGGGACATACTGAAATACACTGCTGAGGGGAGCAGCTGGGGAGATAGGGGGGGTCTGCTGGGGCTTTTGTGGGTCAGCTCCCTGGTCAGAGATCAAACTCAGGCCACAGGGTGATAACACTGATACTTAATTCCTACACCGCTAGAGAGGTCCCTGAATAGCCATGCTACACAATTCTTCCAGTTTGGCTACACTTGGTGTAATATTCCTTCACTTTTTGGAAGACCTCATCGTCTCAGCCTTCCTGAGTCCTCTCCCTCTTGATGAATCACTAGCTGAAGGGTACCACCTGGCAAAGTGGAAGGCCTCGGACATAGGTGGCATCTTATTCTGACTATAATATCTGTTCAAATAGTGAATGAAATCTGTGAATCTTTACCTATCTCATTTCCTTAAGGATCTAAAATTGTTAGTAGCCTGTCAGGGAATAGTTTGCTCAAATTAGAATAATCCATCTCAGATTTAACAAAGGATCTAATTGAAGTGGCAGAGCAGAATGAAAGCAAGGTTAGTAAGAACAGAGAGTTTGCATCCTGGACACGAAGGAAGGGGTGGGTGTGGTTACTGGAGTACCCAAGGAGAGGCCACCTTGTGACTGCTGTCCAAAGTTAGTTAACCCAACAGAGAGCAAATCCATGGACTATTGCAGTTCCTCTCTTCCTCACCTCAGGTCTTCTATCTAGGTGATTCAGAAATGGCCCATCAGGAAGTCAGAAGTCTGGCTAGTTTGCTTATATAGTCTATTCCAGGTGAGTTCCAAGGATGGAGAGCAGGGTAGAGAGTTAATTTTGAGGGGCAAACCCAGAAGACACTTTGTACATGTATAGCCTCTTTATGATGAAACTGTATCTCCTGAAAAATTATGTTTTAGGGCCTCAACTGTAGGCTATAAACCTGAGTGTGAGTTGATTGAGTTTACTTTCTAGATCATCTGAATTGACTCATGAGAGAGCAAGCCAGGGCAATGGTGGGAGGAACTTACATTCTCCTAACTATCAACTCCATCCTTTTGTTAGTATCTACAGATAGAGCCTTCTTCAGTTATCAGTTTATCATGGAGCTTTCCCCTTTGTTTTCTCTGTTCAACATATTTGTGTTCACCAGCTTGTTGACAAGGTTACCATCCATCTATCTGAAAGCTGCAATTGTAATGTTTCAAAAACACACCAAGCCTTAGGCTTCTAGAGATTCTGATTTATTAGAGGCCCTGATACCAGTAGTTTCTTAACCTTCAAAGAATGCCTGTGGACACAAGAACCAAGAAGCCTGTTCTGCTAGAGAAACAGCAGCTTGAGAATTTCCAGAAAGGAAGAGGGTTTGCTTAGCTCTAACCCCAGAGAGATCTTTGTATACAGCAGATTCACCTTATTTCTCTGATCACTGATCCTAAATTTTGGAGGAAGTGAAAAATACACTGCTTATTTGGAATAAGGTCAAATTTGCTGTTATGGAAACTGGGGATTAAATTGCTCATAATTTTGCAGCTTTGAAGACATTTTGTAAATCAGATATAAACTGCGTAGTAAAACTTTAGTGAAAACAATGTATCTGTGCTACAAAATATAATTGGAGGCAAGGGTTTTATTTCCTCAAGCCTCATCCAGTGATATCACAACATATACTTTATTTATATGGTGATGATTTTTTTTGGCATACATGGTTGTTATACTGAACATGTAAGTTTACTGGGGGAATGTGCATTTTAAGCAGCAGTGGTCATATTTTTAATGTTTCCTACAGGAGGGTGACAGAACTATCAGAATTTACTGAGTAAATTTAGGATTTTGAAGCATGATTTCAAGAGAATAATACTTACGAAAATATCTGTTTCTCCCTTATAATAAATATGGTGAAAGTCTAAGTGTAAAACTACTAAGTTATATGAAGATAATTTCCTTTTTTTGTTATCTAATGTTAGGTGAAGAGCAATGAGCTGTATTTTTTTGGTTTACCTTTTCCTGTTACCACCATACTTCTGAAAGTTGATGTCCTCGACTGTATTCTAACCATCTGATTGTGTTTCAAATGTAGTATGGCCTTTCTGCTTCTTCCAAATAGTCCAACTTGATGCTTTGTTTTGGGTTTTTAAAAAGCTCTCAACTTTGCAGGAGGAGACACCTTGCAATACAATAAATGGAGCAGTTAGTATTTTCCTTGGTATCTCAAACATAATAGAACCCAAACTAAAATTACCTTATTAAAACATTCTCCATTATTTTAAGTAATTTTCTCTTAAAGTTTAATGCAAATCATATCTCTAGAAAAGAGAAGAGAAAACAAATTGAAATTAATAAGGAATACAGTCTGTCAATATTTCCGTCTTCAAAATATGACATGTATTTGCATTCGAATACCAGGTACTGATTAAATCCACTAATGGTTATCATTAATGAAATTATTTTAATTTTGTGCCTCTTGAATTTCAGAGTGAACACTCTCAGACTAACATGAGTCATCAAGACAAAAAACTTTTAGTTAAATATCATTCCTGGCAATGTAAGAAGAAATACAAACAATTAAGAATATATTTGTAATAATGTACAAATCCCAAGAGCAGGGACTTCCTGCCATCTAGTGTATAAATGTTTTGCACTTGTGGTTAGTACAGATCTCCAGGTGCAGGTAATGAGGGGAACACCAAAGGCTGGGTGATGATTTGAGAGCCTTGTTGCCCACCGAGGCCCATGCTATGGGGACTCTTCTCCTCTGCACCCAATTTGGGCTTCTGTCTTTGGTTCTCACCTCTGGTTTTCTGTCTCCCTATTTCCTCTCTTCTGTTTCTTGCATTATTGGAGCAGCTCATGGGTATTTACTGGAAAAATGATTTACTTAGGCTGTATTTCCAGAGCACCTTGAGTTGTTTAGAGAAAACATCTAAAACTAAACACAGTTGTTCTCATTGCTATTTAGCAGGTGTTAATATCTCTCCTTTTTCATTGAGTGTTAAAATTAGTGGTTAGTCCTTGATGGGGAGCTTGAAGGCCTAGTAAAGGGTAGCCTATCTTGGAACAATACAAAGGAAATGCAAAACAGAAGAACATCACTTCATGAGTGGGTTCAAATTATGATGCATCAATTCTTCCTATTTTCTGGAAAGAGAATGAAATGGGGATGGTGATGATTACTTTGCAGTAAATCCTCTTGGGAGAATTAGAAATAACCCAATACCATATATAAAATCTTAGACTAAGCCTTCATGATGGACAAATGACAGCCATTGTTCTTGTCACTACCTTTTTCTCCTTATGTTGCAGGACAACCCCAATGTGAATTGGGGTGCCTGACTGTGTGGCCTCACCTGTGCACTTAAAGGGACCTATAATAAAATTCAGCTGCAGGCACACACAAAAAGGTCAATGGGTTTATTTACAAAAGAAAGGAAAACATATAACTCAGGGGAAAAGAGAGCAATAAGTTTGCTAATGCATCCTACATCCTACCAGTTCCACTGACCTGGTAGCACGCAGAGAGCCAGCAAAAAGCCAAGGCACAAGCCATGAGCCAAGAGGCCAAAAGACCCCCAAAGGTCCATATGTCTGGTTTTATATCAAATGGCTGCTTCACTCAGATCCCAGCAATCTTCCCTTTGGTGATGATGGGACTTGTAGTTATAGTGTCTGGGGTGGGGGTGAAGTCCACAAAACCTGTATCTGTAGAGTTCGTTCAGGACATCCTTTCTCCCTAAGAGACTATCCATCTCTCTACCCTTCACCCCAGTTCCTTGTAGCCAGTTCCCTATGGCTGTCAGTTTACCATGACATAGGCAGGCCGTATCCCTTCCTGAAGCCCCTTGTGGAATCTAGCATTTCTTGGAACCTTAGATCTGAAAATTGCTGTGTCATCAGTGTCTCAGGCTTTAGCATTTTTTAGAGATTTATTTACTTATGCATACAGAACTGGGATACAGGCCAGAGGAGCAGGGGCAGTAAGAGGATTCACCAGAGACAGAGTGGGGAGCAGGATAAGCAGATGTAGGAGCAGTGGGTGAGACAGAAGAGGTCTGCCACACCATGTGGGTCACCTCCCTGGCTGGGGATCTAACTGGTGCTGAGGTGGCTGCAACTGACTAGCTTCAGAGTGCTATGCTTTAACCCATTGCACCATGAGGGAGGGCCAGGCTTTAGCTTTTAATGAGGACAGAGACCTCAGCAAACGCACACAGAGACTGAGCCCAGTTTGCCAGTATGCCTTCAGCAGCACCACCAGAATTACTTGTAAAGGGAAATGGAAAAAAAAAAAAAAAAGCAACAACTCCGCTTGTCATTCCTCAGTCTATTTTCTTGTTAGTATAGGGCTTTTTTTTTTTTTATCATCATCATCAGTGTTGTCATTTTAGTCTGCTCAAGCTACCATAACAAAATACCATACACAGAGTAACTTAAACAACAGAAAATTACTTTCTCACAATTCTAGAAGCTAGAAGGCCAAGATCAAAGTTCCAAGTCATTTCATTTTTGGTACAAGGTCTTTTCCAAGCATGTTGATGGCTGATGGCTGCTTCTCATTATCTTCACAAGACCTTTCCTTGGTACATGCACATGAGGGTGATAGGAAAGAGAGAGAAAGGAGTAAAATGCTCACTCTCTGGTGTCTCATCCTATGAGCACTAATCCTGTTAGATCAAGGTCTCATTCTTGTGACCTCATTTCATCGTACTGTTTTAGAGATCCTATCTGCACATACAATCATCCTAGGATAACATTAGGAATTCAACATATGAAGGAAGGCAGCATTCCTCATGATTTATTTGATGGTAATATTTATTCAATACCATTCAACAAGAATAGAAACCATAAAAAGAAGTCACATATGCTGGTTTCTTTGTGAGCCTTGGGATAAAATAAAAAATTCTGTGTCCTCAGAGAACTCAGAGTTATCTAAGAGGGACTCTATCAGGTATGTGGTGGAAGTGGAAGGCACCAGCAGAGTCTTGAATGCTGGTTTTCTAGATATGAAGGGGTCTATCCAAAGGGTGCATGTACTTATGGAAGGACACTTGATAAGGGCTGGAGACAGTATTCCAAGAAAATGCCACTTGTGAGTAATAGAAATATATGGAAGTCCTTGGGTTAGTGATTACTTGGGTGATAGTCGATTCCCAGGGAACCATGGATAGCCTGACAAAAATGTTTTGCCTTTTCATTATGTTTAGGAAATATCCTAAAGCTTATTGGCAAATGGGAAAAAATAGTTTTGTTATGAACCAACATGGTGAATCCCTCCTTTGATTCCCTTTTAGATGGATCCTTTTGGAATCATGAAGGAGAATGATCATTTAGAGAAATATTGCAAGGACAGAAGTGGAAACAACTGTGACTTGGTGGGGATATATTTGGCCTGCTAGGAATATGCTAAGCAGCTGGATCTAGTTTCAGAGGAAGAGTATTTTGCCAGTAGAAAGTCAGCTGACAAGGTACACATGAGTAAGGGGGTAAAGGTATAATACAGACTTTGGAGGAAAACATTTTGAATTCTATCTCATATTTTCTAGCAGTGTGATCATAAAGTAATCATCCAAATTTTCTGGTGTTTATTTTCCTTATGCATAAAATAACTTTGAGATAATTTTCCTTCTAGTTAGGAGTTAATAAAAGTATAGATATTAAACTGCTTTATACTTAATATATTCTTAATTCAATTTCCCTTTGGTTTGGTCTTTGGAGGATCAACAATATAAATTTAGTGGGAAATTCAACCATTATAAAGATTTTATTTGTTTACATAAGCATGGTGCCAGATCTTAAATGCTTAAATGGGGTAGATGGGGTAGTGATGAATGGGGTCTTCTTTTGCTGACTGATCTTTGGGAGGGGACCTATATGTGTGTATGTGTGTGTGTGTGTATATATGTGTATATATATATATATAAATAACCAATTATATATATATTACTGATATTATATATATATGTATATATATTACTGATAAGTCACGCAGTTTCTCCTGTGGCTCATATGGCCCCACATTCTCTCCATTTTCACCTGTGAAAAGATGATTCCCCCACTGTCAGAATAGTTTGGTCTCTGTAGAAATGTCAGTGGGTTTGCCTGATTCTATCTGCAGTCTCCTACAACCTGGTTCCTTCAAGGGCAGCAACCCACTTTCTTTTTTAGCATGCAGCGAGGAAGGGAGACGGCACTCTGTGCCTGAAATCCAGAGAAATTAGGATGACTCCTACCCAAGTCGTGACCTTTTTTAAACAGTAACCATTTTAGTAAAGGACATATTTTGAGAACTTAATTAAGTACTAAAATTTTTAGAAAGCGACCGGTACACAAACAAAGCCAATGCTTTTACACTGACATAGTCTGCAATGGAGTGGCTCTAACAATCTTCAAAAGAATAATTGAATCTACCCTTCAACAATTGGATTTCTTCTAAATAACTACATTAAATGAAATTCTGGGAACATGGAATTTCAGATGAGTGTAAGGAAGCAAAGTAAAAGCTCATATGTTGTGTGTCTGAAATGTTCTGAAGTCTAATTCATTGTTTTGGCTCATGGAAATGAAACAAGGAAGAATTCATCCTGAGTCTCCAAGACTGATTTTAAATGTAACACCTACATTGTCCTCCTTAAGCATGAATGCTTTAAAGGTTTAATACAGTTCAAGCCATTTTCACAAAAGGACTAGGTTTTGCCCTCTATCAAAGAGCCAGCTCAGCCTTTCTTCAGATCACTTCAGCCTCATACAGCGAATGAACCCTCACAGCACAGCAGGGTAGGAGTCGGCGTACAAGGGACATCAATCTTCAAGTAAATTGATGCCATAGATTCTTTAAATTGAAGTTCCAGATGGTGGTTTTAGACTAGGATTAACTCAAGATTTCTTTAATCAGCAGCCTACATTTTTTAAATATTTGTCCCCTTCCAGGGTTTCTATCTTCATGAAAAGTCACCTCTGCCCATTCTGGAACATAGACCAGAAAACTGTTACTTCTATACTGTTTACTGTATTTTCTTAAACTGTCTTGTCCTCAAAAAGATTTTTCTGTTCTATCTCCAAATTGACGTTGTGTCCATGTGCTTTTCCTTCTAATCCAAGCTGATTCCATATCTTCCTGGTGGCTTCTAGGTGATCTCTGTCCTTCCGTTCTGGCCCTGCCAGGCCATTCACCAATAAAGAGCAGACAGGGGGATCTTGTCATGTTACTGCCCCTGGAGGCTTCCCACTGATCTTGGTAAAATGCACAAATCCTTACTATTGTCTCATTCAACAAATACTGATTAACCTTTCTGCTAAATGCCTTTCATCACATTCATCCTGGAGATGCAGAAGTAAATGAGGCTCACTTTCCACTCTGAGGAGTTTACTGTAGTCTATCAAATCAGTGCGTGGTGATTTATTCATAAGGAGCCACTGAAATCCTATAATTTACCAACACATACTAAAATGAAGCTAGGTGTTAATTGATTTTATTGTCCTTCGGCTAAATGAGTGACTTAAACAAACATGGCTGGCTGCTTTAATAAAATAATTTTGTCCGGTCAACTAAATCTAGAACATTAGTATAATGATTAACAGTCTTAGTCATTATAATCATTATGCTTATGTCAGTTATTTTCCTGTAATAATACTACATGGCCAACAACCAAAAACCCCAAAGGAGTTCAACAATACGTATTTATTTGCTTGAACATTGGGCTCGTCAATTAAGCAATTCTGTTCATTTTAGCTGGAGTTGCTTGCATGTGGGGTTGGCTGATCTAGAATGGCTGGGGGTAGGATAATGAGTCAGAGACAGCCCTGAATTCAGTGTGTCATATTTTCCAGTAGAGTAGCCTGGCTGTGTTCCCATTGTGGTGGCCAAAGCTCTAGAGATGGCAGGCAAGTCTATCCTCAGGTACATTTTTTGCATCATAGCTTCCAAATATAATAAGTCGACTAAGTAAATTTTACCTAGCTAACTCCAGAACTGATCTGGGTTCTGCAAAGTGACGTGTCTAGTATGTAACTTTTGGAGAATTGAAACCATCATTTTAATTCCTGGCAATGTTGTGTTTCCCCTTCATAACTTGGTCATGGGCTTTACTAAATTTAGTGGAACTACATTATACATTAAGGATTCACTCCTCCCCCGTTCTTTACTTGAGAAACCCAGAATGGACAGACACTCTTTTCAGCACACTGCTTAGCATGTAGTAGATGCCCATTAAATGTTACACTAGCAGAATTTTTAGTAGATTAGTGACCTTGGGCACATCACTTAAGGTAAACTTTCTCAGCCTCAATTTAATCATTTGTAAGTAGGAGATTATAATGCCCGCCAAAACCACATTTCTAAGGGAAAAGTAGGAGCAGGGGTATGTAAAATACGTGCTGTTTTCTGGAAAATAAAAAAGGAATTGCCTTTTCCTCCCCTCCCCATTTTCTTTTCTCACAGGGATTATATGAATTTAAAAACTGTAAATGGTTTCATCTTGGCCTATTTTAGGCAAGAAAATGTAGAATAAAGATCCCTCTATTAAAATTATATTTCTTATCTTCTAGCTAAAATCTAATTTCATATCATCTTCATACAAATGTTAGGGCCCTTTGAAGGCTTAAGCCTACTTAATTATTTACAGATTGTCTTAAATTCCTATAATGAAGGGATCATTGTTTTTTCTTGCTTGTTCTTTCATAAAACTTATGTAAAGAGGAAAAGGACTTTAGAATTCATGGGGTTACCCTACCGTTTCCCCATTTGGAGGAAATGGAGCTCTTTGAGGGACAGCAAACCTAGTGGACACCATGTGTATGAGGGAGCAGGCCCTGGAGGGGCTGAAGGGAGTGTGAGGTCTTCGAGCAGGAAAGATAGGGGCTGGTGGGAAAGGAAGGGAATGAAAATGTAGCCCTCCTTGCCAGTTCCTCTCTACCTAAGTGGTTGCAGCGCAGGGCTGGTTTTTGATGCCTGATACAGATCTTCGGTTGAGGTTTATTAGTGTTCCTAAACAAAAATACATATAAAAGTCGCATTTAGATTTAGTTTTAATGACTAGCTTAATTATATTACTTTATTTCTCTGTAGTCACACATGAAATGATAACTAAATATTTAAGTATAAAAATATGGCTATAAATAAAGATATATAATTTTACTGCTGATTCTTGCAAGCCCCCCCCCCCAGATGTAGAGCAGATGCACATCTGGCTTCTATCAGTTAGGGAGTAGCTTTAAGCACATCCTGTCAAATTGTCTGTTCCCAAAAGCAATACCAACACATTCAGTGAATGTTATTTTTTCCCCACAGTTATGGCCTTGATTGGACCACAAATTTTTCCATAATACTGTACTTGAAAAATAGGACATTCTAGCTTTTTATACATAATCAGCCCCCTACCTCCAGCATTTTTTTAGAAAACTTTTTTTTTTTTTTAATGATGCGTTAGGTAGACTGTATTCTTGCTCTGGAAAAATACGTCAAATATTAATTACACCATCCTTCAGTTGCTGTGATTGAGTTGTTCTCATTCTTTAGGTTTGTACTAATCAGGGCTAGTATAACCGACTCCTGTCCCCTACATGTCTGGGACATGCTGGATTTGCTGCCAGGATAGTTTTAAATCAATTATTCACAAAATGAAATCTGATTATTCATTTTAAATGAATTTAAAGTTAATTAAGATAATTTGAAAATTCTAGACTTTGAACTTTGTTAATTACACTACTTAAGGTTTGAGTTGTTTAAAAATTCTTAAATTCTTCTAGGAAAAAAAAGTATGATTAGGCCTTGTATTCTATCCAGAACATTTTATTGACAGTATTTTTCAAATACTTAATTGCAGGAGGTATTACTCAAGTACCCATAATATTTTCTCTGTTTTTCAGTTATAAATTGTGGTTAGGCTGTATTTTTGCAAGACATTTGTTTGAGGTGTATATGGTGAAGGGGTTCCTTTTAGCAGTGAGCCCTTTTAGGCCCTGATTCACTGGCCACATTAGAGAATTTGAAGAAAGAACTCACATATCAACACAATAATTTCTTTCATAGGAGAAAAATGTGGTCTTCTAAACTTTTAAATTATAAATTGAGAAAATATTTGATGACTTACAAAGTTTGTTTCTTTTAAAAAAAGAAAAGACTTATTTATGTATACAGGAACTGGAGTACAGGCCAGAAGTACATGAGGGGGTGGTAATGAGAGGATTCACCAGAGACAGAGTGGGGAGCAGAACAGGCAGATCTACTGACATACACGGCTAAAGGGAGTAGTGGGAGGGTCAGGAGAGGCCTGCTATTCCAGGTGGGCATTTCCCTGGCTGGGGATTGAACTCATGCTGCAGTGGCTGCGGCTAGCTTCCTCGTGCTGTGATTTAACCCCTTTTGCCACCAGGGAAGCCCACTTTCTTCCTTTTTAAAATATGCATGTCACTACCCAAAACATTTGTTTATTTGTTAAATGTTTTTATCTCCAACATTAGAATTTAAGCTCCTTTAAGGTTAGGGCCATGAGTTATTATGTTGACCTATATTTTCCCTTTAAGTGATTTTCATATAAAATAGCCCATCCAATGTCTCCAGTATCCACAACATCTGGCTGGTAAATCAAAACTACATTCAGTTTCCCTTTTGTACATGCAATTACTGTTTTCAAATGTGTAGTATGACCACCTAAATTTATGCAACACAACGTCTGCCTCTAGTTATGAATATTAAGACTAGTCTCTAAAATGAAGTTCTGGGAGAAATTTTATTTAATTAAATCTTCTTGATTCAATTTGGTATTTTGTTATCTCATATGTGTTTTATTTGCTATTAATTTTGATCCAATGTTCTGTGTTTGATGAGTCAACAATTCCTAAATACCTATACATTAATAAGTAAATACCTCTTTCTCTAGTAATCTCACTCCAAGACCAGATTTTACAAGCTCTCAATAGATCCCTCATATAAGATAGATACCAAATTTTTGCATTATTGTGTGTAAATATCCTTAGCTCCAGATTAGGAAATACAACTGTTGTTCCTGGCACTGCAATTGCTATTGGTCATGTTTAAATGAGTATACTTCTTATCTATATCTTGGTAGCACTGTGTAATTAAGTATTTTAGTTGTGTAAGTATATCTGACATTCGCTTTTTTGGTGAGAACATTTATTAATATTTTATTAGAATCAGGTAAAGAAGAAGACTAATAATTCATAATCCTATCATCCAATTATTTTACAAAGCTAAACCACTATTTAAAAGAATAAATCACTCAGGTAACAAATCACTTCAAGAAGAAATAATATATTTGTATACCTGCATACTTTCTCACACAATATTTCTCATATACCGAATCATGTCTTTTGAAAGGAAGACAAAATATATAATATACATATAATAATCAGTCATGCTATTAGACTTTCATGTTGTTTCCAGTTCTTTGATTATTAGGAATCGTGTTATAATGAACATCCTTGAACATATAACTTAGTGGTGCCTTTATAAATGTACTAATGGAATAAGTTCCTAGCTGGGAATTGTTGGCTCAAAAGAACACTATCATTAAGAGCATGTGAAGCAATGAGCAACACGATGCAGGGCAACAACTTGTTATTGTTTAGTACACCTGGGTGACAGAAATTGGCCAATAGAGTCATTAAAGTAACGATAAAACTCTTCTGAGAGTCACCGGGATGTCCAATTAATTGCAAATATGATGGTGATAGCCTGTAATTAACTGTCATCAATGTTAGCCTTTACTAACTTAATTTTTTTTTGTCAGAATTTTCCTCCTGTAGTATCACAAACAGTCAGTAAACATTTTCAGGGTTCATTTTAGATCAAGGATCATTGAAAAAAAGGAATTAACCACATCTTCCTGTGCTTAACTACCTCTTCAAATAGGATGCGCTAAGAAAACTCTGTTACAGTGTTCAAAAACGAGCTTACATTTTTCAGTTAATGAGTGTGTTTTTCCTCCTACAGGTCAAAAGGAAGATCTGGGGAAAGCAGAACCCCGAAGAAGCATGGTATTGTTCATGTATCTTGGAACTGGAGAGGAGGCAAGATGCTGGCATAGCTGTTGAACTGAGAACCTGCTATGCCAACATATTGCCATCTCTCTTGTCTGACTGCAGCCATGTGACCTGCATGCCGCACCTCCCTAGACTGCTGCAGACACCTGCCTTTCCTTGGATGTAGGTGTTCCACCAGGTGGCCCTGCCCACCTCCCTGACCTCTCCTGTCATGCTCAGAATCACTCCATTTTAGTCATACAGACACTTCTGGCTATTCCTTGAATCACCCAGGCAGGCCCTTCTGACCATTTGGGTCTCAGTGAAAACATCATCACCTCAGAGAATACTCCTGTGGCCACACTTTCTAAAGGAGCGACATATTGCTGTCACCCTTCTCCCACTCCGCCCACCCCCAACCATATCCTGCTTCATTTTTTTTTTTTTTTTTCAAAACATTGGTCACTATCTGAAGCAAATTTTTACCTGTTTGATGTCTTTGTCTCCTCATTAGAATGTAAGCTCCGTGAGGGTTAGGGGCCTTATTGATCTTATTCAACCACATATCCCCATAAGCAGAGTAGACCCTCAATCTGTGCTTTTGAGACTCCACCTGTACTTTTATCATGCAAGAGACATGCCAAATAATTATATTTTTCTCATTACAAATGACTTTCTTGAAACCCTGACTCATGAGTAACAATAAAGGAATACATAGAGAATGCTTTGATCTGGGTCTACAATCAACTTCCTTAAATAGTCATCATGTATACTGGGTTCAAACTTCCTACTAGTCAGCATACCATCAAGGGAAAAGCATGGGCTTCAAAATAAAACCCATATTCACATCTCACCATTGGTATTGCCTCTTTGTGTGTTCTTGGACAAATCAATTAGCTTTTGAACCATGATTTTCTAAGTTACAAAATAAGGATAATAATATTAACCCCTCAGATTTTTTTTTAAAGATTTATTTATTTATGCATACAGAACTGGGATTTTGGCCAGAGGTGCAAGGGTGATGAGAGGATTCACCAGAGACAGAGTGAGGAGCAGAACAGGCAGATCAACAAAGTACACTGCTAAGGGGAGCAGCAGGCGGGTCAGGAAAGGTCTGCTGCGCCATGGGTCACCTCCCTGGCCATGCTGAAGCAGTCAAGCTAGCTTCACAGTGCTGTGCTTTAACACACTGCACTACCAGGGAGGGCCCTCCTCAGAATTTTTTAATGACATTTTAATATGTTTGTTTTTTTTAATTGAGGTAACATTATGCTCCCCCAGCCATTATCATCATCAAAGTGTACCCAGTCACCCATAAATCTACAAAGTAGCCCACTGTGCTTTCTTCTCCTCCCCTAGGGCTCCTTCCGATGCTGCAATTCTATGGTTTCTCTATGTTTTACAGATAAGTGACACCAGCTACTATTTATCTTTCTCCTCCTGACTAATTTCACTGGCATTATCCCTTCAAACTCCATCCATGTCTCTGCCAGAACCCCCAGAATTCTTGAGACTAAAAATTAAGACACTTTAGACAGAGGATTCTTCTCTGTCAAATGTTGGTGTCTATCAAATTCCAGCTAGCTATAATAGTAGACAACAAACAGGTTTTCACAATTTTAATATCAATAAAAATAAGTTAATCTTTCTCTAGGTGGAACAAGTGCAAGTGCTGTGTAACACATGGAATTCTCTGATCCTCAAATAAATGTTGGGAAGTCAATGGACAAGTATCTCAAATTCTTGACCTCTCCCTCCTCCTCCTTCCTTTATTTCTGGAGTTATTTATTGCATGTAGATCTCCTTTGTTTATTTTTAGCTTTTATTTGCATTTATTTTATGCTGAGTTTATTCCTGAGCTATACATATTTATCTCTTGTGTTCTTCTGGGATGTCTTTTTCTTCTATGCAAACTTCTTTTGTTTAACAACAGTAAGTTCTTCTACAATAAGTATCATACAAGTGTGGTAGGGAGTGCTCATGCTTGGGTTAATCCAACCACGAGCTCTAAATTCTGTGCTGTATCTTAGGGACCATGTTCAACTGAATGTGCACTGACCAGAGAGTCTATATCTCAAACTTTCTGTTCAAGATTACCCTACATTTTTAAGCATGTGCAATAAAAATTAGCCACTCTTTTTGGCTTGACAACTCTGCATCCAGCTCCACTATCAGCCTGGGGATACTCACCAACTCCACTCTGTAATGATGATATGGTAGACATTATTAATGTGGAGTGACATCCTTCAGAAACATCATGGCTTTTTGAATAAGCACACTATTGTTAGCTGGGCCAGTTTCATGAGTGGTTTTAAAATAAACAGAAAGAAGGCCTCCCTGGTTGCACATGGAGTGAAAGTGCAGCACTATGAAGCTAGCCACAGCCACTGCAGCATGAGTTTTATCCCCGGCCAGGGAAGTGACCTACATGGCACAGCAGATCTCTCCTGACTGCTCCTTCAGCAGTGTATTTCAGTAGATCCTCCTGTTCTGCTCCCCACTGTGTCTCTGGTGAATCCTTTCACCCCCAACACCTCCAGCCTGTACCCCAGTTCTGTATATACAAATAAATAAATCTTTTTTTTTTTTTTTTAAAGAGGGCCCTCCCTGGTGGTTCAGGTTGTTAAAGCACAGTAGTAAGAAGCTAAAGCCACTTCAACATAAGTTCGACCCTCAGCCCGGAGTTGATCCACATGGTGCGGCAGACCTCTCCTGACCCATCCACTGCTCCCCTCAACTGTGTACTTCATGATCTGCCAGTTCTGCTCCCTACTCTGTCTCTGGTGAAGCCTCTCACCACCCCTGCACCTCTGGCCTATACCCCAGCTCTATATCCATAAATAAATAAATCTTAAAAAAAAAATCTACACTTGCATTTTAATGAAAATTGAGATCTAGGTCACCTTATTCATTCTCTTCCTTGCTAGTTAGTATGACATACAGAATAGATAGGTCAGAATATACAGCATATATAAACATTGATACTATTTAATACTTTTTATTGGTTCTAGCTTTAGTCTAAAAACTTGCTGTGAGCATGTTTGAACTTTGTTATTCTTCTTCTGGATTCCATTTGCCCTCCTCTTCATCTGTTGACAAAGATATACACAGCCTCTTGTCTTCAGTACAATAACAAGCTTTATCCACACATGGAAATGAACACTGAACTCACTCAGATCCATCATCTTACTGTGCTTACTGTAATTTGCTAGAACCCTGAAGCTTTTTTTGTCCCAAGTAATTATGGGAGAAGAAGAAAAAACTGAGGATGCAGGAACATCAAAGAGAGAGGATAAGAAATTATTATTTTATAATATAAAAGAAATCTTTAGGCCAGTGGTTATCAAACTTCAGTGTTGCATTGTCACCTAGAGAGTTAGTTAAAACCTGCAGATACCTAGACATTCTGATTTAATAGGTCTTGATTGATACTCGAGAATCTCCATTTTTAACAAACATCTGCTTTTGATGCAGTTTGACAAACATCAAACATTCATTTTAATAACATTTGTCTTACTGAGGTCCTAAGTCAGAGGACAGATTTTTTTAAAGTTTTATTCAATTCCCAATATGGAACTTGGGCATGGTGGTGAAAGTAGCTGGCTTTCCTACTACATCTGTGCTTATGGAAAACTGGAACATATTTCATAATTGTGCTTTATATTCTGAGGTTTCTTACATAAACAGTCCATATAACTACACATGGGAGCACCCTGACTGCTGATGTGCTTCCGAAGTTTTTTTTAACTTCAATTATTTTTTTCCTCCACTGGTTCACATTACAATTTCCAAGATGTTTTATTTTCTTTTATGATTGACTTGATACTGGCCCAGATCCTTTATCTCTAAATAGACATTCTTCCTTAAGATTTCTGTCAAATTGTAAATGATATGTGAGCTCCCTGAGGCTAGAGAAGAGGTCTCATTATGCAGAAGGAGGATTTTCCATATTTACAGGACTCCCACAGTGGTAAAACTTTCTGTAAACTAGAGGATCACAACTTAATTGATCTATTTCTTAAGTTTAGATCTTTATGAATTTTTTTAAAATTGGGACATCTTTGCCTTTGTGAGACAGTATGGTGTGGTAAAAAAAAACTTAAGAATGAAATGCAGGGCCATCCCTGGTGGCCCAATGGGTTAAAGTGCAGCACTATAAAGCTCGCCACAGCCACTGCAGCTCAAGTTTGACCTCCCACCAGGGAGCTGACCCACATGGTGCAACAGACCTCTCCTTTCTCCCCAACTGCTCCCCTCAGCAGTGTATTTCAGAAGATCTGCCTGTTCTGCTCCCCACTCTATCTCTACTGAAACCTTTCACCCCCTGCACATCTGGTTTGTACCACAGTTCTTGTATGCATGAATAAATATTTTTTTAAAAAATGAAATGCAAAAGACCCAGACTCTAATCCTGGTCCAATCATATTCTGCTCTATGCAAAACTGTGCACAGATCATTTAATCTATTACTTACTTTTAAGTTGGAGAGCCTACAAGACTATTATAAAAGGGAAAAACAAGACACAACTATGAAAATAAAGCATGTAAGCAAACTGGAAGGCAATCTAAAATGATAATACTTGGAGATTTTTAGTAGTAAATTTATTTTTTAATTTTCCAATGCTTTACTTCTTTGTGTTGTTACTGAGTAAACATGAAAGAAACATAGAGTTGGGGGTTAAAGGCCAAATTTTATTCTCATCCAGACTGGTTTATTTATTTGCTAACTTAGTCCAGTCAAAAGAATAGAAATGTGCTAGTTTAATCCTGAGGAAAGGTCTAGCTCCTCATTTGCTGTTTAAAAGGCTAGAAATCACATGCCTTTAAATAATGATGAAAATGAGGATTTTCTGCCTCATATATCTGGTTTCTATCTCATTATCTTATGAGATTCCAATTACATAAAGAATAGGAAAGGATTTTTAAAATGCTGATGCCCTCAGATGTTGTTTATAAATTCCTTCCAAACCTCCTTTCCTCTCTTCATCCCTACAAGTTGCTTTTAAAATGATGAAATTTTAATAAATGTTGTATTCTAAACACCTATAAAATTTTAATTACTAGGATTCTAGTTTGTTGCCATTTCTAGCAACTAACAAGACAAGAGAGTGTACGCTGGGTTCGTTTTCTTTCAGACACACTCATCTAGGAATGTAGGCGGAATGGGGTACCCAAAGCACCCCTGCCAGTGGGGTCTCTATTTCATCAACACGTCTTAAAACCATTTGTTGGGGCCTCCCTGTTGGCCTAGGGGTTAAACCTCAGCGCTATCACCACATGGCCTGGGTTCCATCACCAGCCAGGACCCACATATGGTGCAGCAGACCTCTCCTGTCTCACCCACTACTCCCCTCAGCAGTGTGTTTCAGTGAAGTGTCTATCCTGTTCCCCACTCTGTGGAGAATCCTTTCATTCCCTGCACCTCTAGTCTACACCCCAGTTCTTCTACACAAAAATAAAATCTTTTTTTAAAATATCATGTTTACACCAAAGTACTACTTTTATTTTCACTGAAATTCATGAGGCTTTTGTTCCCATGAAAATATTTTATCTAATGTATATCATACAAATACACATTGGTGGTTTCCATTTTAAAGTACATATGTTTTAGTGACCTAAAAATTTGTTTAAATAATATGCTAATGTATTTATGGTAAGTGGACATGACAAAATTATGAAATTTCTGCCCAAACAGCCAAACTTTGGGAAACAGGAGTTTGGGTAAACAAGACTCTGCTGAGCAGTGAAAAAAAAGGGGGAAGGTTTAAAGACAAGTTAGATGTTCCCTAAAGGTTCTTCAGTGCATGCTTCTGAGTGAGAGACAGAGGTATTATTCTTGAGTGAACAAAATTTTAGTTGTAAGCAGTGACTAAGGGACTTTGCTCAACCAAAAAGAAATGATCACTTGATTAGTTACTGTTAAAAATTATGAATATTTCCCAGATGTCAAGAAATTACATCTCATGCCTGTGACAGCAAAGTCCCATTGATAAATGAAAAGTTCAGTATAAGTTGATAACAAATTTGAGCAAGTGTTTGAGGAGATATGTTTGCCCTTTTTTAGAGATGAGAGTCCTCAGTGCCAAACTGCTAGTTTCCGTTGCCAGCAGGCACAGGATAGATGCCACAAGAAGCAGCTACCCTCCCTCACTTAACCCACACAAGTCTCCTCCCAGAAAACACCATTGGGAGTATTTACCTCACAGTATTTACATAAGAAATGCACATTAAAAAATATCAACAAAGGTAATATGTTAAATATTAAATTTGCAATAATGTATCTTAAATTTTAAAAAGTGTACTGAGAATGATCAAGTATGCCTGAGGAGAGAGTGCAGAGTTGGCATTATGGGAAGATGACTTGGCCCCCAGGAGTGCACCACCTTCATGATGTGCATATTCAATACTTCACAGAAAAATGAATGATTTGACTTGCTGATTATAAATTAATTACCTGACCACTAAGTTTATGAAAGAGACCCCATGGACCAGGAATGATCTTTGCCCATGTTTTCTTGCCTGCCTTCCCTCTTGCAAACTTTTCCTGACTTTTTAGATGATAAGGAACCCATTTTTTGGACTTTGGAGACTAGTCATAAAAAATTAGATTAAGCCTATGGCTGAATTGTGGGGAAAGCAAAAGAGAGAAACAGAGAGGAGGTTATGGTGTGAAAAAGAGATCAAGATCTAACTATTTGAAAAGAAGATCATCACTTGAGAATAGAAATAAGTAAAAATGAAAGAAGCCTATGTAGCTAGTGGCAAGACCACAGGCTGAAAAACTAGGAGATTATCCACCTTTTTTTTCTTTATTTATGCATACATAACTGAGGTACAGGCTAAAGGTGCAGGTGGTGAGAGGATTCACCAGAGACAGAGTGGGGAACAGAACAGGCAGATCAATAAAGTACACTGCTGAGGAGAGTATCAGACAGGTCAGAAGAGGTTTGCTGCGCCATGTAGATCACCTCCGGGATGGGGATCTAACTGTTAGTGAAGCAGCTGAGGCCAATTTGCAATGCTGCATCCCAACCCTGCACCAGGGATTAATTTATTAAAATGATTGGCGTTTTTAGATGAACAGTTCCCTAAATTATTCAATCTAAATAATGTGGTGTTTGTCATTTTTGAGAATTTACTCAACTTCTATCATAGAAGCTTAGATATTTTTCCATAATTTATTTATGGAAAATAAATAAATTATAGTCCCCGGGCATAGCACCATGGACTATGCCCGGGGACTATGGGTGATTCATTGGCGGGTGCCCTGAACCCGATGCAAGGGTGATCTGAATGTTATCTCAATAATGGAAACAAATGATAACAATTTTAAAAAATCACCTCTATGGGGATGCTCTTCTCTCCACCTTCATTTTATTTATCTATATTTACTGTTCATTGCATCCTGACTCCCCTCTAATAGACGACCTCATTTTCATCATCAATTCACTTTTCTATTCTTACTATTTTTCTTCTCAGAGTTTGTATTTAAATGGGTCACTTAATAGTATCTCCCCACCACACAAAAGTAGTGATAAAGGACTGATCACAAAAATATACAGAGAACTGACGA
Source organism: Condylura cristata (assembly GCF_000260355.1). Classification (NCBI taxonomy): domain Eukaryota; kingdom Metazoa; phylum Chordata; class Mammalia; order Eulipotyphla; family Talpidae; genus Condylura; species Condylura cristata. The sequence goes on along the minus strand of NW_004567107.1, from coordinate 55,103,085 downwards.
AACTCAACAAAAATAAACAACCCCATCAAAAAATGGACAGAAGAGCTAAAAAGACACTTTTCCAAAGAGGAAATGCAGGTGGCCAACAAGCATATGAAATGTTCAACATCACTTGTAATAAGGGAGATGCAAATTAAAACCACAATGAGATACCACCTCACCCCAGTGAGAATGGCACATATTTAAACAACTAGCAACAACAAATGTTGGCAAGGATGTGGAGAAAAAGGAACTCTCCTGCACTGCTGGTGGGAATGCAAGCTAGTACAACCACTATGGAAAACTGTTTGGAGTTTCCTCAAACTGCTAAACATGGAGCTTCCCTACAACCCAGCAATCCCACTCCTAGGTATCTACCCAAAAGACACAAAAACACTGATTGAAAAAGATACCTGCACCCCCATGTTTTATTGCTGCTTTGTTTACAATTAGAAAAACATGGAAGCAGCCCAAATGCCCCAAAGTAGATGACTGCATTAAAGAGATGTGGTACATATATACAATGGAATATTACTCAGCAACCAAAAAAGAGAAACACATGTCTTTTGCAGCAACTTGAATGGAGCTGGAAAAGATCATGCTTAGTGAGATAAGCCAGAAACAGCAAGAAAAATACCGGATGGTTTCACTCATAGCAGGAGTATAATGGACCAGGTGAGAAAATAACAAGAATAATGAACAACCATATACCAGAGACATTTCGTGGAGGTGGAGTGCGGAATGGGATCAAAAAAGGGGGGGTGGTCGTGGGGAGTGGGGAGGGAAGTGCATGGGATTATGGTGATGACACACAGGTGACTTGGTGATGGGAAACCCGCGGGGATTACAATTGAGATGGAAAAAAAATGTACAAAATGATGTAAAAATAAACTGTTATAAAATAAAAAAAATAAATAGTATCTCCCCGCCTTTGCTGTCTTAACTTCATGACCTCCTACTATTTATTAATTTAGCAGACTTGGGACCCTCCCTGGTGGTGCAACAGGTTAAAGCACAGCACTATGAAGCTACCCGCAGCCACTGCAGCATGAGTTCAATCCCAGGCCAGGGAGGTGACCCACCAGGCACAGCAGACCTCTCCTGTCTCACCCACTGCTCCCCTCAGCAGTGTATTTCAGTAGATCTGACTGTTTTGCTTCCTGTTCTGTCTCTGGTGAATCATCTCACCTCCTGCACCCCAGTTCTAGTGTGTATAAATAAATAAATCTTTTTTTTTTAATTTAGCAGATTCTCCATGTATCCCAATTCTAATTCCCAAATGTGTAGATATGACAGGCCTCAGCTCTTCTTTTGGACCAAACCATCCTAGGGTTCTCTCACAGGCAGTTCTTGGGCCGGGTACCACCTCCTGTCTAATCACAACTAGACTGCAAAACCTGGCTGCCTCCACTATAGGAACCACAGACAGGAGCTCCTTTCTGTAAGGGGTGTAGGTGGTGTCTCCCCATACTCACCAAATGCCAACAATGACACTTTAGAATTGCTTTCCTACTGTCCTGTGCCCTGTTCAGACTTCCATACATATTAATTTTATTGATTAAAAAAATCATAAGCTCACTATTTGCTTTTCCTTTTTATTATTCTTGTTTTTATAAATGTGGATCATCCTTTAAACCATGTATTTATAAGATTTTTCTCACACACTTGAAAGATCTAAGTATTCTATGTTCCAGAAAGTCTTAAACTTAAACAGAGGTGTCTTGCTGCTCTTTTTTCCCCTCATTTTTTCATAATAGAGGTCACATAAATTCCCAGTTTTTCTCACTTATACCATCTCTTATTATATTGCCTACAAGAATTTTTGGATAAACTGTTTGGGCCTCATTCCAAGTTCTACTTTATGCCATTTCTTTTCATACCCCACATATGAATTTGAGATTCAGTGCTTTGTTCAGTAAATGGGCTAGAGAGTCATGAAAAAAGTAAAGGACTTTCTAGATGAAAGGAATAGCATCTAATATCTTATGAAATTTCAAAGATCTTTCAATTTTGATTTAGTACTTAAGTTATATCAAATAGCTTGGTAAATGAATTATCTCCTTAACCTAAATAGTCCTGGCTTCTCTAACTTAATTCCATCTTACACTTTTCTTTATGTGCTCCTATAAATACCCTTTCATGGTTGTGGCCAGAATCAATATTAAACATTTCTTTATTTTGGTCTTCTTTAATTTCTTCAACATTAGTGTTTAAGAGATTTTTTTTTAAATAATAATCCAACAGTGTGCTGATAAGCCTTCCACAGCATCTCCTTTGCCTTTTCCTAATAGGTGTAGTTCCTATTAGTATGTTTCTTAAGAGATAGCAAAATTACAAGAGAATTGAAAAGCTAAGAGCACATTCTTTCTTGCTAGAAAGCCAAGAGAGTGATATATTTTAAGATTTATTTATTTATACATACAGAACTGGGGTACAGGCCAGAGGTGTAGGGGTGGCGAGAAAATTCACCAGAGACAGAGTGGGGAGCAGAACAGGCCAATTGATGAAGTACACTGCTAAAGGGAGTAGCAGGTGGGTCAGGAGAGGTCTGCCACGCCATGTGGGTCACCTCCGGGTCAGGGATCGAACTCACGCTGAAGTGGCTTTAGCCGCCTAGTGCTATGCTTTAACCTGCTGTGCCACCAGGGAGGGGCCAGAAAAGTGATAATTTAAACAAGCCAACCAACAAACAAAAAAAAACCAACAACAATACAACATTCAAGACCAACCTTTAAATGAAGAAAATGAGAAGCATCTAGATTTCAATGCTATCATTGATAGACAGTAAATATTTGTTTAAATGACTGATAGTCCTCATTGTTGAGATTTAGAAAATTTATGGTTATTTCAGGTCTTCACTATCTAGATTTAAAGGTGTAGCAAATGCTTAAAAATCAATTTCCTTTTGGAGGAATAAATTAACGGCAGCACTATCTTTCAGAAACACACACACACAGTAACTGTATAACTGTTACTGAAACTTCGTCCTTTGAAAAGATTGCCAAGGATAACTTCATTGCCTTATATGCAATGCCCTTCTTTTCCATGATCCACATCCAGTGTCCTTAATTTTGTTTGGGACCTAGAAGCACACCTGGATTCCTTCTTTTTATTTATTTTAGCTTAAATTTACATATCTGCCAATAGATCAATGGTCTTTGTCTATTGTTTCCTAACATCTTTGAGGGAAAGGACATCTAAGAGTCATCATATTATTAAAAGAACACTATGAATTGTTGCTATGACAACTGTAATTATATATTATGGGTAAATCAGATATTATCTTAAGAAATAAAGATAAATTATGGCCCACCAATAATGGTTCCAGGCCAATTTATGAGGAAAATACCTACAGTTTTGAAAGCTCTATCCATTAACTCATCTGTACCTAAATTAAGAAATGTTTGCTATTAGTTGATCTTAGTAATAGGTATTCAAGATTCAACTTGCAAAATCTTTGCTCCATTGAATCTGAGCCTGACTGGTCTTATTTACCTCTAGATAACTACAAAGTGGCAGGTCAGTCCAATGTAAAATTTCAAGGCTTGCAGAAAATTTATCACTGCTTTTGTCATTTAAAAAAAATGATTGTGGGCCCTCCCAGGTGGTGCAGCAGGTTGGAGCACTGCACTGGTAAAGTTAAGCAGAGCTGTGGCGGCTTCAGTGCAGGTTAGAACCCCAGTCCCAGAGGTGACCCACATGGCATGGCAGACCTCTCCTGCTCACCCGCTGCTCCCCTCAGCAGTGTACTTTGTTGATCTGCTGCTCTGCTCCCCACTCTGTTACTGGTGAATCCTCTCGTGGCCCCTGCACCTCTGTCTGTAACCCCATTTCTGTATGTACAAATAAATAAATCTTTAAAAAAATGGTTGTGTCCGGCCCTCCTTGGTGGCGCAGCAGGTTAAAGCACAGCACAAAGAAGCTTAAGCCACTTCCGCATGAGTTCAAGCCCTGTCTGCCCGGGAGGAGACCACATGGCGAGGCAGACCTCTCCTGACCTGCCCGCTGCTCCCCTCAGCAGTGTACTTTGCGGATCTGTCTGTTCTGCTCCCCACTCTGTCTCTGGTGAAGCCTCTCACCCTCCGCATCTCTGGCCTGTACCGCAGTTCTGTATGAATAAATAAATAAATCTTTTTTAAAAAATGGTTGTGTCCATAATTACATCTTGATAAATCACAAAATGCTACTGCGTATATTTTAAGGCCTTCCGCAACCTTTCACCCTCCCTTCTATCACGCACTTTTGCTCTTCACATCAGTAAATAACCAGTAATTTTCTGGTTATAGCTGAATAGACATGCATTAGAAATGGAAAGATTCAATTTTTCTAAAATCTCAAAGTATGTACTATTTTGTTTGGGTTCATACTGTCTTTAAAAAAAAAATCACTGTCCTTAAAGTATCTAGGTAACATACTGTGGAAGAATATGGTCAAGAGTTGTGAATCAAAATTTCAAAATTTTAAATCCATATGATGAATATAAAATCTATCTCCTTGGTCTCTAAACTTCCAACAAATAAACTCAAGTCTTGCTATATTATAATACTTTGTATTTGTTCCCAATCCTAAATAGCAGCTGACTGTTATTTCATAGTTTCTGTTGACCCCCCTTTCTATAAGTTTTCTTTAAAATGTTATTTTTTGATGTGTACATAAATGTGATGCATGCTGATGGTTAAAAGAAAAACAGTTCCAGAGGGCCTTAAAACCGATGCAACTAAACCATCTTGAAAGTATCAGAACACAACCAGCCAGGGAGTCCATTTATTTCAGAGTGATCTTAATCTTGTTCTGACCTTCAGGATGGATGAGATGAGGAGGAAAGGTTTAGTTTAAAGTCCCAAGGCAAATGAATGGTTTCATTATATGACCTAACTCTATCTGCGGCACAGTCACAGTGACAAAGAAAACATTTGTTCCTGTGTCTAAAGATTTTTTTATAAACCTTTATTCCTACCCCAAAGAGAACTGTCACCACACAGGATGTTATCAACAACCTTGTCATCATTCCAGCCCACTCCACCCATGCCCCAATTGCTACCTGCTGGGTGTGGGTTACGATTCCCAAGTCATCTTCTCTTAAATTTCATGAGGGGCCACACTGGGCAGCTGCTTTGCATCTTTAGAATGCCCTCCCTCATCTCTCATTCACACGTGACCCAAGGCTGCACAGATTGGGTTTCCCAGCTTCCTAGGTTAGTCCGAGTGAAGTTGGACACTGAAAGAGGGGGGTCAAACAAGGGTGCCCTCAGGAAGCTGATCTTGACGATAAGCTGACCCAACGTTAATGAGTGTAATTAAGCCCAGAAATATTGAAAATAAATTGAAGTTAATCCAGTCAAAACTTCTCTCCTTTTGTGCTCTGAGCCTAGGTTTCCGCACCCTGTAATGAACTTTACAGATTTCCTACAGTACCTTTAATGCAATTTTTAAAGCAGCAATATCTCATCTTTGTTTGCAAGTTTATTTAGAAGAGTACCTTGTTTATTCGAGCAGATCATTTCTATCTGAGGTTGCAAGAGTATTTTTACCTGGAATTCAGGAGAACTTGGTTTCCTGGCATGGCATGGCTGTTCCAATATCTCCCACCTCACCGGTCTTTTGATAATAGTTACACCAGTCTGAGCAGTTCCTGGAACCATGTTAGGTAATAGACTTCGTACCAGTCATCTTCCGATGCTGGCCCTAGACAGTGCCAAATGTCATCAGGCAGTCAGATGGGGACACTCAACAAACTCATTAATCTCTAGACCAGGTCACACTCCAGTCTTCATATCTGCTTTCAGGTTGTTACACAAGGTAGCAGTATTGATTTTAGACAAATGTGTCACTTGATAATTGCTTAGAGCCCTGAAAAATGTGAACCAGATTAAGAAGTCAAAGGACAAAGCTTCTAGCTTTTTAATATTTTATCGTCTTCTGTTTTTTTTTTTCTTTTTTCTTTTTTATACTGCCAAGAAGTGATGCCAAATGAGGTCTTCTGAAGACTCAGTGAATAATGAATCCCAAGTATGACAAAGCCCACAAAGCTACTATGACTTCTCTGAAAGTTGTCTCTTTTAATCCCTCCAGTGTCTTTCTTTTCTTCAGGAAGGGAAAGAAATGACACATCTATGAGTCCCAGTGGTCTGGAATCTTAATCCTATCCTTATATGAGAAGAATTTCATAGTATCAAATCAAATAAATATGAATTGAAGGAGAAAAAAAAAGTCCAATGGGCAGGAAACAAATATCACATTACCAATACTAAACAATGTATATACATTACCTTATTTTTAATCCTTATATTTATTCTGAAAGGTTAATATTAGCATGCCTATTTTACAAAAATGGAGGCTTATTAAGGCTAATCAGCTCTCTAAGTGCTGTAATTCCAGTCTGCTGGGTTTCAAAGCCAATACTACCTCACTGTAAAACACAAACTCTTTCAAATACAAAATTTTATTCCAAGAGAAAAAGAAAACATTCATTACAGTGTGAAGTCGACAGGTTTTCTAAAATATATATTTTTTCCCAAAATATATAGTTTGTCAGACCTTTTGCTATGATTGTCCATCTATAATTCTTGTTGACTTTTATAGCTTAAAAAAGTCCTACCAATTAAGACTGTGTACACTGTTCTGGGAAAAATATGTTCCTCACATCATCTGGCCAATTAACATAAAAGTGGCTAGAAGCTTGATACAAAAGCATTCTAGCACCCAAGATACACACGCACACACACACACACAACATAGCTTTGCTTAAGCCTGATTCAGGCCTTTCAATCAGTGTTATGAACTTAGTTTATTGATCCCAGATTACAATATCAGTGCTCTCCCCTAATAGCTATTGAAAAAGAATTAATGTGCCAAACAGGATGATAAATTCCTTCTCACATGTTATCTCAATCATTGCTTTTGCTGTGCATCGGGTCATTCTGTCCTGATTTTACAGATGAGGCCATAAATTCGAGCATTCAGAGAGTTGCAAATTCACCAATGTAAATGACAAAGCTGGAATTTGAGCTTCTATCTTCTGAACTCTAAAACCATTCTTGGATTCTCCCTGGTGGCACAATGCATTAAAGTGCAGCACTCTGAAACTATCAGCAGTCACTGCAGCTGAGTTCGATTCCCTGCCAAGGAGGTGACCCACATGTTGTGGCAGACCTCTCCTGACTTGCCTGCTGCTCCCTTCAGCAGTGCATTACAATACAACTGCCTGTTCTGCTCCCCACTCTGTCTCTGGTGAAATCTCTCACACACACACCTCTGGCCTGTACCCTAGTTCTTGTATGCAGAAATAAATAAATCTTAAAAAAAAAAAAAAGTCACTATTGACTTCACATCATGAACTCTACTTACCCATTTGAGTACTTCTTGTGCCTATGCACGCCTCTACATGGACACTGGTGGGCCACCCTTATTTCTTAAAAACTGGGTTTCTGCCCTCCCTGATGGTGCAGTGGGTTAAAGCACAGCACAAAAAAGCTAAAGCCACTTCAGCATGAGTTCGATCCCCACCCCAAAGTGATCCACGTGGCATGGCAGACCTCTCCTGACCCACCCGCTTCTCCCCTCAGCAGCGTACTTCATCAATCTGTCTGTTCTGCTCCCCACTCTGTCTTTGGTGAATCTCTCACTGCTCCTGAACTGCTGGCCTGTACCCCAGTTCCATTTGCATTCTACTGATCTAGGCACTTCCCTATATGTATCCTCTTCTTAAATACAGATCTTCTCAGAATTGATCATAAGCTACTTGTACTTCTCACTTCATATATGGAAGTTCTACCACCTGGGCATCAATTGATGGTAAAAGATGCTCTTAATTCATCTTATTCTGATCTGATCTACTTTTAGTTTTTGTTATGCTATATGATTTGCTTATACTTTGTTGTTTCTCTCTTTTCACCTTACCTAATACAATTAAAACCCATTCCAAGAATCTTTATTTCTAGCTCACTAAATAGACTAAAACAGAGATAGTAAACAATCAAAAATGTGTTGACTGAATACATTTCACAAGGACCAGTATAGGTTGTCAAAATACCTCTTAGAGTATGCACCCAATTAATTCTTCTTTCTCTGGATTAATTGACATTTACCAAAAAGTCACTGATGGAAGATAGATTTCATCTTATTTCCAGCTGTGATTGATAATAGGGGTCTGCTTAGAGAGACATTAAAAGCACTTACCTAGGGCCCTTCCTGGTGGGCCAAGAGTTAAAGTGCAGCACTGCAAGGGAGCTGCAGCTGCTTCAGTGTGAGTTCAATCCCCAGCCCCGGAGGTGATTCACATGGTGCAGCAGACCTCTCTTGATCCACCCACTGCTCCCCTCAGTGGTATATTCCATCAGTCTGTCTGTTCTGCTCCCCACTATCTCTGGTGAATCGTCTTACTGCCACTGCACCTCTGGCTTGTATCCCAGGTCTGTATACATAAATATATAAAGCTTAAAAAAAAAAAAAGCACTTATTGGAGGAAAAATGCAGTATTCTCTCAGTACTGTCACATGTAATACAAATATTATAATAATATCACTTGTTAAGCATGGACCACATGCCATAAACTATGACATGTACACTAACAGGAATACCTCAATTAGCTCCCTGAGATAGCATGAATACCTTTATCTTTATACTGAAAAACAGACATAGAGACATTACTTGATTGCCCAAGATAACACAGAAAACCTAAGAGTTGGGATAGAAACCTAATCTAGACACTTTAATATCTATGGATTTAAACAACACGCTCTTCTCATGAAGAGGAGTGGTGACTTTTTCCCCCTATATGTTTCCCTTTTTTTTTTTTTTAAGATTTATTTATTTATGCATACAAGAGCTGAGGTACAGGCCAGACTAGAAGGGGGTAAGAAAATTCACCAGAGACAAAGTGGGGAGCAGAATGGGTAAAATGACCTAAATCCACTGCTGAGAGGAGCAGTGGACAGGACAGGAAAGGTCTGTCACACCACGTGGGTCATCACCCTGGCCAGGGATTGAACTCATGCTTCAGTGGGTGCAAATAGCTTCATAGAGCTGTGCTGTAACCTATTGCACCACCAGGGAGGGCCTTGTTTGCCATTATTGAGTTAAAATATAAAAATGAAAAGAAAGAACAATATAGGTGCTGATAGTATGCAGAAAGGACACTTTGACTACAACCCATTATCAAATCATAAAGTGGGTAGTTTAATTTTTAATACTATACAAGCACTTAACTTTCCTTTTGAAATAATCACAAAAGTTGCCAATATAGGAGAACATGTCTTGTTTTATAACTATTTCAAAGTAAGTGTCAATCTGTTGCACTATTCTCAAATATTTGAATGAGTATTATTTATCATCAGGGACATTTATCCCAAGAAACCACAGCATCATCATTAAAGCTGAGAAATCAACATTGTTATATTTAATACCACTAAATACTCAATCTTCACACTGATATTTACCTGGTTACACCAACAAAAGTGTTAACAAATGGACACTCTTCAGAATCATGCTATGTATTAGATGGCATATTCATTAATTTTACTGAGTTTCCAGCAATTCCCCAAAAACAGTTCAGTTTTTCCTACCTGGGCACTGGCTCCCACAGAGTTTTCGTTGCCAAAATACTCTTTGTGTCGTCTCTCTCTCTCTATCAAATTTGGGGGACAGTGGGTTTTCCTATGTCTTTTCCAAACTATAGATCCAAATAGAGCTTTTGACTCTTTGTTCAGCTTTTTTTGTTAGAAAAGAAGGGTGATTTCCAAGCACCTAATGTGTAAGATGGGAAACTGGAAGCCCCTTTAGTCTCTTACTCAGGAACAATTCCTTGGTCTTACTCGACTGAAATATTACAGGGTGGTGGTTTTGTAGAACATTCCTCAATCTGAGTTTAAGCAATGTTTCCTTGTGATTAGATTCAAGTTGCCTACATTTGGCAGGAAAAGCACAGCAGGGATCGTGTGCTTGTTGAGTCATGCTCTATCTGGTGGTACTTGGTTTCCATATGTGCCACTATGGAGGACCCCTTTGGTCCCTCAGGTTAGGTTGTGACTGCCAGGCTTTTCCACTCTGTCCCTTTTTTTTTTTTTTTAAGATATATTTACTTGTGCATACAGAAATGTGTACAGGCCAGAGGCTCAGGGGCGGTGAGAGGCTTCACCAGAGACAGAGTGGGGAGCAGAACAGGCAGATGGACAAAGTACACTGCTGAGGAGAGCAGCAGGCGGGTCAGGAGAGGTCTGCCACGCCATATGGTCACCTCAGGGGCAGCGGGAATCGAACTCATGCGGAAGCTGCTTTAGATTCTCAGTGCTGTGCTTTAACCCACTGCGCCACCAGGGAGGGCCTCTGTCCCTTTTTTAAATGGATAAGTATTTAAGAAACAGTGTGAGGTAATGGGTTTATTGATTTAATTTGACTGGAGTCATCAATTCATAGCTCCATAACATGTTGTATAACCGAAGGACACACATCAAACAAATAATAAATTAGTGGGTATTTTGTAGGGAAATCACAGGAAACTTTGCCCTGCTCAGCTACTCAGGCTTTGACTCTTACTATTCTCCTCAGGCACCAACTCTCCATGCCAAATAGCTCTCTAAGGGCGCCCACCAGTCTGCTTAGGTCTGTGGCATCGAAGGCCAGAGGGGACAACTGTGATTGAAAGGGAGTTTTTTCTCCACATTAACACCATCTAAGGTAGGAGCAGTGTGGGTCCCTCCTTCTCCAAGCATATTGCTTACTTTTTCTGCCCATCTGTTGACTTTAGGACTAAATTTTTCAGGTAGGAGAAGGGAAGTAACACTAGCGTCAGGGAGGGCCTGTCTGGTGGTGCAAGGGGTTAGCCTCAGAACTGTGATGCTATCAGCAGCCACTGCAGCATGAGTTTGCTGCCATTGCTCCCCTCAGCAGCATAATGGTGTATGTAATTCAGTCAATCTGTTTTGCTTCCCATGCTGTCTCTCATGAATCCTCTCATCCTTCCTCCCCTGTACCTCTAGACTCTACCTCAGCTCTTGTATGTATAAATAAATGTTTAAAAAAAATAATAACCTCCAGGGCCCTCCCTGGTGGTGCAGCACTAATGAAGCTAAAAGCCACTTCAGCATGAATGGGCTCCTGTGGTGACCCACATGGTGTGGCAGATCTTCTTGAGCCACTGCTGCTCCCCTCAGCAGTGTGCTTTGTCAGTTAACCTGTTCTGCTTCCCACTCTGTCTCTGGTGAATCCTCTTAACACCCCTGCACCTCTGGCCTGCATCCCAGTTCTGTATGCATAAATAAATAAAACTTAAAAAAGTAAAACTTCAACTCTAGCATTCTGTGATAGCAACATAATATGGTTAAATAGTCTCAAATTTATACATAGAAATGGGGAGGGACATATGTTACAACTATTGGGACAGATGACCACTCCCAAAACCATCACTGGAGGCACTGAATTGCCTGGACCAAGGCTAGCGCCATCCTACCGGGGAGTCTGGCAGAAGCACAAGAGCCATGAGTCATGAAAGAAGTCAGAGTTTGTCTACTCCCAGCCCAGAAAAGAGGAGTGACGGTTGGTGGGTGGCCAGAGAGCAGCATATGTCCATTAAGGTAGTCAAGGCAAAAAGGGAAATATTTATCAATACTAACCCATAAATATCTTAATATGAATTAGGATGATTACTAATCTTATGCATTATAGGAACAATCCATTCACAAACTATGTTTCTGGCACACTTACATAATTAGATGCCACAGTTTTTCTCTTGCCAACAGTGCAGGCTGGCTGATACCAGGCTCTAAGTAATTGGTGCTATACTGCCATCCTTTGGTTGAATTTAAAATTTTAAAAATAAAAATGAAAAAAATTTTTTTAAATATCTGTTAGCAATCCATTTAATCTATTTTAATATAAAGAAGTAACTAATTTTAAATGTTTTTTAAATTTTTTTTAA
>NW_004567107.1:55088047-55091022 GCF_000260355.1 Condylura cristata | reverse complement strand
AACTACACTGCTGAGGGGAGCAGCTGGGAGGGCCAGGAGAGGTCTGCCGCGCCATGTGGATCTCCTCCGGGGCAGGCGGGAATGGAACTCATGTGGAAGTGGCTTAAGCTTCTTAGTGTTGTGCCTTAACCCACTGCGCCATCAGGGAGGGCCCGTTTTTTAAATTTTTTTAAAGATTTATTTATGCTTACAGAACTGGGGTACAGGCCAGAGGTGTGTGGTGGGTGAGAGCGTTCACCAGAGATAGAATGGGGAGCAGAACAGGCAGATGTACTGAAACACACTGCTGAGGGGAGCAGCAGGCTGGTCAGGAGAGGTCTACGAGTCATGTGGGTCAGCTCCCTGGCTGGGGATCGAACTCGTGCTGCAGTGGCTTCTGAGTGCTTCATCATGCGGAGCTTTAACCCCATTGCATCACCAGGGACAGCAAAGTTTTTTAATTTTTAAAAAATATTTGTTTACACTGATTGAAAAAGATACCTGCACCCCCATGTTTATTGCTGTTTTATTTACAATTGGAAAAACATGGAAGCAGCCCAAATGCCCAAAAGTAGATGACTGGATTAGAAAGATGTGGTACATATATACAATGGAATATTACTCAGCAACCAAAAAAGAGAAACACATGTCTTTTGCAGCAACTTGGATGGAGCTGGAAAAGATCATGCTTAGTGAAATAAGCCAAAAAGAGCAAGAAAAATACCGGATGGTTTCACTCATAGCAGGAGTATAATGGACCAGGCAAGAAAATAACAAGAATAATGAACAGCCATATACCAGAGACATTTTGTGGGGGTGGAATGGGGAATGGGATCAAAAACGGGGGTGAGGATGGAGGAGGGGAGGGAATTGCACGGGATTATGGTGATGGCACATGGGTGACTTGGTGATGGGAAACCCGTGGGGATTACAATAGAGATGGGGGAGGGGATGTACAAAATGATGTAAAAATAAACTGTTATAAAATTTTTTAAAAATTTTAATATTTGTTTTATTTATTTTTGCAGACAAGAGCCGGGATGTACACCAGAGGCATAGGCAGTGAGAGGATCTGCCAGAGACAGAGTGGGTAGCAGACAAGTGGATTTTACTGCAATACAGTGTAAAAGAGAGCAGCAGGTGAGACAGGAGAGCTCTGCTGTGCTCTGTGGGTTAGCTCCCTCCCAGGGATTGAATTTGTGCTGCTGTGACTGCAGATAGCTTCATAGTGCTGAGACTTAACCCCTTGTGCCACCAAGGTGGCCCTAGAATTACATCTTTTGCATTTACAGTAATGGTAAATAATTCATGGGGAAAAGCAAATAAAAATATTCACTTATGTAATAAATTTAAGTCACTGACAAAGTACATTTTGGTCACAGCTAATATTCACCAATATTCAACTCTCCATTTGTAGCTAGCATGAAGCTGCTATATAAAAACAAGCAAATTAGTACAGTTGTGGTCCAATAAAGCTTTCTTTATAACAAGTCATGGCCTGGATTTGACCCATGGGCTCTAGTTGTCCAACTCCTACTTTAGATAATTAATGTTGAGGGAATGTTCACTTCCAGACCTTCTGGATGACCAGATTTACCTTCTTACTTTAAATTGGAATTTTAAATGGAATAAAACATTTGACACAATGCATTTTCAGACTTTTAAAAACAGATAACAAAACATAATAATCATTGAGAAGGAAAACACATACAGCGAGCCCTGCAATTTCTCTAGTTTCCTGTGTAGAGGGTGTCTCTAGGGCAGTTAAAGAGGAGGAAGACCCAACAGGCCAGTGGATTGCATGAGCTGACATATCAGAGTTTGAGTTCTGATAGGTAGTTAGAATTTTCAAGGGAAAATAAATTGGAGAGAAAAGAACTGCAGAGAAAGTTACAGAGGTCTGTAGATGGCTCTGCTTGGTCTGTAGCTGAGTTGCGATCTGTGAATTACCAAAGTCTAGGAAAAGAACGCCCAGAAGGAGCAGACCAACTATCCCCACAGTGACATAATACTGGGAGTACTTTATGTCTCCACTATATCTCCTGTTTTATTTTCTAACATAGGAAGCATTGGATAGATGTCTCAGGAGGATATTTCCTTGGTAGTGGGATGACATCACCCCAGATTATAAAGTCTTCTCCAGCCATTCTAGTAAAACTTAAAAACAAACCCCAAAGCAATAAAAAGGACTATAAGTAACTATGTTCTAAATCCAAGGCTTAGCCTTACCATATATAAGGAATTTAACAAATTTGGCACCCAAGTTAAACAAAATGTTTAGAATCCAATCAAAGCCTGGCAGGCAAAAGATACAGGGAAATACGACTCCTGAGCAATAGGAAAAAAATATTAATAAAGAAACCAGACTAAAAAATGACACAATTGATAGAACAAGCAGACAAGAAAATTCAAACACTTCTTATAAACATACCCCATAAACTCAAGAAGGTTGAAGAAAAATGAACATGATGATGAAAGATACCAAGTAAGAACAAGTTAAACTTCAAGAGATGAAAAGTATAATACCTAAAATGATCAATATATTGTGTTGATTGTTATCAGATAAGGCCCCGGAGAAGGAAATATCAATGAATTTGAAAATAAAGTCATAAAGACTATGGAAAAGAAAAAACACTAAGTGAGCAAAGCACCAATAATATTGAACAATTAGACATATCTATAGAGTTCTAGAAGATTAAAAATGTTGGGAAAAAATTTCAAACCACAGACTTGAGAAGCTTAAGAAAATCCTTGTAGAAATTACAAGAAAATTACATCATTAAGACAAATCTTAACTAAATTGCTGTAAAGTACCATGGGAAATCTTAAATACAGTCAATAAAAGTAGATATACATGTACCGAGAAATATAATTGAGAACAACAGCAGACTTCCCTTCAAAACTCATACACAACAAAGAGGAATGAGGGCCCTCCCTGGTGGCGCAGCGGGTTAAAGCACAGCACAAAGAAGCTTAAACCACTTCTGCATGAGTTC
>NW_004567107.1:55086731-55087730 GCF_000260355.1 Condylura cristata | reverse complement strand
TTATGCTCAGCAAAAATGCATTTCAAGCAAAATACTTTTTGAGGAAAACAAACACCAAGGGAATTCATAACCAACAGATCTGTGATACATGAAATATCAAAAGATAGTTACTCAAGAAGGAGGAAAATAATATCAGATATTTGTAGCGAATATTTTCCTGCAACTATTTCTGATTCTCAGGAAAAATGTGATGATTTAGTCATTTGATAAGTGGCAGTGAATTAATATTCATCAATATTCACTGATATTTTAGGCAGCCAAAATTTTCATTTATAATTTTTTATTTGCTAATCCCTAAAAGTGTTTGAACAATTGGAATTTACAGATGAACATTTTGAAGCAGAAAGAGGTCAAGTAAGTAACTTGCTGTATTAAGGAAGTGGTGAGTTGCTAACTTTATCTGGAAATTAGGTTCCTTCACACTACATTGAGAGTAATAGTGGGAAATAAGATTGAAAAGGTAGATTGGAAGCTTGTTCAAGAGAACTTAGAAATGTGACTGATATTTGTGTCTTAAGAGGTATTATTGATATTAAAATAGTCACACTGATGTTGGATGTGGGCATGGCACTACATCTGTAACAGTGTGAAGCTACTCCTAAATATATATCATTACCACCTCAATGAAAATCAAGTAAGGGCCTCCCTGGTGTTGCAGGGGGTTAAAGTGCAGCACTATGATGCTATCTGAAGCCACTGCAGCTTGAGTTCAATACCTGGCCAAAGAGGTGACCTATGTGGCACTGTAGACCTCTCCTATCTCCCCTGGGGCTCACCTCAGCAGTGTATTTCAGTACATCTGCCTATTCTATTCCCCACTCTGTGAATCCTCTCACTCCCTACACCTATAGCCTATACCCCAGTTCTTGTGTGCATGCATAAATAAATCTTTTTTAAAAAACAACAAATGGGGGCCCTCCCTGGTGGCGCAGCGGGTTAAAGCACAGCACTGAGAATCTAAAGCCACTTCCGCATGAGTTCGATTCCCACCCTCCCCGG
>NW_004567107.1:55068840-55086556 GCF_000260355.1 Condylura cristata | reverse complement strand
AAAAAAAAAAACAAATGAATAGCTAAAAACAAATGGCATCCTAGGAAATACAGACTATCCACCTGCCCCAATCTCTTCTCAAACATAATTTTATCATTTGTAATGATTATATAACATTTCGTTATATGAATTTACTAGCATTTATTTAACCATTCCTCTATTGTTAGATTTACATAGAGTCATTAACATTATGCAGTTGTAATAACTCTATAATAGTCTTCGTTTGCTAACTTTTTCCTCTTTCACGTTATTCTTGTAAACTAGGTCTTAGATATTAAACTGCTAGGATAATATATAAAACAATTTAAGTTTGCTAATATGTATTTTAAGATTAATTCGTTCAAGCATTTGTGCAACATTACAATTCTACTTGATATTTTAAATTTAGTTGTCTGCAGAAATTTCAGTTTTTGTCTTCAAATGCCTTATAGATCTACGAAGTGTCTGATAAATACCTAATTTTACTCTGAATAACTACTCCTTTAAACATTTTATTCTCAATATAGGAACTTTAATAAGCTTGACTAAATATTTAGAAAGCACATTGTGTTGTGTGAAACTTTGTATGTAAAATATAGTGTGAATAATAGAAGAACATATTGGATGACTAATCTGTAATTGTCTTAAGGAAATGCATACAAAGAAACAAGTTCTTTTGGTTACTTCCTCAAACAACCAACACAATGGGGACAGTGGAGGAAATGTCCAATAAGCATTCTGAAAAAGAAAGCAGAAAGTTTAGTATGTGAACTTGTGAAATGGCAAACCCAACAAAAGAAAACACCTTCCAGAACAATCTGAGTTGCATGAAAGGCAAAGTCACTAAAGTTGGTGCTTTAGTTTTCACAGAGATAAGCGGCATATTTGACCATCATGATTAGCAAGTATTTTTTTGAAATTGTGTTGCTGTTGCTAGCCTCTTTTACTTTTTCCTCCCTAGAACTTAAACTGGTTATCTTCCAGCAAAGAAGAGTGAACAGAGAGAGCTTCAAACTTGACAATGCATTGCAAACCTCCACCATCCAACAGTGTCTACCACACAGGAAAGACTTCCTGCTTCCCCAGAAGTCTGTGAATCCTTGCCAGTACCAGACCAGACAGGCACTAGCGATTCTGCACGAAATGCTTCAGCAGATCTTCAGCCTCTTCAAAGCAAAGATTTCTCTGGATGGTGGGGAAGGAAAGCCACGTGGAAATGTTCCTCATTGTTCTTCATCAACAGCTTGAATACCTAGAAGCACTGACAGAGCTGGAAGCAGAACAGAAAAGTGGCTCCTTGAGGAATTAGAACCTTAGGTTACAGGTAAAAATGTACTTCCGAAGAATCTGGGGTTTCCTGGAAAATGAGAAATACAGCAGCTGTGCCTGGACCATCGTCCAAGTAGAAATCAAGCGGATTCTGTTCTTTGTGTTCAGACTCACAGAAAAACTGAGTGAGCAAGGAAGGGACCCTGACTGATGTGGAAAAAGGTGCCAAATGCAGTTTTTAAAAGCATGGGGTAGGTGGAAGGGTGCAGACACTGTTATTTCTTCTATTATAAAATGACAGCATGTTGATTTTATTTTATAGTTACCCATGCTTTGAGATTTTGTATTGCCTGTATTTTCTTTTTCAATATCACTCTATATTTTTTGTCCATCTTCAGCTTGTATGCATTGAATAGATTCATTCATATTTCATAATTGATTATTCAGATGGGTATGACTTAAATAAAATTGATTTTGTACATATAATGAAATGTTTCCACTGTGATAATGCTTTCTTTTACTTAAAACATTTGTTTTAGTGCTTTCTTTATTTGCCAGCAACTGGCAGAAACCATGAGAAATACTAGGGATAACGTGTATAGCAAGATTTGAAATATAACTACACACTGGATAGTTGTTATAGGTGACACAATAGAAATATGAACCCAAGGACCTAGATAAACAGTTTGCCAAGAACAAAAAATACATGAAAGGTGTTCAACCTCACTCACCATAATAAAAACTTGTAGTAAATAATATACAATTTATAATCTATTGGTGATCTACAAACCCAAAGTTTGGTTTAAAAAAGTATTCTGTGGAGACTTAGGAGAAGAATACTCTTGCAATTTGCTGGAGCACTGAAAATTGGTACAATCGCTGTGGAGAAAATATGATGATACACATTGAAATGACAGATACATACTGATTTTGATATAGCAATTCTAGGCCTAGAATTACATATGTATAAAATCATATTTGCACATGTATAAAGTCACCTACAATTTTTCATTGCAGCAGTATCTATAAAATCAAAATACAGGAAACCACTCAAAGTCATGTAACTCAACAGAAGTAAGATATATTCACACAAAGGAGCACAGTTCACCTGGGGGATAAAAGCTGAGGGAACTAATAAAAAGTAGTAAAAAAATAGGAAAGATGCAGAACAGTGCACATAAAATACTACATTTGCAATTAAAATGCAAATTTTACATTTAACCTTCATTGTGTATGAATAAATAAATAGTATATTAGACATAAATTACCATAGGACTGTATTTGGGCAGGGCTGGGAAGGATAGATTAAAGAAAAGAACAGCATGGAGGAGCTTGTTTATTTATTTTGTTTATATATTTTCATTTTTAATCATGTGACTGCTACAAAGTAGAGTGAAGAAATGTATAGAGTCACATTTTTCAGAAATCTGCATTAAAGAGTCTTGCTGGTGGTAGGAAGTGTTAGGTGAGTGTTAGGAGTGTGGGGGCAGGGCCAGCCTGTTCTTGGTCCAGGTGGCCTGAGAATAGACTGCCCCTGCCAGTGACACAGGGCTTTCCCAGCTTGGGCTCTTGGAAATCATCATGGGAAAAGAGACACTGAAGCTGGTGAATTTCCCACCACTACAGCAAGTTCAGCTGAGCCATGGCCCAAAATTTTGGCATCAGTTTTACTACTTTATGTCCTGTTCTGCTTCAGATTCACTACTTATGATAACAGTTACCATTGAATGTAAAGTTTGCTGAAGAATAAAATATACTCCACTTCCATGTCCTTACTCTAGCTAAATAAGCATCTTAACTATTGGCTGATGCTTGTGAATTTGACTGAAAGGGAGGAGGGACTGAATGAGACCTGAGAGCAAGGCAGTCAGCTGCAGTAGTGGAAGGGAGCAGTGAAGTAGAGCCAGCAGTCAAGGAAAAGTCTTAGTAAACTTCACCTTTCAATGTGTGGCCGACCCAGTTAGTCTTCAAGTTCATGCCGAGGTGGGGAAGTGAAGGAAGGAGAAATATGGACCCCTACAAATTGACAATTCAACTACAAATACAGGTTGCCATTGCTTCTCATGAACTGTAGAATCTTTGTTCGTTAAACTAGAAACTCTTGATACAAATCGTTCCCCTAACATCTACTCAAGTCTCAGATTAACCTTTCAAGGTATTTTCTCTTATTATCTCCTTTGCTGAGGTGAAAACAAGACTTTAAAGTGAAATAATCTGCTCCATGTAATGTAGCAAGCCACAGAGCTGCCAAAGGCCAGAATAAATCTCCCCTCTCCAGTGGGCCTGACTCAAAGTCCTGCCTGTGTTCTAGACACCACGAATCTGAACCCCATGTGCAAATGTCACTGTCAATCGTGATGATTGTGATAATAATTGGTTTCCGGCTTTTCTTATTCAGGTTCGCACACTCTATGCAGTTTGGAGTTAAAGAAAGGATATTTTCATCCAAGACATGTTTTTTCCTAAGAACTGAGGAGAACAAAATGAGCTGACAGGAGAAAACTTACAGCAGATAAAACTCTTATTTAGAGAATAAAACCTATATTCTACATCCTAATGTTTTTCCAAACATGAATTTTATTAAGTCGATGTCCTTCTAACATAATTATCCACCACCTTGCACAAGATTGGAAAACATATTTTTAAATATATGTGCCCTTTCACAACTTTAAAACCAGAGTTCTAAATTTGGAGATCTTGGAGACATTTTCTGAAAGACTAGATGCAGAGTTAGCAGTATATGGTAAATCCATTTCTATTCCTGGGTCATGTCTTCTGAGTTATTCTTGATACATAAACTTACAAGTACTGAGCAAAACAAGTGATTAAACCAAAACCAGGTTGCCAAATAGCAAATATAGTGTGATCATATTTTCTGTAAATAAAGTGTACAAAGAAGTTCCAAAAAGAATGCACATAAATGTCCACAGTAATACTGCCTAGGTGATAGAATTTTTATTTGCTGATACTTTTTGCATTAGATATGTCTGCTATGAATATGGATTCATTTTAAAATGAGGAAAAAATTCATTATTTTCTCTTTGATGCTTAAAAAAAGAATAGATATGGTTCCTTGCAGAGATTTGACTTAGGATGCTTATTATCTGAAGTAAAAGAAGCCCCATTAGCAAGAATCAGAATCATCTGAAGATTTATTAAAGCACAGATCACAGGGCTTCACCCCAATATTTCTGTCTCAAAGATATATTATCTGTCTGTAGGGGTGCCTGAGTATTTGCATTTCTAACAATTCTTAGATGTCACTGTTGTTGCTGCTTCTGTGACACTATATTATAAACCACACCCCTATTTTTTTATAGCCTTGGTAGACTTTTAACAGATGAAAACATGGTCTCCTTAGGGTTACTGATCTAACTCACCTACAAGAGGCAGAGAGAAGAAACCCTACTAGATAGCTGATAAGAGTAATTTTTTTCTATCACTGTCTTTTCACAGCAGCAGATTTGATGGTCTTTTATCTGACTAAACTGTCTGTAGAGACTATATTTCTCCAGGTGCCCCTATGAAAATAACTGCCTTTGAAGGAAAAATGATCCAAAACAGCTCTTCTGAAGGGATTTCTGGTCCCCATGCCCATGGTTGAGTGAAATCAAAACGGTTACTGTCACAATAACTGTTTGCACAAAGAATATATTGTGGACACAAAAGAAACCAAATCTCTGAGAGGATTCCAGGATGAAAGAGCAGCAAACTGATTTAGTAACCTCCTCTACTGAGCAGTAGAGATAGTTGGTAAATAGAGATTTTTGTAGACATTCTTGGAATTGCTTTTAGCTGACATGAATCATTAAGCCCAGGTTTTCCTTGGGCATCTCTTTTATTCAGTGACTGGTCTGTGTGGAAATAAAAAGATGCTCAACCTCTAGAGGATCACCCCAGCATCTATGCCTACAACTTCCATAACTAGTCAAGGTCACTTTGTAAGCTCAATTATCTCTTCCTGTTCAGTCCCTCAATAAGCTCCATGCATGGTCATTCTGGTCTCAGAAGCTGCTTTCTTGGAAAGTGACCTCCAATAATACACTGACCTTCCATTCAGGGCCACTAGGAAACTCACTCTATTTTCTTAGCCAAGTACATACTCTCTTCCAAACAATGTGTTAATAACTCATTCTAGTCATTCATGACTCACTTCAAAATGTTCCCTTCACAGAAAACCCTTATAGTCTGATTTATCTGAATCTGTGTTCTTTTCAGAGCACAGAATACACTGTATTAGAATGAATTACTCCTTTCTCTTAACTAGAGTGTGACCTATTTTATGGTAAGAAAATGGCCCCTAAACTCATTACCGCACACATTCTTCAACACTAGCAAGAACAACAGAAAGATTGAATAAATGAAGAAATTAAAATACAGAGTTACAAGAGAGAAGGGATATTCCAATACATGTGGGAAGGCTCTGAGGATGTTTGCATGTGTCTTCTAAAAGGTTCAGTTCTTAATTTTGGTTTTCATTTTCTCTGCTCTTCCTGGATGGACTATTTGGATAATATCCCTCTTGAAGTAGAAAAATGAAGTGGTTTTTATCCTTGTATGGCAACCACAATCGTGAAATGAGGACATGACAAGTAGGGAGAGGTGGATTGTCATTCAAAAATTTTGTCCGATTCCACACTTCATGGACTTTGGTCCCTGCAAACCTGGTGCTGGCTTGTCATGTTTTCCACCGCTAAGTAATATAGAAACTTCTGTTGCCACCTTGAATGGCTTGAACAAGACCTACTATTTGTTCATTTTAGAGAAAAGATAAAATATCAGCAGAGTGTAGAAACAATATCTGCAAAACAGTGACTACCTCAAGGTCCTATTTGTATAAAAACTATCTTCCCACTGTTTTTTTTTTTTAAACCCCATGTTGTCATTTATCCAAAATGGTGTCTTCGGAATGTGTTTCTCTACCAGCTATTGGAAGAGAATTGAAGGCAATTTTTCTGATGTTCCTGGATCGTGCACTTGACATATCATGAACAGGCCATCATGTGGTAAATGTTCAGCATTAAGTAGCCGAGTCACATTGCAAGTATGTAGGGAAGGAATCATAACTTAAAAATAGTCTGTGGGTTTGCCTTCAGTACAAGAAGAATTCAACATCTTAGAGGTGTGAAAAGCTGTTCAGCCAAGTTTTAGTCATTTGAGGTAGAGATTTGTCCCTCTTGGCAGGGGTGGAATGAGCTTTGAGTAAAGCAAAAGGCAGGGCTCCTTTGACCCATAAATCATGCAGCTTTTCTATATAAGAGAGCTAAGTGCACATTATTGTGGTGAAATTCCTTCTGAGTTAAACTTTTTTGTATCTAAGCTCTATACTAAATAAAGCATAGATCTCTGGAGATGGTGGTAGCAAGAGATGGATTTAATTATTGTGAATAACAGAAATTCACTTGTGTTTGTGTCAGATTAACAAAGGGATTATCAATCTGAACAAACCAATTAATTGGAGACCATTAAGGATTTAATTTTTAGCTGGTATATTATTCAGTATAGCAGACTTATTTTTAACTAAATTCTCCATCCTAATCTATTCTCATTTCTTGGGAGGGAGGAATGAGTGGAGGGGGAATTGGAAAGGAAATAAACATAATTCCAGAGTGTATTATGGGATACAGGAGAAATAAATTGAAAGACTGGTTTGTGCCTTGGGAAATGGAAAGGAGGACTTAGTCTATGTGTGCAGGATGGGATTCAGGACTTGAAATAAGTAAAACAACAAAAACATCCCAGAAAAAACCTCTCGCCAGGTGATTTCAAATATGGGTTGAAATTTCAAGGGCAGAGAGAAAGAATTGTGGCCATTCCCTGATTTCAGGTGTTAACACAGTGAGGAAACTGACTCAGAAACCCCAGATCAAGTGTCCTATAAATAAAAAAAAAAATGTTAGAGTCTCCGCCAGCAGGCTCTAGCTCTAAATTCCAGACACATGACTCCTCAGGACTCTTAGGTCCACATCTGAGGCCTGGGACTTCAGAAACCCTGTGTGTCACTATATGACCATGGGGAAGAGTTCCACAGGAAGGGTTCTTCCCTAAAGCATCTCTTTTAGATTATTTTATGTTATCTTTTACAAATAATTCTTGACATATTAAAAGTAAACTAAAACATCACACAATATTAACTGCCCTTCTGAGAGAGCCCTCTGAACAATCCCTGACACAAATCTGCACTTGGCCAAATCCCCAGGCACTGCTGTTAGCATGGAGGCTAATGTATTGAGTACCTGAGAAAAAAAAACAAACTAGAATGCATTATATAAACATCTGCAGACAATTCAGATGATGATATCAGATCTTTGAGAGATGTCCAATAAATTGTGAAATTTACACAGAATAAAATTTGTTTTTGAAGAAGTAACTTTACCTTCATTGGGTCCTAATCCTGCTCCAGCCTGGACTGAGCTCCGGCTCAGCATGATAATCCAGACAAGGAGACTCTAAGCCTTCTGTATCAAATGAGTCTTACTTCTGTCAATCAAAGAAAACAGGGAAGAGACAAGTTTCCTTCAGAGAGTCAGCCAGTCACTGGCAAAAGACCAGGTCCTATGTCCTCCATGAGTAGGCCTAGCAGCACTGAGGAAATCTTAGTAGGAAACCCTGATGGACTGCATCAGTAGATGAACAGTTGGAGATGTTTTAGGGCCAAGAGAGAGAAAACAAAAAAGCTCCTGGTCCTGGACATTAAGACAGAGTGAGACCATAGCACAAAAATAAAAGTGCTTTAGATAGAAATTTTTTTACCAACAATATTTATTGAGTCAATAAACATTCCCCCATTTATTTTAAAAGCCAGCTCTCATTCTAATATGGTTATGTATACATATATATATATAATATGGTTATATATACATTCTATATACTATATAATATAGTATACAATATTATATATACACAATATATTATATATAGTATAATATATATTATATAATATGGTTTTATATACATCTTATATATGTATATGTACACATTCTAGTATGGTCATGCATACATATATATATAACCATATTAGAATGTGTGTATATATATATATATAAAATATGACTATAGTATATATTATATATAATATATAACAATGTATAATGTAATATATATAATATATAATACAATACTATACTATAATATATAATATGGTTATATATATGTTATATATACATACACAATATAATATATACACATACATATTATAATATATGATATGATTATATATACATATATATATTAGAATGACAGCTGGCTTTTAAAATAAATGGGAGAATGTTTATTGACTCAATAAATATTGTTGGGAAAATAGACTATCTGGGGAAAAATTAGGTCCCAAGTGTCCCAGAATGCACAATCCGAAATTTGGTATTTCAGGAATAAGGGGAAACTAGAGACTCTGAAATCAAATCACCCAGGTTTTTTTTAACAGGGTGGTCCCCAGGAAAAGGGGAGGTTCCAGGTTCCCTACCCCACCCAGAAGGAGGGTGGAGCTGAGCAAGAGAAGAAGGGAATTTGGAGAGGAGATTGAGGAGGAAGGAAGCAGAATGGAGAGCCGGAAGGAGACCTGAGGGGCACATGGAGCAGAGAGACATATGAAAAAGCAGCTCTTGTTTCTTGGCCCTGGACTGGTTGAAACATGTGGGTGAGAGACCCATGGGGAGGTTAACTATGGCAGTGCTTATCTGGATTTTGACTGTGCTTTTTTCCTCCCAGACCTGTCTGGCCACTTCTGACCGTTTTCTATGGGTCCCGGCCAGAAGGTGCTTTAGTCTTGTGGCAGGCTTTCAGGCCTTGCTTTGGACCAGTCCCTTTTGGATGGACTTTTGCCCATGAGGGGTTGGGTAACTTTGGGTGTTTGATTTAGAAACCATATTCTTTGTATTTTCTGTATTTGTGCACTAATTGTATTAAAGTTCCTTTCCAGTAAAGCTCTTATGTCTTGTCTTGATGTGGTGGATGGCAGAACCTATTTAGAGCAGGCAGGTTTAGGGGTTCAGGGTGCCCCTCTCCCCTTCCCCTGCCCTATAACAATTTCATTCCCAGCTTAGGCACATACTGCTATCTGGTCATGGACAGGTTATGCTGCCTCTTTTCCTCCCAGGTCAGTCAGCTGTTAAACCAATATAATGGAACTAGCTAAGTCATTGGATTAAATGAGGGTAAACTGAATTAGACGGTAGAAAAATGCTTGACATGCACTATAAGTACAAAACATAACTGGTGTATGTACCTATATTAAGCAAAAACAAACATATATATGTACATATATATGTGTGTGTATAAACATATATGTGTGTGTATATATGTATACGTATATATATGTATATGTGTATATAAACATATATATATATAATAATCAACCTTCCTAGTGATCACAGAGTTCTCATCAAATGAAGCATCAGATTAGTAACAAGATGGCTTGGTGACAGGATGAAAACACACCTCTGTGCAAAGTAGAATATTTTTATTAAACAATAATGGTTAAGTTGGTAAAATCTACCAATTTTTTAACCACTGAACCCAGCAAATATTGTCCTATTTATGTTACAGAAATTCTGTCCATGCACCTGCCAAAATATATTCACAAATTTACTTTATTGCAGCATTATTTATATAATCTATAAGATAATTAATAATATCATAGAAAGGATAACTACAGTCAAATTAATGCATAGTGTAGGCAAGTAGCTAGTAACAATGATCCCTTTAATGTTATAGAATATTATTCATTCAGGTAAAGAATATTCATCGTCAGGGCCCTCCCTGGTGGCACACCGGGTTAAAGCACAACACTGAGAATCTAAAGCCACTTCCACACTTCCACATGAGTTCGATTCCCGCCTGCCCCGGAGGTGACCACATGGTATGGCAGACCTCTCCTGACCTGCCCGCTGTTCCCTTCAGCTGTATACTTCGTCGATCTGCCTGTTCTATTCCCCACTCTGTCTCTGGTGAAGCCTCTCATCGCCCCTGAGCCTCTGGCCTGTAGCCTAGTTCTGTATGCACAAATAAATAAATCTTTAAAAAAAAAAAAAAGAATATTCATCTTCAGCCATGCTTAAACCAGTGTGCTAAATATTGTTGAGTGAAAAAGTAAGTGAAAGAATAAGAATGATTACACTGGTGAAAATTAATAAATTAATATGTCATTATTTCTACAGAGTAAGATTTGAGGGAATAGAGGGCAAAGTTGTTGCATCGGAGAACACCACATTGATAAAGAAACAGGAGTTGGGAGTCCTGGAGCAGGCTTCATAATGCAGGATACTGTGGAAGAGCAACATCCTGGCCTTTTTATCAATAGAATAATCATTCAGCATCAGTTGTAAGGGGAAGGAAGGAAAAAGGAAAAGGGGAAGAATGTAACTAGAAAATGTGCTCTGTCCTCCGTAGCATCAGGGCTTGTGAGTCTGCCCTCCAGGCACTTCTCTTTTGCTTGGTGACACAGTATTGTAATTTAGATCACACCCAGTCAGGGCTTCAATCTTATCAACAAAGCCGCTCCTCTGAACAGCTTCTGGGGTCCCTTGTCATACAGTGGTCCTCGCCCCCTGGGCATACCCAGTCAAATTTCATGAGGTATGAGGTGAGTCTGTGGCGTAAGTTTATGGATCCATCATCAGCCCCCCAAGTCCCCTTGGAGTTCCTATCATACCTCTTGATGCACACACACCCTTCCAGGGGTGAACAAGCTTTCTTCTCTTGATTGATTTGAAAGGCACCTTGTAGGGTTGGGCTCCCAAGGGCAGTTCTGTAGTAGTATAGAAATGCAGAACTGCATGTAACAAAATGATGGCCCAACTGGGCTTTCAGGATTAGCAGACCCTCAGAAATGAGACCTTTAAACTCTCTTCCAATTTTTACAACCGGTCTCTTTGTCTACTTCTTGGCTCTGTGTTTATCACTGGCTCTTTTAAATTGTGTCCAGTATTTCTGCTTTTCTGAAGCAAAGGGAGCTTATCCTGCAGTCTCCTGTGTTAGGTCCTGAAGGGTGACTCTTGTCTTTGCTTCCCCAGAGGACAGTATAAAGGGACCATGTCACTACTTATTCCTAATTTGCTTTAGGATTCAAGAAAATCAACTCCTGTCCTGGCTGTGTTACAGGACAGAGAGAAGGGGCACCACTGAACCCCCAAACCTGCCTGCTCTAAATGGGTTCTGCCATCTGCCGCATCAAGACAAAATATAAGATTTTAATGAAAAGGAACTTTAATACAGTGAGTATACAACACAGAAGACAAAGAATATATTTTCTAAATCAAACACCTGAAGTTTCCCATCCCCACGTGGGCAAAAGTCAGCCCCAAAGGGATTGGTCCAAAGCAAGGCCTGAAAGCACCTTCTGGCTGGGACCCATAGAAAAGGGGAAATTCCAGGTTCCTGCCCGACCCCAAAGGAGGGTGGAGCTGAGCAGAGAAAAGAAGAGAAAAGAAGGATCAGAGGTGGAAGGAAGCAGGATGGAGAGCCAGAAGGAGACCCGAGGAAGCCACATGGAACAAAGTGAGACATGTGAAGAAACCGTGTTTATTTCTTGTCCCTGGGCTGGTTGAAAGAGAGGTGGGTGAGAGACCCATGGGGAGGTTCACTATGGCGGTGGTTATACTGATTTTGATTGTCTCTTTTCCTCCCAGACTTGTCTGGCCATTTCTGACCCTTTTCCATGGGTCCCAGCCAGAAGGTGCTTTAGTCTTGTGGCAGGCTTTCAGGCCTTGCTTTGGACCAGTCCCTTTTGGGCTGACTTTTGCCCACGTGGAGATGGGTAACTTCAGGTGTTTGATTTAGAAATTACATTCTTTGTCTTCTGTATTGTATACTCACTGTATTAAAATTCCTTTTCATTAAAGTCTTATATGTTTTGTCTTGATGCGGTGGAAGACAAAACTTATTTAGAGCAGGCAGTTTTAGGGGTTCAGTGGTGCCCCTCAATCCCTGCCCTGTAACAATTCCACTAACCTGGAAGTCCCACTTAATTTCTGTTCCTTATCTCCTCAATAAACTTTTCTTTCTCTAATCCAGTTTGTCTCCTTGCTTGCCTGCCTGAGCGTCAGCCATGTTCCTGCTGAGGCTTCGTGTGACACCAGCCTGTGGTGGTCTAGTGACCAGACTAAATGCTGCCAATGCAGCTGGGAGACGAGGCCCGAAGACCTGAAATTTTGGTATCTACTAGACTGTACTAAAAGGCAAAAGTGGAACAGGATGAGTTTGGGATAAGTTGTTTTTTCCTGCTGTTAAGTGAAAAAAATCTTAAGTATAGTTTCTGAATAAAGTAAAAGTTCTGATCCCTGAGCACTGATGTCTTATTTACTATATGACTTTTCCTAGTAGTGTATGTGTGAATAAATCACAATCTGATTTTTTACTTCAACTCTATTGTAGCTCTTGGATCTATATTTCTACACATTTGGTATTGACTTATTTTCTTTTTAGAGAAAATGTTTGCTCTAAAAGGATTTCTCCTTGCTAATATCTTCTTCAAACTTATTTATAGCTGATTCCACAAACAGCTGATTCCACTGAATAACTTAGAGCATAAATTTCTCTGTCTTTATTCCAATCAGAAGATTGGCAGTCTAGGATGAAATAAATCTGAAGAAAGATCTTTTGGAGTGTAGCTTATGGGTTTAAAAAAAAAAAAGACATTAAGAAATTTCTTCTGGTACAGAATTTGCTAAGATCTCCTCTCCTACCTGTGAGGAGTATGAATCTACTAAAAAGGTATTTTTGCAAGAAATAGAAGGGAACTACAGCAATTCATAGGCCTGTTGTGATGTTACCAGACTAACAAGGAAAAGAGATGCTGTAGGTTATGAATCTACTTGAGTCTTCAGTATATTTAGTAGCCCGCATACATATTTTTCAAGACACATTTCCAAATCATTAAGAAAATGAGAAAATACCCAATTACAACAGTCAAAAATTGGAGCAGCACTTCACAAAAGAAAATATCCAAATGATCAATGAAATAACATTAAATAGCACAACTTCTGGACCTCACTGGTGGCACAATGGTTAGGACACAGCACTGCAAACTAGCCACAGCCACTTCAGTGCGAGTATGATCCCTGCCCCAGAGGTGACCACATGGCACAGCAGACCTCTCCTGACCCGCCCATTGCCCCCCTCAGGAGTGTACTTCATTGATCTGCCTGTTCTGCTCCCCACTCTGTCTCTGGTGACACCTCTCACCACCCCTGTACTTCTGGCTTGTACTCAGTTCTGTATGCATAAGTAAATAAATCTTTAAAAAAAAATCCATTTGCTTACTTAAAAAAAAAAATAGCATGACTTCTTCAGTGATGCAACTTAAAACTAAAATGGCACACCTGAGTGATTAAAATAAAACCTTTAAAAAATATGATCCGGGGCCCTCCCTGGTTGCGCAGCTGGTTAAAGCACAGCACTAAGAAGCTTAAGCCAATTCCGCATGAGTTCAATCCCCGCATGCTCCGGAGGTGACCACATGGCGCGGCAGACCTCTCCTGACCCGCCCCCTGCTCCCCTCAGCAGTGTACTTCGTTGATCTGCCTGTTCTGTTCCCCACTCTGTCTCTAGTGAATCCTCTCACCCTCTGCATCTCTGGCCTGTACCCCAGTTCTGTATGAATAAATAAATAAATCTTAAAAAAAAAAATATGATCGGGCCCTCCCTAGTGGCACAGCGGGTTTAAAGCACAGCACTAAGAAGCTAAAACCGCTTCTGCATGAGTTCGATTCCCGCCTGCCCTGGAGGTGACCAC
Source organism: Condylura cristata (assembly GCF_000260355.1). NCBI lineage: Eukaryota > Metazoa > Chordata > Mammalia > Eulipotyphla > Talpidae > Condylura > Condylura cristata. The sequence goes on along the minus strand of NW_004567107.1, from coordinate 55,072,578 downwards.
ATGGTGTGGCAGATCTCTCCTGACCCGCCCGCTGCTCCCCTCAGCAGTGTACTTTGTCCATCTGCCTGTTCTGTTCCCCTCTCTGTTTCTGGTGAAGCCTCTCACGGGGCCTGTACCCCAGTTCCATATGAATAAATAAATAAATCTGTTTTTTTTTTTAAAGATTTATTTATTTGTGCATACAGAACTGGGGTACAGATCAAAGGCTCAGGGGCGGTGAGAGGCCTCACCAGAGACAGAGTGGGGAGCAGAACAGGCAGATCTATGAAATACACTGCTGAGGGGAGCAGTGGGCGGGCCAGGAGAGGTCTGCCACCCCATGCGGTCACCTCCGGGCAGGCGGGAATCGAACTCATGCGGAAGTGGCTCCAGATTCTCAGTGCTGTGCTTTAACCCGCTGCGCCACTAGGGAGGGCTAAATAAATAAATCTTTAAAAAATATATATGATCAACATAATTTTTGATAATAGAAGTGTAAGCTATTAAAACTTGAAAAACATTTGGCAGTGTCTGTGAAGATAAACATGTTTACACATAGCCGATAGCAAGCACATTCACTCCTGTGTGTACATGTTCCATAGAAATGATTGCTTAGCTCCACTAAAAGGAATGCCTAAGTGTGGTAAACCCTGGTAGTACAGGAGTCAAAGTCTCAGTGCTATGAAGCTATTGACAATCACTGCAACATGAGTTCCATCCCCGGCCAGGGAACTGACCCACAGGGTGTGGCAAGCCTCTTCTAATCTTCCCACTGCTCCCCTCAGCAGTGTACTTCCTTAATCTGTTCTGCTCCCCACCCTATCTCTGGTAACTCCTCTCACCACCCCTGTACATTTGGCCTGTACCCCACTTCTGTATGCATAAATAAATCTTCTTAAAAATAAATAAGGGCTCTCTTGGCCCTCCCTGGTGGCGTAGCGGGTTAAAGCACCGCAGTAAGAAGCTGAAACCACTTCCGTATGAGTTCGATTCTCGCCTGCCCTGGAGGTGACCACATGGCGCGGCAGACCTCTCCTGACCCGCCCGCTGCTGCCCTCAGCAGTGTACTTCGTTGATCTGCCTATTCTGCTCCCCACTCTGTCTCTGGTGAAGTCTTTCGCCACCCCTGAGTCTCTGGCCTGTACTCCAGTTCTGTATGCACAAATAAATAAATCTTTACCACTGTAGCATGAGTTCAATCCCCACTAGGAAGCTGACCCACATGGCTTGGCAGACCTCTCCTGACCCACCTGCTGCTCCCCTCAGCAGTGTATTTCAGCATATCTGCCTGTTCTGCTCCCCACTCTGTCTCTGATGAATCTTTTCACCCACCACACCACTGGCCTGTACCCCAGTTCTGTAAGCACAAATAAATAAATCTTTAAAAATAAATAAGAGACATGCTTTTTTTATTTGCTTGCCTTTATTCCTTTCATTTGCTTGTATTTATTCCTTTCATTTGAATCTTAAAGGTTATGATGCATATAACTTTTTAAAACACATCATATTTGAGATGACAGTTTTGTGTTTTGTTTTTTTTAAATGCTAAATACTGATGAATAGATTGTTTTCAACTGTATCCAGTAGTCAGGTCAACAGTGCATGTTGTTAATCACATTAGTGATGGTGATAACTACTTTAGAAACAAATTGCATAAAAAACTTAGCAGTGTCATTCTACTTAAACAGCAAATAAATTTATGGATATCTGGAATAAAGAATGCAAAATAGAAGGCAAGATAAGCTTTCAAATGGTGACATCAACCTAATACGAGTTTATGTTGTTATTTACTCTCTAATCTTACCAAATCAGATTGTCCAACATAATTTTAAGAGCATTTTGGAGTTTTTTCTACCCAATTTGTCCTCTGGTGTCTCTTTGCAAAGAAACATATTTGAATCGCAAAGTGCCCCCCACAAAATAAATAAATAAATAAAAAGTTTTAGATATAATCATTAAGAATGAACTTAGACTTGTTAATTAACCAAATGCTCTAAAGCTCAGAAATCCTGGCATAATTTTATTTACTTATTGTTCAACCGCTGAGCAAATTCGTTCTAGTGACTGGTGTTCTTATGCCCTCTACTGGTTTAAATTGGAATTCCCTGTTAAAGTGCCTGCCAGGAAAGTAACTTTAAGATAGAATCTTTGCCATGCTTTGCCTAAAACAAACAAACAAACAAACAAAAACAAGTAAAGAGCCTCCCTGGCGACACAAGGGATTAAGTCGAGGCACTATGAAGTTACTGCAGAAAGAGCTCAAGCCCCAGCCAGAGAGCTGATCCACATGGCACAGCAAACCTGTCCTGATCAGCCCACTACTCCCCTCAGTAGTGTATTTCAGCCCATCTGCCTGTTCTGCTCCCCACTCTGTCTCTGGTAAAGCCTCTCAACCCCCCTGCACCTCTGGCCTATACCCCAGTTCTATATGCATAAATAATCTTTTTTTTTTAAGTATGCAAATAAAACTGTAAGGAAATCTTGACTTGTCATCAAATAACCAGAAAATGCATCTTTGATTCCATGTGAGATTTCATATTTACATTGTTTTGCCCATTTTATCACCCAAGAACTTCCAAATGTATCAAATATACGCATTAACAACCAAAAATAGAATTTAAAAATTACTTTCCTGGGTCATTTTCTAAGTGGAGTGTTTTGTCTCCAGTTTTAATAGAGTAACATTTTTCAAAGGCTAAAAGTAATGCAACATGCTGCATATCCAGATACAAATAAAGCTGAGACTCTTAATATTCTAAGTGCTTTTGATACACTATTTTCCTGTAATCATTAGGATTTTGTTTCTGTAGTCCAGTAACTTTCAGGTTAAAGTTCAGGAAAACAGCATGGAGTACCCAACTTGTGAATGATACAGAGTGGCTTCGAGCCTGCTAACCCAGATTCTTTCATGTTATTTGTTGACCATCTGGGCAATCCTGTGACACCGGCCGTGTCCCCCACTCTCCACACTATCTTCAGGGTGTTCCCCTATACCAAAGCTTCCTCCAACAAAGGATAGATGTGGCCATAAATCCCGGTGCTATTTATTGGTGTTTCCTAAGCTTCAGTTTGCCAGCACATATTTCCAGTTTTCTTTCATGGACTTGACCAAGTGAGTAAGACTAGCTAGGAGTCACATCAGAACTGTCACGATACAGAAGAGGAGTGTGTCCCAGCTCTATGACTCAAGCTCTGTTGTTTTATGATACACAGTTTCCTTTGCTGCTGCTTTTCCATGCAACATGCCCAAATTTTTTCTGGCCTGTGTCCTCAAAGCCATTACCATAAAAATGGGATCTGATCATTCTTGGGTTTATTTCAACCAAGTTCCAGTCTGGTATATGAGGCTATAGAGAAGAAGACTGAGGGAACGGGATTATTAGCACTATTGATTCCTCTAGCTTATTAAATTGGCTAAATGTAATGCAAAATACGGAATAATTTTTATTTTTTATTCTCTATGAACACTGGGCAATAGGGTCATTTCCAGGAATTACTTCAGAATTTTGCAGTTCCATTGTAAAGCATTTCTTTGTGAGGCAAGTGTTTTAAATGTCTCAGCCTGGGATGGGGGTGGCAGGTGTATTGGATAGCTTAGCCCGGACTTCAGTAGAACTCTCTTATATAAAGTTCAGATGCTTTCACCCATTTCAGGCCATAGCTCTTCTGTCTTATGAAGCCTCGTCCTTGCTGTGTGCGGTTACCTCCGAGGCTCTCCAGCTGTGCATCCTCAGTCCTGGATGCCTGCTCTAGCACCCC
>NW_004567107.1:55056927-55068340 GCF_000260355.1 Condylura cristata | reverse complement strand
TTGGCTGTGTTTTGGCAGCAGTTTTCATGTCTGAACGAGGTGATTCTAGCTCTTGAGTTGTCACCATCTTCCTAAGACTCCCTTACATGTATTTCTTAAGGATAATTATGAAATCTATCATTAGATACTCAATTTAAAATGAAAACCTGAATTGAATGAAATGGCAAATAAAATTTATAGTCCATACTTCTGTGTTATTATAAATAATAAAATTGTTAAGAAGAATATAAGAATAGTTCAGGAAGATTTCTTAAAAAAATAATTTAATAAACAAAACCTAATACAAATTAAGTAAATGGAGATAAACAAACTTGTTTAAATATTTTAATATGATGCAGTGCTGAACAAGTAATAAGTTCAAATTTCATAAATAAGATACAAAAAGAATGGAAATATAAATAAAGTAAATATATAAGTAAATAATAAATAAGCATAATACCTATAAATCAGTAGGTAAATAAATATCAGGGTGGTGTTCCTTAGGAACTGATAATCCTGGAGCTGAATTTCTCAACATATTCATGCTTAACTCTACAGAAAAAAACATTTCCTAATTCAATTCAGTGAATTCTGTGACTAAAGCAAAAATAAGAGCCTTTTGAAATGACCTAAGCCACGTGCAGGGGTGACGAGACATATTAGTCCAGGAGAGTCACCTCGGTGAGCCCAGGTCTCCATCCTTCATGCTGAGTTTTTCTTTCCAGATCGGTAATGAGAAGGGTCTCGTGACTTCCACGGTCACCACCTTCCAGGCACAGTCACTGTGTTTCTTCCCTTTCAGGTAGAGACGGATTCCTGTGAAGTATCTCTTCACAGCCTGGGTGGGGCGCTCCACGCTCAGAGCCGAGTCTTCCTCTCCAGTCTCCTCCACCAAGCAACCTCTCAGTTCTTCCCACTGACTATAGAGTCCAGCTTGCAGCTCTTTCAGCAGGGTCTGGTTCCAGGCAGCAGAGGACTGCTCTGTGCAGAACAGGAGGAAGGTCTGCCATAGCATCTCCTTCAAGACAGACATGGCCTGGGCCTTCTGGGACAGGCTGCCCTGCAACATCTCCCCAGGGAATCTGAAGTTTTTTCTGTCCTCCTGACAGAAGAAAGCAGAGGTTCTCATTTGATCCAGAAGCTGGAAGTTCTCCCTGCTCAATGGGACGTCGTCTGGAGGCAGGTTACAGCCCAGAGAGCCCCCAGGGCAACAGCTGAAGGCTGCCAGGGCCGCCAGGAGAGACAGCAGGAGGGCCATGGGAAAGCCAGGAGCAGGCTGGTCTGGTGCAGGCTGGATGGCTGAACCCTAGGTTCTCTGAAACATTCCCCCAAGCACGGCCTTTAAATAGGGAAAATTAATTTCATTTTCTGCACATTTCTTTACTTTTTCATTTCCCTTTTTTTTGCTTTCATTTGTGCAATCTTCATTTTGTCTATCTCAACGTCATTTGTCGAATTTGTTAATTTATTCAACCAAATTGTAATTTTCCTAGTAGATTTTGGATGTGCCAATCCAAGTAGATACTTGTCAATTAAATGAGAAACAAGTTTGTGTTAAAGACTGAAGTGTTGTCAATACTCACCCACTCACATTGATCCATCAAGCAATAAACACTGCTCTTTTCTGTGTCAGAAACAAAGTTTGACACTGAGTCTAATGTACCATTCTTACTTTATAGGAAGGCAGACTCCCCTGACCCAAAGGATGTCTGTGTGTTGTTTAGGTATTTGCCAGACATAGAATAAGTAAGTTCTGTGTGAGCTTAGGACATTCAGCTTAAGTCCTGCTTCTTCTCAGGAGCATGTGGGTGTGGAGACTTTAAGTTGTTTTATTTTCCCAGTACCACCTCACTCACAGTTAGAAACCTCACCTAACAATACTTTGTGTCTGGAGCGGCAGGGTCCACAACCCAAACTCTCCTTAGTTCACACTAATGGTAAGCTCACCACAGCCCTAAGTCCTTAGAATTCCCTTAGAATTCTTCCTTGGTAAGATAATCTTCCAGAATCCTCATCTTCATCATTACCTCGAGAGAGTATGTGTGAAGGACCTCAGTTCTCAGTGGTGACTCCTCTTCAGAACCAGGTCCTCAGATACAGAAGGCGTCCATTGCCTTCAGAAGCTGACAGCAAACTTTTTATTGGTCTAAGTAGAAGGGATCATCCCATTGTAATAGGTTCACATTTTGTAGGCAGATCCTATTTTGCCAGGAGAGTTTTTTCTTTAAGATTTATTTATTTATGCATACAGAACTGGGGTACAGGCCAGAGGTACAGGGACAATGAATGGATTCACCAGGTAGAGGGGGGAACAGAACAGGCAGATAGATGAAGTACACTGTTGAGGGGAGCAGCGGGCAGGTCAGGTTAGGAGAAATCTGCCACACCATTTAGGTCACCTCCCTGGCTGGGGATCAAACTTGGTGCACAGTGACTGGGGAGAGCTTCACAGAGCTGCACTTTACCCCGTTGTGCCACCAGGGAGGGCCCTAGTAGAATTTGCCTTGCTCACTCTTACTTAAACTCTTGTTTAAGTGTTCTGAGGTCTTCACAGGAGATTCACTGAGGAGATATCTAAGGAGAAACTTCCACCAACTTAAAGAAAACAGTAACCTTCTATTGCTTATTCAATACCAATATTGCTCTTAAAAAAATTATTTATTTATGTGTACAAAAACTGTGGTACAAGCCAGAGATGTAGTGATGAGAGGATTCACTAGAGACAGAGTGAGAAGCAGAACAGCAGATCATCTGAGATACACTGCTGAGGGGGTATAGCAGGCAAGATAGGAGAGGTCTGCTGCACCATGTGCGTCACCTCCCTGGCCTGGGATCAAACATGTGCTGCAGTGGCTACAGAGAGCTTCATAGTGCGGCAACTTAACCCCTTGCACCACCAGAGAGACTCCTGATCTTCATATTTCATGTATCTTCCCTGCCAGGTAAGTATCATCCTCATATTTCTATTGGGCATGTTTGCTCATCCATTTTTGTCTCATGACAAGAATATATTAGGAAGCAAGCAATTTTGCCAGGGGAAAAAATGCCTTTTTTAATTTACTTACTTAAGATAATTCACCTGAAGTTAAATAACAACAAAAGTTTATTTTCATATTTTATATTTTATAGTGGTTCACTAGGTATATTTTGAGTGACTATTCCTCCATTACCCTCTACATCCACCCTGAGGTTAATAAAAGAGAAGTGAAAGAATGGTGAAAGGACTTCACCATGTTGTCTTTAGCTTTCGAGACATCAGGGGGTTTTTTGATTCTCATTTCAACTTTCCTCGAAAAAGAAAAGAAAAAAATGTAAAAAAAGAAAAATGTGATTCCAGTGTTGTGAAAGAGAAAGCGAGATGTGATTTTGCTGGGAGTGGAATGGTTAGAGCGTGGAGGTTAAAGCCAATGGAGGAGAAATGACCAGGGTGTAATACAGTCAAGAAAGTATTTGGTCTAGGACAGGAGTCATGATCTAGATCCACATACCAAGGGCTCCCCAAGGTAGGTTCCTCCAGGGTCAGGGCACATGAGAATTGACAGTCAGGTGGGAAGTGGCCTTAGGTTAGTCAGTAGTGGTGACACTTTTGGGTTGATTCCCAAGTGGTCTTATTGACTGATGGTGAGCGACACTCTGAGGTTAGGGTCCTGCTCTGTGGGTCCTACCCCCCCTCATCCACAGACATCACTTCCTGCCACCTTGTTAGGAATGACTAAGTCAGATGGTCTAATTTTTACCTAAAAGACTCAACATGGCATCTTAGACATCAGATGGAATCTACTTGACTCAAAACAAGTTTCACTTAAGCAGAATTCAGTGCAACAAATTACGGGACTGGGTTGCTATTGATGGAGGATAAGAATAGAAAACCTGAAAGGAAGATACAAAGTCAGGAAACTGTCTCCACAAGGAGATGGGGTAGAAGGCTGTAGGGAGTGTCAAGAGCAGAGACCTGCTCTTTCCTAAATATGGGGATTGAGGAAAACACCATCCACTCAGCAAGATGAGCCCCTCTCTACTGAAAGAAGATGATAAAACACAGCACTGCCCCACAGAAGGCAGCAGTCCTTTGCCCACCAGTGACTATGCAGGTGCTTCATTCCACCAATTCTGTCCCTTTTCAGGGCAGCAGCCTTCTGCCTGCCTGTGACTTTTCACTATAACTGGAATTTTTGGCACTGACTTCCCTCAGCAGAGGCCGCTCTCCTCAGGCCATCTGTCTGGACCACGCAGGCTACTATCAGCAAACCTGTCCCTTTCAGAGCAGCTCTTCCTGCCTGTGTGTGTCTGTGCAATTGTCTTTTACTCCTCTGTCCTTTCCCAAATAAACCTGTTCTTTAAATGTAACTGATGCCCCTGTGTCATGGAGAAACTTGCCATGTGCTGCTGGAAGGGGAGCTCTGGTGAAACCTTTCCCAGACTGAACCCCAGGACCCTGCATGCAAACCCACTAACTCAAAAACCACAAAAAGTCTGAGATATGAAACATGGCATGACCATAGAGATTTTCAGGGCAAGTTGGCAATAGGGAACAAAACAGAACTTTATGTCCTGAAAATACAATGAAACACAGCCTCCTAAAAAGGTTATGTTTTAAAAAATGAGCACTTATCAAGGAATGGACAGTCTCTGATATTGGAAAGATGTCAGGAAATCACAAAAACATCCAGGTGAATCCAAGAAATTCCCCATGCTGTCCTGCTCCAAGATAGGTCCCCACCAGAGCTAAGGAAAAGAACAAAAATCACTCACTTGTAAACTGGAGCCTTGAATCCATCTTTGGGAGAGAAGCTATCTAAAGGATGCTCTGTAACCTGGGGTAGGAAAATGAAGGTTACAAGCTAAGTTGAAGCACCTCCAGCCACCTGAGCAATTCGCACACTCTTCCGGGTTACCTTCTTCAATGACAAGATGGGGCTTCCTGAACTTGTCTCATCCTACCCAAAGTGCTGTCAGTTTACTAAATTCCACCAAATAAGCTGCCAGTTAGCAACAAAGGTATCCTCTGAAATGCAGTCATTTCTGCCTGTGCTCTCCCTTGAATTTTCAATGCACATGGCGGGATGGATTCAAGTGGTACCTTTAAAGTGATATCGAGAAGGTTATCTTAATTCTAATGTGTGCAACCTTATCTGTTAATAAGAGACACTTTGAAAAACAGACAGGTTACTGTTAAGAAAAGGTGAGTGCCCCTGCTGACGGAACTTATTTCCTGACTCCTTTGCACTTTCGTGCTCAGAAGTGCTGGCTTTTGCTACATGTGTCCTACATGAATGAAGGGAGTGAAGATCCAGGAGCTCTGATCAACTGAACAGGCCGCCCATCAGCTATAGAGGGCATGGCCTCCTAGAGGTTGGGAGAATTTTGCTTTTCTAGGAAAAAAAAATTGAGGAGAGTGGGCTTGGTCGATAATGAGTCACTCCTTTCCAGGAAAGAGCCTCTTTGCACCTCTTAAGTAGTAGATGGCAAGGACAGCCTTTTTGCCTAGAACACCAAGAAGCAGGCTCTGCAGACCAGCTGGATGTCTTTGTCCCTGATCACCAGTAGGGGGCAGTCTTCTTTCGTGTTTGAATAGCCGCCTGAATACAATGGATCCTGCTTTCTATGAATAGATTTTTTGGCTGCAACTACTATGACATCATCGTAAAAGGGATATTTCCTCATGTACAAAACTATTCCTCAAGGGGCGGGGAAGAGCCTTTCATATTGAAGTTTCTGAAAAGCATTCTCACTCCACTTGTGCTTTCGATGAGTGGCTTTGTTCTCCAAAAGGGAGTTGGTAGTGAGAAACCACAAAGGAAGCAGATGCTGTATGAAACCAGGTGCAGGTGAAGGAGAGAATGAGGCGAGCACATTGGAATTTACGCAATGAAAAGGAAGGGAAAGAGTGTGATAGGAGAATAGAAGAGCAGGACTCAGAAAAAGGAGGGAAGACCTAAGTGTGCCAGGTATGAAAATCAGCAAATTGAATTAAATTAGTCTCCATGGAAGAGACTAACTCTTCTTCCAATATTAATGCAAGACACCATGTCCTAACTGAATATACAAGCCAGACTCTTACCAGATTACTTTATGGGGACAGTAGCTAGTCACCCAAATCATTAATCCCATGCTTTGCTTACCTTTCTTTGTCAAATGTGCACAGAATTCCCTGTATGTCTATGAATTATGATAGTTGTGGGACTAGTTCCCCATCATTAGTAAAAGACTCATTCTCCACTTCTATGTCGATGACACTTGGGTGCCTGGAAGAGGTTACCTGATCAGAAGATGCTTATTCCTCAGGTAATATGGAAACCACTTGAACTTTACCATGTCCTCCACATACATTCCAATTTGGGGATCAACTTGAATACTTCTTTCAAAGGGTCAGCGAGCTGTGAACTCACGTGAATGACACCTCTGTCATCTCGCCCGTGTTCAAAATATGAAATCATATTTTGGAATATGGAATCATGCTTTCATCAGGTCTATTCTTTTAGAATGTGTGCAGCAAAAGTCCTAAATTTAAACTGAAAATAAATCTAAAAGAACCCAGGCTTAGGTAATAAAACCTGTCCCTTTCCAGCTCCCATTTTCCTGTTACATTGCTGCTGATAGACACAAAAAGAAAAAAGTCAATAAGCTATTGTTTGCCCTTCTCATAGAGAAGCAACAAACATCCATAAATACTGTGTTTACCTTAGTCCATTAGTCTAACTGAGACCTCTGTGGTTTCCATCCACTCACTTTGGAAGTAAATCATTGTATCTTTTAATGATACTTCTGTTGTCAAAGTCAAATAAAGAAGTGTTTTGGGCATGTAGTCCTCAAGTGATATTTCAGGAGAGTGGTCCTCTAGTCAAAGGGGGTACAGACTCCCTGGTGTTCAAGAACATGTATGCTCTGTCCTATAGAATTCTGCCCCAGAAGGCAAGTAGTCCTATGTGATCAGAGCGTTTTCCAGGCCTAGCAGTGCACTCCCTATGCTGGGTCTGAAGCAAGGGAATGACTTGGCTTAAAGTCACCTGAGAAGGGAGGGTTGGGGACTCTTCCCCTCAGGTGGCCTGGACCCTTCATAAGCCACTCTTCTGTCATCCCGAGTCAAGTATTTTGGTATTTCACCCTAGAACATGTAGGTCTACCAGATAATGTAATCTGTGAGTTTTGGATAGAAACCTTGTCCTTACTCACCAGATACCCTACCCTACTGGCTTCCACAGATCAGTGATGTGCTAATCTTGCCCGCGTTCCGTTCCTGATGTCTCTCCATATTAACATTTTGAGAAAATAGTAGGAATACGAGAAATAAGATTCACTTTCCCCTGCAGTGTAACTAGGTCACTTATTGTCCAATTTTTTTGGTTTGAAAATTACTAAATCTGGATGCAGTAATATTATGACACATGATAACAACTTAAACAGAAAATGTGAGTAGAATAAAGCCCCAGGGCTTGCCGAATAAATGGGGCAAAGTTCTCCACCTGCCACGCTGTGCTGTCTACAGTGACTGGCATGAAGCCAGGCACAACAGGTTTCCAGTACCTGTGTTGGCCATGATTTTTGAGTATTAGAAGGGGTTAAACACAGAGAGGCCAAGCCCACCTAGCAGTGCTGCTCCTCACATTACAGGATTGCATCACTGATCCTGCTTCTTGCCCAATTTTGAGCAAATCATTATATGACATGTGAGGTTTAGGGCAGAGGATCTCTAGGAAATCAGGTTCCACTGGAGGTTACTTGGATGTGTTGGCCTGTTCTGACATGACTCGGGAAAAGAGCATAGTATTTTCTCAGTTTCCAGAATTTCATAGAACACAGCAACTTGAAGACTGAAGAATTGTATGTAAACTGTGTGCTATTCACAAGTTAAAGGAAGGATCTTTTAGACAAAAACAAACTGCTTCATATTACATACTTTAATCACCCAAGGTTCATTCATGGCTTTATGTTAGGTTGAGATGATGGAATCAAATTCATATAAATAAACCCAGGCTATGGAGACAGGATTCACCAATACACTTGGCTTCACAATATTTAAACTTACTCTCTATATCCTTATGAGGGTTCATTTTATATCTTTACTTCACTAGGCCTTCCAAGACGAGATACTTCACCAGCAGACTACACTGGACTCAAACTGCAACTCCTCCCTGGGTTTTCAGCCCAATGGCCAACTCTGCACAGAAGGGATTTCCAATCTCCACAGCCTGATATTTAGGTCATTAAGCCTGGCCTCAGGCTGATGGCCTCCTGCAACAAGTAGCCTAATCCTCTGGCCTGAACATGACCACCTCTGTGAAGCAGCCAACTCGTCTGCCCAGCAAGGACCACGTAGCTCCACATGTTTGTTTTTGTCTAAAAGATCCTTCCTTTAACTTGTGAATAGCACACAGTTTACATACAATTCAGTTTTCAAGTTGCTGTGTTCTATGAAATTCTGTGAAACTGAGAAAATACTATGCTCTTCTCCCATGAGTCATGTCAGAACAGGCCAACACATCCAAGTAACCTCCAGTGGAACCTGATTTCCTAGAGATCCTCTGCCCTGAACCTCACCTGACCAAACCACACTAGTGACTGGATCATGACTCACAGAAACTGTGCTGTTGCATCTGCTAGTGAGAGTCCTGTCTGCTGAAATCTGCCCAGTTTCTTCCCATCCAATGTCACAAGATGCTGCTGCCTCTTACCACATCACTGTTCTCAATGCTCTTGTTTCTTGAGCAAATGAGCTGGTGAGACAGGAGCCAGCTCCTCCTGGTGAGGAAGAGCTCAAGGGGGCCCAGCGAGGTGCAGTGAGCTCCTGATCTTTTTATTTTTTAATTCACCTATTTTTTAAAAAGATTTATTTATGCATACAGAACTGGGGTACAGGCCAGAGGTGCAGGGGTGGTGAGAGGCTTCACCCAACAAAGTGGGGAGCAGAACACACCTACTGACAAAGTACACTGCTGAGGGGAGGAGCGGGCGGGTCAGGAGAGGTCTGTCACGCCATGTGGGTCACCTCTGGGGTGGGAATCGAACTCATGCTGAAGTGGTTTTAGCTTCCTATGCTACGCTTTAAGTAACTGCACCACCAGAAAGGGCCTGTGCTCCTGATCTTTACCAGCTTGTTGGGTCTAGGCGTGTGGGCGCTGGGTCTGTGCCCCATGATTTACTGTTTCTGTCTTGATGGGCCATCCCTGGTGTGTGCTGCTACCCCAAGGCATCAGCAGGGTGGGGACAAGGCACAGCCCCCCTGGACAAAGGCACAGCGCCCTGCACAGCACTTCCCCCAGCTTCACAGGCCCCCGTCCATCTCCCCTCTGTCACTGTGTGTCCTGGGCAGCTAAGTCCAGAGCCAGGTGGGCTTGTGTGAGGACAGTGGTCAGCTCAGCACAACTGGGGCTCCATTCTCACGCACCCCAGCTCTGCCACTGCCAGCCTGCCTCTCAGCGCTCCAGTGCTTCTGACACACTTAAAGTCAATCAATCATGATAGGAAATGTGATGTGGCTCCAGAGATTTTCAGAGTAAAGTGAAGATTTTTTCACATTAAATACAACAATGTTACAAATTAAAAAGGTGAATGAAATTATAGGAGCATGTGCAAGCTTGTGTGGGTGTACACGTCTGTCTGGACCGCTATGTGTGTGTCTACATGCGCACACACCCTACAGCAGCCTGCCCACAAAACATCATCCTGAGATGGGTGAACAAGCCAAGAAGAGACACAAAGGACCTCAGGAATGGCCAAGCCTTGCCCTGCTCCTAGATGGCTCCAAGCAGAAGGACCAGTGGAGAAAGAAAGAAAAGGGCAAATGTCTGATAATTAAAATGTTACTCACACCCTCCCCGTCCAGTCTGTAGAGAAGTAAGCGAAAGTGCAGACTAGGATATCTGAGCCAAGGATGCAAGAAACCTCCAAGTGGGCCTCTTCCTGCCACCTGACTGGGCTCTCTCCCTCTCCCTCTCTCCTCTCTCTCCCCCCCCACAGCACATTCACATAGAATTCCTGCTCAAGTCCCTCCCACACTATCTCTAGGTCATAGTAAGGCCCTCAGATGCCACCGATGCCCACTGACTTCAAGGAAAGGGCCTCCATTGAGGTGGCGATACTCGGTTTCTGGAACATGTCTCCGCACCCCTGCTCTCTGTGAGGATACTCCACAGGGCTGCTGATATCACCATTCATGAGGAGGAGGAGCATATGGTCCAGCTAAACAGTCAGACAGGATCAGCTACTAGGAATGAACGTCAAACTAACAAGTTGCCTGTTAAAGGAACGTTTAACATCACTGACTATACGGTTTCCCTTCAATTCAATCCTCAGTGAAACTCCACATCCAGGTGTCCCTGCTACACCCTCAGACATATGAGGGTGTTTATTCAGGAGCGCTTGGTAGCCAGCTGGAGGCAGAAAATGCATTTTAAGTCCCTTCTCTCCCCACAGCTGCTTATTCCCCAAAGATGTCATGCCTGAAATTACAGGCTTGTTCCTTTTTGTAACGATATGAGCTGAAGGACAGTGTTAGACCAGATCTGACCAAGAAAGGACCTGCTGCCCCTGTTGGAGGTGAATCCCCAGCCACTGATGGGCCTTGTGCTTACACAGGAGCCCCGCCCCCACGACGCCCCGCACCTCACTTCTTACTGCCACCCCACCACCACATATGGCCAGCAGGGGGCGCATGCCAGTGTAAGCGTTTTCCACCTCAGCAAACTGGGAAGAAGCTGTTCCACTGTGGGCACCTAGTTCACCATAGTAGCAAGGACGTTCCCTCACATCCCAAAAATTTTCCCGAGGACACACACAGACTCAGGCTTATTACACCTGCTGAGAAAAATTTCCACTCCCATTTCACTTTGCTCTCTCCTCGGGGCTTTCCACTCCTAATAGAATCCTTGAAGCTAGAAAGCAGGAGAGAGCCGTGGCACCCGTGGGTCGGGCAGTGAGAGGTTGAGGGCTGAAGGGATGTTCTGTAAAGCACGACTGGGGTCGTGGGGTGGACAGGAGGGAGAGAATCTGCTCCCAGATCAGCCAATAAATTCCACCTGTCCTCCTGGCTTCGCTCTAGGAAATACCCCTCCGATATTCAATCCACCAGGGCTTACCGACTGAACATGTATCAATTACACCTCTGACATAGGACTGGCCATTTCCCACATTGTCCAGGACTCGTTTTCACTGAATCCCACGTGTTGACGGGCATTTTCTCACAAGTGGTAGGACTCTTGCATAGGACTTGGTTGGCAAATCTATTCTGAGATAGATTTATGTAGGGAAAATGAGCATTAGCTTATTTAAGAATGAACAATATGGGGCTCTTCCTGGTGATGGAGTCGGTTAAAGCACAGTACTAAGAAGCTAAAGCCACTTCAGCATGAGTTCGATCCCCTCCTGCCCCGGAGGTGACCACATGGCGTGGCAGACCTCTCCTGACCCGCCCGCTGCTCCCCTCAGCAGTGTACTT
>NW_004567107.1:55040936-55055937 GCF_000260355.1 Condylura cristata | reverse complement strand
GTCTGGACGCAGGTTACAGCCCAGAGAGCCCCCAGGGCAACAGCTGAAGGCTGCCAGGGCCGCCAGGAGAGACAGCAGGAGGGCCATGGGAAAGCCAGGAGCAGGCTGGTCTGGTGCAGGCTGGATGGCTGAACCCTAGGTTCTCTGAAACATTCCCCCAAGCACGGCCTTTAAATAGGGAAAATTAATTTCATTTTCTGCACATTACTTTTTCATTTCCCTTTTTTTGCTTTCATTTGTGCAATCTTCATTTTGTCTATCTCAACGTCATTTGTCAAATTTGTTAATTTATTCAACCAAATTGTAATTTTCCTAGTAGATTTTGGATGTGCCAATCTAAGTAGATACTTGTCAATTAAATGAGAAACACCTTTGTGTGAAAGACTGAAGTGTTGTCAATACTCACACACTTACATTGATCCATCAAACAATAAATACTGCTCTTATCTGTGTCAGAAACAAAGTTTGACCTTGAGTCTGACATACCATTCCTCCTTTCATAGGAAGGCAGGATCCCCTGGCCAAAAAGGATTCCTGTGTTTGGTTAGGTGTTTGCCAGCAGTGTAGTAAATAAGTTCTTTATGAGCTAGGCTAATCTGCGTTTTGCTTGATTCTCAGCTGAGACCCGTGATTACTAGTGAATGAACTCAGATGCTCCCCTTCTGTCTAGAGAACAGTCATGCAGGTTCGCTCATTTTTAAATGAGCATCTTACTGTTATAGAAATTAGTATTAACTAAGACATGATAAATTACCATTGTCATTGATTAGACATAATTAAAAATAAATACAATATTAAACACATTGTTAACAGCTCTTGATGCATCAATTCCATGTAATCATCCAGGAAATAATATACTGCAATAAAGTGAATAAAATGCACAAAAAGCCCCGATTATTTCCCAGACCCCACACTATTTCTGTCTCCAATCCAGAATCACTATCTTCTTGTCTTATAATCTCTCAATTACTCCATATTATTTCTGTTCATTAAGTTCACACTGCCCCTTACTTTCCTTGTAGAAAAGTTTCAACTCACATCTTCCATGTATCACTGACATAATTCTAAGCATATTCATTTTCTAAAATATAGTCTTCACATTTTTTGCATCTTACAACTCAGTGCAAGAAACTGCAGATCACAAACAAAGTTGGAGCCCCATGTCCAACATGTCACAGTCACAGATTAGAAGGTGCTGTGTTCCTGGGTCTGTTTGGAGGAGAACCAACCACAGTTGTCTGATCCAGATTGCCTGCATTGAGCTTTTGTGTGAGGTAGGGATAAACCACAATAATGACTGAACTACGAGAATTTTCTCTTCTCTGCTACAGCAGTAGTGTTAACTGACATAACTGAGAAATGTCTCCAAGCATTTTTTTCTGAAGTAATTTTCCCAAAAATGAACTGCATAATTGGGAACAGCAAACACCCTTCCTCCCTAACAATTTAAACATATTTTTATGTCATAAGACCATATGTTTAGAGAAAATACATCACAGTCATCTCTAAACATATTGTTGTAAACTCATGTTGTACAATGTATTTCCCATCATTTAGTTTTTTTCTAGACATTTGCTTGTTCATTCAAAATTTGAGTCAAGGTTGTGGGGGCTTAGCAAACAATGACATAATTGATTAGTGTCACAAGTACAACTTCTTATTGACTGATTCTTCTTTGAGGATGTTTAAACGAGGAAGGAAGGTTAAATTTCCTGACAACCTTTCAGACATAGAAACTGTATTCCTTCTCCTTCAGGTACTGATGAGTTCTTTGGAAATACTTCCAGACAACATGTCCCAAAGAGGGACCAGCCAAGAAGGGACCTTTCCTTCTTTGTTCTGTGCTCCAGGGCACAGAGCAGTTCTTTCAGGGGGTGCTGTTCGAAGCATAATGACAGTCTTGTGTGCTGAAGAGGTTGAAGGTCTGCTGGAGCATCAACTGGTGGAAGAAAATCGGTGTCCTGTGTTCCCTGGACTTGGTGATATTCCCTCTTCTGCATGGAAAATGGAAGTGACCCCTATTGTTCGTGCACCTCTGAGAGGGGACACTCTTCAGATGTTTCAAACACTCCAAGATGTCTCTTTTCCACGCCCTGGCGCCAGTCCAGACAACATGCTGGAGTGGAGCTGAGCACCTCTCCTGCCCTCAGCAAATACAGCCCTGCCATTGAGAATTTCAGTAGTTAACCTTCGCGAGCCAGAGGGTGCCCCGGCACCCTTAAAGCCTGGATAACAATCGCCTTCTCGGGATCCTAGAAAGCGTGATGCTCCAGACGGCCGCAAGAGGGCGCGCGGAAAGCCTTTCCCGACCGTTCGGTTAGCAAAAGGGAAATTGAGACTACAGTGCGTTTGGATACTGGAGGAAATGATGTCGCCCACGCATTTCGAAACAACTGTGTGTTGCTTTTAATAGTTAACCTAAAACGTTGCTGTTCGCGGTGCTAGGTTTGCAAAAACGGAGTTTGGGACTATCGTGTGTAGGAAACGGTGTCGCCGCTACAATTCGAAAACTTTTGTGCCTAGTAACAGCCTGGATCGCTGCTGTGGGCGACGCTAGCTGCCTTGGAGAGCGCTTCGTTCTGCTTTCGCTGCCTGCGTGCACAGAACCTCTCATTTTCTGCACTTGGGACTGAGTTTGCTGCTTCCCTTTCGCCTGGAAACTCTAAACTCTAGCGAGGTTTTTTTTTTTTTTTTTTTTTTTTACCTAAGAATCCGTTTACCGATAGAGAGAGGTTCTGAATTGGAGAGTGTGATTGCAGATTCGGGACTGCAATCATGACCTTCTGCTACTGCAACCTTCTTAATTTGAAGTGACTTCAGGCTTATAAAACTTGTGCATTGTCTTAAAAAAAGGATTTTGTTGTGTGCAAGCAATGAAGACTTGGTAAGAATTTTATAGACTACTTGGAATTTCCCAAAGTTTCAGTTACACCTTGCATCCTTTCTTTGTAAGACTCTCGGGGACTAAAAGGGACTGTCATTGCTTGTCAAAAAAAGTGGTTTGGTAGGTTAAACATCTGTGTTTCTCACATCACCAGACGTGGGCTGAAACTAAGTTGGGGATGGAAAGGGCTGCTGATGTCTTGTGTGCTCTGCCCACAGCAGCCCTTTTGTCAGGCCACTTGCAGACCTTGATTCTCAGAGAGCTTCAGGTGTGCTGGAGGGTCTGTCCCCTAATGAGCAGTCTTCTGGGATTGCCCCAAGGGCAGACACCTGAGCCATTCACAGTCTGCACACAGCCCTCTGCTAGAGTTCATTTGAACATCCTCCCATGCTGGCC
Organism: Condylura cristata; assembly: GCF_000260355.1. NCBI lineage: Eukaryota > Metazoa > Chordata > Mammalia > Eulipotyphla > Talpidae > Condylura > Condylura cristata. The sequence goes on along the minus strand of NW_004567107.1, from coordinate 55,052,657 downwards.
CTGAGGGTGCTGGGGGGGGGCTGCAGTGGAAGCTTCTCATAGCTTCTGTTAGCTTAGTTCTAGTGGCAGCAGTGTGGTATGCATTCAAATTCTCTGCCTATAATTTGTAAATTTTATTTAATCTTTACCATAATATGTGTGACCAAGACTGAATTTATCTCAGATTTTTAGAAAGAGGTACTAAAAATCTAGTGTCCTTTTGGACTCTGAGTGTCTGCTTTATCTCCAGTGGGGAAAGAATTCAACATGGATACCCGACCAGTGAGAAAAGCAAGAAATACACTGTTATAACAATATGGACAAGAAAGCTCTCCGTCCAGTCTGCCCTAAAATGGTCAGTGTGAATATGATGCATAAATACGGAAAGCTGCGTGTTTGAGAAGTGAGTGAACAAAGTGGGTAGTATCAGTGGGATCCGTAATCTACTCCTTTGTAGGAGGAAGTAGGACAAGTCTAGACCACAGGTGGGCTCATTTCATTGAACATTTTCAAACTGTAGGAAAGCTCTTCTCCGATCTTCAGTTCAAGTGATGTCTTCAAGGATATCTATACACATGTATGGATGGTGTTGTGAGTTCTGCGATTTTCTCACAGGGTGGAGAGATTAAATATACTGAAGTAAACATTCTGCCTAGCTGTTCAAAGCAATGACTCTTATTATTGACCATAAATTAGGATTTCATATTGAATATGTTTTTGTTTGTGATTTACCACAAATTAGGAAGTTTTTCTAGGTCACACTAATTCCTGGCTGGAAGAATTTTTTTACTTCTAAGCGATAAACTCTACTTTCCTTACTTTCACATAAAGGGAACGTTGTTTTGAGTCAGAAATTAGCCCTCCTCCCACCCACTGATACATGGACTCTGCTGACTGGGTGCAATGAGGCAAAGGATGATAAACCTCCACTTCTACCTGTATAGTAACAACCTCTTGGAGATGGATTAGTAAAGTGTCAGAATACTCTATGGATTTGGAATTATTAAAGGCGCTGCATGCAATGAAACCTCTAAGCTTATGTCCCAGAGCTTGGCGGCTGTCATCAGCTTTATACTCACCTTGCTCTAGGTTGCATAAAATACAAATTGTTCAGCTCACTCTAGAAGATACAGGGATATATGCACTCTTGATATTCTCCAGGAGGCACTACTTAGAGGTCACTTCAGTTATACCCCACCCCAAAGGAAAGAATGCTCAAAGTATAAAAGTCTTTTTTCTGAGATTGCTTTGGGAGATGAATAAAAAGGTAGTTATGTATGTTTAGTGTTGTGATAGCTAGAAAACAGGCTTGCTTTGAAGCTGTTGAAGGAACAGATGCTTCTAGAAGTTTTTGGATCCACTGTTTCAGAAAGTCATTATGTGTCATGTGTGTTCCTGGTATACATACTGCTGTCTGTCCTTGATCAAAGCTATGTGTATAGAGCAGTGAACTGATCCTAGTATTGGGTAGGCAAACCACTATCAAAAGCTCTTAAAATAGAAGTTTTCGTTTGGAGGTTCCTCAAACTGCTGAACATGGAGCTTCCCTATGACCCAGCAATCCCACTCTTAGGTATCTACCCAAAAGACACAAAAATACTGACTGAAAAAGATACCTGCACCCCCATGTTTATTGATGCTTTATTTACAATTGGAAAAACATGGAAGCAGCCCAAATGCCCAAAAGTAGATGACTGGATTAAAGAGATGTGGTACATATATACAATGGAATACTACTCAGCAACCAAAAAAGAGAAACACATGTCTTTTGCAGCAACATGGATGGAGCTGGAAAAGATCATGCTTAGTGAGATAAGCCAGAAAGAGAAAGAAAAATACCAGATGGTTTCACTCATAGCAGGAGTATAATGGACCAGGTGAGAAAATAACAAGAATAATGAACAGCCATCTACCAGAGACATTTTGTGGGGGTGGAGTGGGAAATGGGATCAAAAACGGGGGTGGAGGGGTGGGGAGGGAAGTGCACGGGATTATGGTGATGGCACACGGGTGACCTGGTGATGGGAAACCCACAGGCATTACAACTGAGATGGAAAAAAAAATGTACAAAATGATGTAAAAATAAATTGTTATAAAAAAAAACCAAAAACGAAAAATATAAGTTTTTCATATTTACTTTTAACTGAGATATATTGCATATTACATTCTTTCTGCTATTGAATAGATTTCTTCTGTGAATTGTCTTTATGATGAGATTCTCTCCTAAAAAAGAAAAATATGCTTTAAATTATGAAAAATAAATAATATAAAGTGAGTTTTTATACTATACAGATGACTCTCTAAGGGGAAAATTCACCCCCAAAACTAAGAATCAATGAGAATAATGATGGTAGAAAATATGCTAACCCTTGTATTTCCTACCACTGCAATAGAGTTCAGAATTTAATGCAGAGACAATATTCCATTCATATATACAAAAGAGAACTAAAGACAACACCCCTAAATTTCCTGTATTTTATTACATAATTTAAAACAAAAGATTTTCCAAAAAGTAGTGATGTGAAAATGGACATAAATTTGAAAACATAAATTTTATAAGAGACTAACAAAGTCACATCCATAACAACATAAAACTAGAATAATCATACCATTTGACAGAAAAAATTATGCAGAAAACTATTAAAATGGCAGAGAAAACTACTTTCAGTATATTACTAACATAACTTGAATGTTAAAACATATCCTTGAAAAATAATATTTGCTGTAAATAAAAACTGGTATTACTATAAAAGGATTTTTTTATAAATTTATAGGAAAAAATAATCTTCATTTCAACCAGAAAGCTATTTGAACAAGAGACAAATAGTAAATGCCATCTTAGCACAATAAGAATCATCACCAATACAGCAAAAGTTAAAAGGATAGGGTTGTGACATTTATACAAAAACTAGAAAATATCACTAAAAGATCAAAATGCCAAAAAAAAAAAAAAGACATATTAGACTGCATTAAATTGAATGGAGTGCAAGTTGCAAAGGGTACAAACTTCCAGTTATTGGTACACCAATTGTCCTGGGGATGTTAATGTACAATGGTGGCTACAGTTAATACTATATTGTATGTCTGAAAGTTGGTGAGATGATAGACCTTAAAAATTCTCAGCAGAAGAAAGAAAATCTTTCAACTGGCTGTAGTAACAGATACTAACTAAACTTTAACTATGGTTATTTCACAATGTATACATATGAACCATTATGTTGCACATTTTAAACTATAGTCAATTATATTTCAATTTAAAAAAATAAGCTAGCAGCCCTCCCTGGTGGAGCAGGGGGTTAAAGCACAGCACTAAGAAGCTAAAGCAACTTCAAAATGAGTTCGATTCTTGCCCCAGAGGTGACCCACATGGCACTGCAGACCTCTCCTGACCCACCTGCTGCTCCCCTCAGCAGTGTACTTTGTCAGTCGGCCTGTTCTGCTCCCCACTCTGTCTCTGGTGAATCCTCTTGGGAACTGTTTTTTGAGAGCCTACATTACTTGACACAGATTTTACTTAAATTTTATCACAATGTAATAGTCATGGGCAAAATTTTAGTTTATGATGAAAACTGGAGGTAGGTATTTAAATAAATAGAAAAAATATAGAGGCACATTTATGAATGACATATTTTCAACACTTAATACTTCCAAATGAAAAAGCCTGTGCAAATCATGAAAATCAAACAAAAAACCAAAATTTATGATGCAGTATGTTAGCTATTTACTAGATGCTTCTTGGTGCAAGTTTTATGCTAATTGCTTTGTATCATCTCCTTACAATTCTGATGTAGATGTAATTATTAACACCAACTCCTAATCCCAAAGATAAATAGGGAAACTGAAGCTCAGAGCGGGTTACTCCAACTTTTACAAGAGTTAATAATTGAGCTGGGGCTAGGACATTGATTTTACTTCTCCAGATTTTATACTTCTGTAGTACTGAATGAACTCATGTTCTAAGGGAGCATATTTTATCTTTAGAGTCAGGGTAATTTTAATTGCAAACCAGAATTTTAACATGACTTAAGTGTATCTGCTATGCAAACTACAACATTACCACTACTGGCAAGAGGGGGAAAAAGTTAAGTTCTGATTTGTCCGGGTAGAAATGGAATATTTTTCCTAATGCACATGCAATTGATAATTGGGGGAAAACTTACATTATTGTTTTAAATATATACACATTTTAAATCTGAAGGAAAAGTTGTGTCCTTTTGGCAGTTAATTTCCTTTTATCATCTAGATTTCAACTTAGAATCTGAAAAATATTTGGAATGGCTGTACATGTGCACATGCATAATATACCCATATTAGTGGAAATTATTTTCAGCATGTGGATTCATTGGCAACTTACACCTTTTGTGCACATTTATTTCTTGCACTTTCTATAACAGATTATTTTTATACTCTGAAAAGCTAACAAATAGTTTTGAACATTAAAAAAAGTAAAAGAAATAAAATCTTAACAGAATGTTTTATGTGCTTGCAGTTTTGGGTCCACTTTTAAGTACTTTTCCAGTCTAAATTTTCTGTTAAAATTATCAGCTTATGAAAATAATCTTTCCTGTCAATCATTCCAGTCACCTAAAATTTTTATATCTGTAAGAAATTCCAGAATAACAGTATTAGTATAGCATTGGTCAACTATTTCACGATTGCCATGAGAGCTGTCAACTGCAGATAATTATAAAGTAAAAGAATGACAAGCTGATGTGTAAAGCTGGAGACTGGGGATATAGATGAGAAGTTGACATCAAACAAAATAGAAGGTAAAAACTTTTTCAATAAGAGAAAAGCTTGGACAGAATAGAGAAAAAAGTAGGGCAATTCCATCTTGGCATGTCAAAATTAGCACTGAGAAAGTAAAAAATAAAGGAACCATAGCAAAATTATTCCCGAAAGGTCAAAGTACAAAATGAACAGATTCCATCTCTAAAGTGAGCTGAATGACCCCGCATTTGTAAACCTGCTAGACTGAAGGGAGTGAAAAAAATCAATGCAAGTAATATTAGTTAAATGAAATTTATTACACAAAGAGATAACAATATGAAAAACAAAATCAACTCCAATAGGTACTGTAAGGGCAAAGGACATGCACATTTAATCAAAGAAACACAGCTATTCAAAAAACACAAATATTCAACCTCATTAATAATCAGGGAAGTGATTAGGATGCCATTTCTTGCTATTAGATGCACAAAGTTAACAGTAATTTCTACTTTTTCTAAAGGTACCCAAGTGTGCTATTTTTGGTAATAAAAAATTGAGTGATAAAAAAAATAGAAAGTATGAAAATTTCTGCCAATACAGAAATTATAAAAAGCATTCAAATGAATCAATGGGCAGTAAGGTTCAGATTCCTGGAAACCAATTCCTTTTTTTTCCTGAGTTTTACTACGGGATTGTCAGAAAAGAGGTTGTTCCTAATTTACCCTATGACAACATCCCAAATATAGGCTAGGTATACATATATTGATACGTAAGTTTATGTGTAATTTTCTTTCTGTAGGACAATTATTCCAGGAAAGTACCTCTTCGGAATCCTTCATTATGGAGGGCTCCTAGATTTTATTTGCTGACATGGTCCCAGATACTACCATGTGGTTTTCAACCTACTAGTATGGACGCCCTTGGTGTTAGGGGCTGATGATCTACTTTGGGACAGGCCTGCAAGAACAGTGACCTAAGCTTTCTGAAGCTGGCTTTTAGGAATCTGAAGTTGGTCCTATCCTTTAGACATGGTCAAAAGGACATTTTTCTGATTTGATGCAGAAGAGTGTAATCTCCAGCTTGCTTAGCTGACAGCCTTGAGGCAGATCACACAAAGCTCAGGATGCAGCTGGGCTGGAGCAGCACCAGAACCCCCACTCCAAACCTAAACAGTCGAGTCAGAATAACTAAGCTGGGAGACTAAACATTAAATCCTACAACTCTGTTCAGCATATTTCTTTCTTTGCTTTTTTGTGTTACTGAACAAAAAGGCAGAAAATAGCAGACTTTAAATTTAGTGAGCAATTCTCTGAAACCTGAATAACTTGTATAAAAGCCACTCTACAGAACATAATATACAGAGAAAAAGTAATAATTTGGCCAAATGACACATCTGGTTGTCAATTTACCATGTCGTCGTCCTTATCTATGTCAACTCAGTATAACTACATAGACATTTATTCTCTGGTACCGAATTCCCATTTAAATAGAAATAGCTGGTATACAGAATAGAATTTAAATTTAAAAACAATTTCACTATAGCTGAAATGCCAATACATTTTAAAATGATACATGTGTATAGATGTACCAGTGTATATGTGTATGCCTACAGGTGCATTTTCTATCTTCTTCCAGAGTGATGTAAAACTCTAACTTAGGGCTATACTTTTTTCCCATTAATATTTCTGCATCTATTATTTCTTCTGCCTGCCTAAGAAACTACATATTCTGAATGTACCCATACAACTGGATGAATTGGCAACTATGTAAAAAACTATGAAAAAAGGGAGAGAGCAAATACTTTAGGACCTTTTTGTTTATAACCTTAGGTAAAAGCAAGCAGCCTCCCTTTGAAGTTTTCCAAAGATAAAAACTTTCAACTTTGAAGCACAATGAACATAATTACAATGTACTACAATCACCTACAATTTAACTTACACAACACCACAAAAAGACATCTAACATTTTCTACTTATCTTTTTCTTACAAGTTAAAACATCTGACTATGTTGCAAACATTTCAGAATGCATCTGTTAACCATTTAATAAACAGACTATGACAACACAAACACCAACTACCTTTTTATCTAATAACTGTAGCAATCATTTAAGGTATGAATTAAAATACAAGATCATCCACAATGCACTATTACACCTCAGTCCTAAGAATGATCTGAAGGTGCAGAAAGAGGTGACTCTCTAGAAGGTGATCCAGGGTTTTCTTCTGGTGGAAAAACTGTGAGAGTACAAGCTCGAATGCCACCAAGTGACTCTGGAAGGTCAAAAACCTTATGCCACTCATCCTTTTCTGGGTCATATTTCTGGACAATTTCTACCATACAACGGTTATTCCAAGAATATCCACCTACGACATAGATTTTATTTTCAAAAACAGCAACTCCAACATCACTCTGACCTCTTAACATAGCAGCAATTGGTGTCCACTGGTCAAGGGTTGGTGAATAGTATTCACAGCTTAAAACATCATCATAATCACTTGTTCCTCTAAAATGATTGCCACCAATGACATAGAGCTTGTCTCCAACTGTGCACATACAGTGTAGACCTCTGACTGTTGTCATTGGAGCCTTCTGTGTCCATTTGTCTGTATCTGGATCAAAACACATGAGCTCATTTTGGAAAGTGTCATGAGTAATTCCTCCCGAAATATACATTAAGCCTCCATAGACTGTTCCAGCATGACCATAGTGGGGTTCACTCATTTTTGCAACATAGCTCCATTCATTCATTCTTGGATTATAACATTCTACTGTGGCCAGTTCACCAGCTGCACTTCGCCCACCAACTGCATACAAATGTCCTTTGAGGGCACTAAGGTGGAAGAATGTACGCTTTTCATTTAATGAGGCAACCTGCATCCATTTATTATACCGAGGATCAAACCTGAAAACTGTATCAACAGCAGTTTTTCCTTTTGTATCATAATTACTCTGGCCTCCAACAACGTAAAGAAAGTTTCCAATAACAGCAATGCCATGCTGGTAACGAGGAGCGTCCATGGGGGCTAAGGATCTCCACTCTTGTGCCCTTTCATCATACATCCGCAATTCTTTGCTGACAACCAGCTGCTGCCTCAGAACACCTCCTAATGTAACCAAGTGTGTTGAGTCAGATCTAATTGAAGTTCTATCTGACTGCATCACTGGCTGCATATAGGGCATCATTTGGTAATTGCTAGCTTCCAAAAGCAAATTCACACAAGTATTGTCTGTTCTCATGAAATCTACCGTCTGCACATAATTGATGAGGTCCTGCGGTGTCATCAGTGGAAATCTAATATTCTTCATTAATTTTGCAGCATAATCCATGCGAGGGTCTTCCAACCTTAGCCAACGACAGGCAGCCTTGAAGAGCTCAAGTTCAGAACAGTGCTTAAGACTATTACTGGAAAGCACAAAAGCCAGGCGTTCAAAAGGGAGTTTTAGAAATTCCCCCGTACTCAACAATGCAGGAAAATTCTTCAGGATGAAATTATTGACATATTTATCCACTTCAATAAGATTGTAGGTGTTAGCAATTCGTCCAACTTCCACGCAATTATCTAAAGAGACACCCGATATGAGAAATACTTTACAAAAGTCCAAAACAGGTAAAATCTGTAAAAAGCTGGCAGCTTCCAGAGTGTCCTGCAGATTGTCCATATTAAGAGAAAGTTTTGCAGTATAAATAAAATCAATGATTTTCTTCAAACCGACTTTGTTCACCCCATGAAGCTTAATGCACATTAAATCTTGTTCTTTCATCCCACCTGTGAACATGGCCTTGAAGTAATCACTAGCCGACGCCATCATTGCTCTGTGGACAGGGAAGATTTCGTCTCCATCCCCGGGTACCAGGGTCACATCACAAAGCAATCCTTCTATCCTAAGCTGGTCAAAGCCTTGCAAAACCACCGAGCTATGAGTGTTGCTGGTAAAAAAGCGTGTGGTTCCTGCCTTGCAAGGCTGCAAATGGGCAGAGACGCCCATTTCGCCGTTACCAAGAGACACTTTCATGTGAAAGCCTTCCTCTGGCACAAAGACGTGCGCTGGAGAAATCGGTCACAGCCTGAGCGCTCGGTCAAGAGGACTCTCGCTGGGCCGCAGCGCCGGTTCCGCGCTGCAGGGGCAAGCGGACAGGGCGGCCCCCGAGAACACCCTAGTCAGTCATCCACCGACAACTCTCCCAGAGCCGGACCACAATGGGCTGCGGGTTTCAATTCCGATAATTATGCGGATGATTCATCACCTGAAGGCAGTTAAGTGACCCAGTTCACCTCGTCTGGCCAGCGTTGCCGCTCCTCCGGCAGTTCCGCTTCGGGCCAAGGGGGAGGCGCCGCCACGTACCGCGGCTCCCCGGCTCCCTCGACCGCGAGGCCGGGCACCTCCGCCTGTGGCGCGCTGCGCCCTCCGTCGTCACCCGAGCGTCGGCACGGTCACAGACTGGTCTTGAGCCAAGGACCTGGAACACCGGCCGCAGCCTGTGCCTGGAACACCGGCCTAGCCGCGGACGCTGAGCCCCGTCCTTCCGGAAAGGCCTCGTCCCAGGATCCCCCGGGCTAGGAGCGGTCGGGGCAGCTACTGCGGCTGCGCGGCCGCCTGACCTCGTCAGTGGGCGGGCGTGGGGGGGACGGGGAGGAAGTTAGCCGGAGATGGGAGAGGCGGGGCTGGGGGCCGCGGCTGCCCGGGCTCCAGTGGTGGCAGCGATCGAGGACTAAATCGGTCTGAATGGCCGCGCTTTTATTATGCTGAGCCTGCAGTTTCAAGACAACTGAGCTCTCCTTACAATGGCCGACTGTTTTCCTTAAGATGTACGCTTCTGGCTTTAGCTTTTTTGAGTAACCGTGAAATGCCGCTTTTGTAGATAGAAAAAAGAAACGCTGCGCAAAGAGGGGAGGGGTGTGGGTGTAGGGGAAGGCTTAACCTTTTTTCCTTTAATCAAACACTAGATAATTTTTATCCTATACAATTCAGTAGTCATCTGATATATTAACTTTGATTCGTATTTTCACTTTTTTGATCATTCTTTGACGTACCTAAAAAGAGACATGTGTCTCTTAAACAGCAAATTGTGATCACACGATGTAAGTAATAAGCCCTGATTTTTTTTTTTCATTTTTTTGCATGCATTTCCATTCGCAGTCATGGTTTCATGTTGTTTTCCATTCATGGGATGTTAAATGACTACACGATTTTCCAGTGCCTATACCTACTCTTGTGTCCCACGCGCATTATTTGCTATTAAATATATACCTTCCTGTCTATCATTGTTCATATAATCCTTATTAAATTGGTAAAATCTGGACAAAGAATTTCCCTGTTTTGGATAAATACTAACAGTAGGATATGGACTCAAGATACAAAATTTTCCTTTCCCAATACAGTCACCAGAATTGTTTGTGCATTTCCCTCTCTACTGATTTTTTCTAGTATGAATATTTTATTAATGGATATTTTAAAAATTACTAGTAAACTTAAATTTGGGTTTGTAAATAAATATATATTTTGACACAATTTCTTGCCACAGTTCCCACAGTTTGAAGTTAATCTTTTTAGTGCAGTTTTATGCATGTACAAACTAATAACACATTTTTTATTATACTCTCTCTATAAACTAAAGAATAAAATAACTGTTCTCCACCAATCTTTTTTTACCTGGAGATCTCAGATATAGAGGACTTTTTAAAAAGTCTTTTAAAACAGTTGCTCAGATTCCCACTGAATAACTGTGTCATAAAGTATTAAAGCAGTGGCCTACGAATGCATATTTAGCTGGTCTCATTGTTTTCTGCTGTTTTTGTGGGGTGGCATCAAAGTCCAGAAGGCTCTGAATGCTTTCCTCCATGAGATGCTCCAGCAGATCTGCTCCAGTTTCTTCCACACAGAGACTTCTTGCACTGGCCTGGAGAAATTCTTCAGTGGACTTCATCAGCATTGGGAAGTCTTGGTTACCTGCTTGGTGCAAGAGTTGGGGATGGACAGATTCTCCTGAGCAATGAAGGTTTCTTCATGGTGATAAAGAAGAACTTTTAAGAAGGAAACTGTAATTGAAAAAAAAAAAAAAAAGATGAGAGTTGCTATCTAGGAAGCTGTCAAATTAAGAAATCATGAGGTCTGACTCTTCACTATCAAGGCTACAAGTTAGATTAAAATCACAGCTAAGACCTGTGCTCTCAATGAAACAATGGTTATGAACAGATACATTTCATCATATTCCCACATGGTTAAGTCATTACAACAGGCTTTTACTGTTCTTGTGAGAAAAGGTTAAATGTTTACATGTATTGATTGTATTAAGAAACTACATGGTAAGTCTTCTCAGTTCATGAGTTGCACCAGCCTATTTACAATTTTGTTGAGTTTGTATGATAGCATATACATTGTACTAATTACATGAAAGGATTCACCTATTTATTTTTAATTATGCTTTTTATTGTTTAGAGTCTTTACCAGTCTTCTTGCATTTGTTCATTCTTAATAAATATCAAGATAGGTTTTGCTACCTCCTTTGAAGGATGAAGGTGCAGTTCATTTCATACAAGCTCCCTGTAACATTTGAGTGTCTGAATCACAGAGGCTATGTTGGCCTTCTGGATCAAAAGATGAATAAAGAATACAAGGAGCCAGGACTCTCCCTGGTGGTGCAGCACTATGAAGCTATCACATCCACTGCAGCACAAGTTCCATCCCTGGCCAGGGAGGAGCTGACCCACGTAGTGTGGCAGACCTCTCCTGTCTCACCCGCTGCCCCCCTCAGCAGTGTATTTCAGTAGATCTGCTTGTTCTGCTTGCCACTCTGTCTTCTGTGAATCCTCTCACTCCCCCCCCACCAGCACCTCTGGCTTGTACCCCAGTTCTATATGCATAGATAAATAAAACTTAAAAAAAAAAAATGAAAAGGAAACAATGTGCCAGCCCTCTTGGAACTTTTCTTTTTACTAGGAGGAAACATAAAAGTATTACTCAATAACTTGAGCTACACTATATGTTGACACCTTAGGCCAAAGAAATGCTTTTATTTAAAAAAAAAAAAA
>NW_004567107.1:55034954-55040421 GCF_000260355.1 Condylura cristata | reverse complement strand
GATCTGTCTGTTCTGCTCTCCACTGTAACTGGTGAATCCTCTCAACCGTGCCTGTACCCCAATTCTGTATGCATAAATAAATAAATCTTAAAAAAAAAATTTTCCCCATAAAAAGAGAAGTGTCAAGAACAGTGATGTCTTAAAAAAAAAAAAAGGAAATAGAGTAGAGATTAGGAAGACAACTGAAAAATAGGCCATTATAATATAAGAAAGAGAACTAGGAAACTGAAATACAGGAATGGAGGGCAGCACAATAGGTGGACTAGCAGAGAATGGTGATAAGAGGGTGTTTAAGCAGCAAAATATATCTGAAAGCCATGTGTTGGGTGCAGGGCAAGAAAGGGCTGGTTTGGCTGCATTAATCCCCCAGAATCCAGATTGGAGTATATTGGTGACTAAGGGAAAAGAAGAGAAAAGATATTGGGACACATCTTTTCAGAACTTTGTGAAGGGAAGAAGAAAAATAGGATAGTGCCTGAAGAGAGAAACGTGTGTTAATATTATAGGCTGTGATTTTTAAGCCTTTTTTAGAGACATATTTGGAGGATAGATTACAAGGAATGGACAGAGCACACAAAGCATATAAAAGCAATATTTTGATTATTTAAACAACTAATCTAATAGAATAAAATTCAAGCATTACTCACTTTTAAATACTAGTGGGCTACAATAATTTTTTTTAATTCATTGCTATTTTTAGATTTATGAGTTTATGTTATGGGGTTTCATGTATAACATTGTCTAGTTTTATAGTGTGCTTAAGTATATATATTAAGTATATATATGTATATATACTTAATTCTTAAAAGTCAGTAATAAGCCCTTTATACAAAAGTAGCTCTGTCTATGAAACAACCATTTGCCAGTTTTATGTTTGCACATAATTTTCTTCATGTTTTCTCCTCGGCTAGAATGTTGAACATGTGCAGTTGAACCTATCCTTCTCATTTTCACTCCCCAGAAGATCTTATAACTTGTTAGGCCTAAGTCACTCACATTTACTTCTATATCCATTAGGATTTTATTTCACCTGCATCATGAGATGAGTCTAAATTGATTTGTGTCTTGATTACCAAGATTATTACCATTTCCTTTTTTTTTTTCTTTAAAGATTTATTTATGCATACAAAAACTGGGGTAGAAGTTAGTGGTTTCACCAGAGTCAGAGTGGGGAGCAGAACAGGCAGATGGACTAAAATACACTGCTGAGGGAGCAGCTGGCAAGACAGGAGGGGTCAACTCCCTGGCCACCAGGGATGGATCAGGATCATACGGTAGTGGCTTTACAGCACTGTCTTTAACCCCTGTGCCTCCAGGAAGGTCCCCTGTAACCACTTATTTCTTTCCTTGCAAGCTAACATCTGAAATACCTGAATTTCCAAACCTAATGACTAATAATAATCTTTGGGGTTATTCTCTGTGTCATCTAACTTTCCTACTGTTGCTGTTTATATTGTTGCTGTCTTATAATACATTTCATTTTCTAGTAAAGCTTGATAGGTAAGAAAATTTCTTAGTCTATTCTTTAGTATTTTTTGCTTGGTAATGTTTCCTGATAAACTTTTGCATTGTTCTTACAGAGATCATTATTGGCTTCATAAAAAGAGTAACATTTTGTAGGCTCAAGAATAACCATATTATCATGAATGTAACATTTTGAGAACCTTCATTTGATGGAAAAGTGAAGCTGGATCAAAGAATTTCTAAGATAAAGAAAAAAAAATAGAGTGAAACCATCAAAAAATAAAAACCCAGTCACCTAAAAGAGATGTTCAGGCAAAAAACAAAGAATAAATAATTTTACTAGTAAAAAAGGTTAAAACTCCCAACACAGATACAATCATGCAAATCAACTTTACCTCAATAAATGTAATTTAGGGAAAAAATAGGTTATAGGGGTTTCCCTAGTGGCCTAGGAGCTAAGTCTCAGCACTGTCATCACCACAACCTGAGTTCAATCCCCAGCCAGGGAGGTGACACACACTGTGCACAGACCTCTCCTGTCTTGCCCATCACTCCCCTCAGCAGTGTATTTCAGTCAGTCAGCCTGTTCTGCTTCCCACTGTGTCTCTGGTGAATCCTCTCACACCCACCCACCTCTAGCCTACACTCCAGTTGATTTAGGCAAAATAAGTAAATAAATCTTTTTAAAACATAGATTATAGTCACAAGGGGGTGCTGGACATGTGGGGGTTGGGAGCGGTTTGTGAAACTCACTACAGTTGGTGAAAGGAAAACTGAATAAAGTAAATTTGGAAATGAGTGGAGTGTGTAAGGCAAAAACAAAATTTTATCTAACCACTCTTGCCGATAAAGTTGGTTGATATAAGTGGATACTGACTACAATTCTAAAACCACCTGTATAGAGGTATATGGGAATTAAGCAATTAGCCACAGACATGGCAGAAGGTGGGAGCAAGATTCCTTGCTGTTGAATTGGAAGATTATAGATAAGAATGGGAGATTCATTGATTCATCTTATTGAGACCCTTTTCCACTAATTAATATCAGATAAATGCTTCAATAATCCAACTACTTTATTTTCCTTTTCCTACTGTTTTTGCTATTGCCATTATATACACACTTCATTATGTAGTGAAGTTGGCCAAGAATTCTTCTGATCTCTTAGTAATCTCTTAGGAATGCACATATTACAACATGGCAATCAATAGAATAGTCTAGATCAGAGACTTTTTTTCACTAATAACTAAGGTTATTCTTTACTAAGGTAAAGAATAAAAGTAAGTGAGAAAATAATGATGACCGCCAACAGTGAAAGAAAGACAAGGGAACAAGAGATTATGGATAAAATTGTGTTCAAAGCAGGTTTTAAAACTGCTTAGAATAGATTTCCAAAACATGAAATATAAACAGCTCCTTAAATTATGCAATGTCAAATTCCACACTGATAGGTTCTGTCAGGAAACATATTTGTGATACTGGTGATATTGTAACAAGGTGGTCCCCAGGGAAAAGGGAGGTTCCAGGTTCCCTGCTCCACCTAAGGAAGGGTGGAGCTGAGCTGGGAGGAGGAGAAACCTGGAAAGGATACTGAAAAAGAAAAAAAGAATGGAGAGCCAGAGGAAGACCTGGAAGAGACACATGGAGCAGAAAGACATGCGAAGAAGTTAAACTTACTTCTTGGCCTTGGACTGGTTGAAGCACATAGGGGTAAAGACCTGTGGGGAGATTAGCAATGGCAGCTTTTATCTTGATTTTGATCCTGCTCTTTTCCATCCAGACTTGCCTGACCCCTTTAACCCCTTTCTTATGTGTCACCACCTAGAGGTGCCTTAGACTTGTGACAGGCTCTTAGGCTTTAGCAGCCCTGCTTTGGGCCAAGCCTGTTCTTCAGCTGGGCATTTATCCACAAGAGGCTGGTAACTTCAAGTGCTTGATTGAGAAGCTATATTGTCCCTTTTCTTTATTGTACACTAATTGTATTACAGTTCCTTTCCATTAAAGGCTTGTGCCCTAGAGTATGTTTTGTCTTGATGCAATGAATGGTAGAACCCATTCAGAGTGGGCAGGTTTGGGGGTTCTGGGATACCCTTCATTCTGCTCTATACCAATACTTACAACCATGGCAATCTAAAAACAGAATTTTGATAGTTTTCAAGGTGTCAGGGTTGTCAAACCAGGCACAGTAAGAGCCTAAATAGAGTCATGCCCACATGACTATACCTAATGATCCATTAGAGAATCCAAAAACTGATCTGTGCTTCTGTTAGGGACTTCTACATACTGAATCCACTGGGAATCCACCAGGGCAAGCCCCTCTGTGATCTAAAAACCAAAGCAAGTGCCCATCTGGAAAATGAAGGGATTGAAAGCAACAGCTGAGAACTTTAAAGAACAGAGTTGGTTCAAGTGTCTGCTGGAACAGAAGCAGGTCCTCAGGAGATGGAACAAAATGAATGGGCAGCACAGAATCAACTGTCTTTCTAAGTTGTTCCCAACCAGAGGGTGAGAAGATTGAAGTGGAAGCTGAGAGCAGTTACCCGGTAGACAGGTGGCCGAAGCAGTGTCCCCAGCACAGGTGACACCAAAACCATGGCAGCCTACAGTGGGGAAAGGGAAGCAGGTTCCTCTAGTGCCAGCAGTAGTCGGTGTCTCCTACCTGGACCCTGCAAGTCATCACAGCACAGGGAAAACCATGCACCGGCCAGTACATCCACGGAATTTCTTAATTTGAATCAATGCAGCCTCCTTTAAAAATAAAGAAATAGGGCCCTCCCTGGTGGCACTACAGGTTAGGACGCAGCACAGCAAGCTAGCCGCAGCCATTTCCGTGCCAGTTCCATCCCCGCCCTGGAGATGATCCACATGGCACAGCAGACCTCTCCTGCTGTCCCCGCCCGCTGCTCCCCTCAGCAGTGTACTTCATCAGTCGGCCTGTTCTGCTCCCCACTCTGTCTCTGGTGAAGCCTCTCACCGCCCCTGCACCTCTCTCTGGCTTGTACCCCAGTTCTGTATGAATAAATAAATAAATCTTTAAAAAAAAAGTAATTCCATTAAAAAATAAAGAAATAAATAAAATAAAACAAAGTGAAAACAGAAGGGACACAGCCAGGGATTTGAATATAATTAGCAACAAGTGGATAGAACCTTCCCAGCAGGACAGATAGTTGGAATGTGCATATTGTCAGATCTCTTTCCAAGAGCAAGAAAGACCCTTATGATTATTAAACATAATACTTAAACATAGGCAATTGGAAAGAGGACACTGACAGATCAGCCATCTTTTTTTCCCCTAGTACACACTGCACTGAATAGGTGCATCTATTCTGTTGGGTTTTTTTTTGTTTGTTTGTTTTTTTCCATTTTAAAAGGGCAGGTTTATTAGGAAAAGGAGAAAGGAAAAGGGAATTGCCTGCATAGTCCCAGGCAGGCAGAGAGCTGTTGAATAGGTGCACTTAGGGTTTAGAAACTGTCCTGAGGTAGAAAATAAGCAAAGAAATCCATCCATTTCAACCAAAAATGTTTAGTTCATGAATACTGATTTTAATAATGTTTGCTTCCGTCCTACAGATTTGTTTTGTGATTTTTTTCAAGATAGGATGAAGCTGGAAAAGATATAAAAACTATACTAAGCAGTTGGCTAAGTTTGGAGCTAAAGCCAGTTTCTCCTTGGTGAGCAGCCCCCCAACAGCACTCACTGTCCCCACATGGGGAGTATGCACCCTGCCTCCATCCTGTTACAAATCAGGCCTCTTCAGTACCCACACCTCAACCACTGGTTGGCAAAATAAAGAGAACAGGTTTTTCACCTCCGTGTAGCAGTAGACAAAGGAAGCCTGGGTTGGGCTGCAGGTGAGAAAGGGAGGTCATCCCGATGACAGAGAAGAGCAGGTTGTCTGCAGAGGGGCTCCCCTAGGGGGTGGGGGGGACAGTCAGAGCCCACATGGCTGGGCCAGCACTAGAGTGGAAAGTGTTAGGTGCTTTTTGTTTTTTTCAGATTTTTTTT
>NW_004567107.1:55018340-55034854 GCF_000260355.1 Condylura cristata | reverse complement strand
AGAGGCAGATGGATGAAGTACACTACTGAGAGGAGTAGCAGGTGAGACAGGAGAGGTCTGCCATGCCATGTGGGTCACCTCCCTGGCTGGGGTTCAAACTTGTGCTGCAGTGGCTGGGGATCACTTCATAGTGCTGTGTTTTAACGCACTGCACCACCAGGGAGGGCCCTTTTTGCTTATCCTTATTTCACAGAAAAATCAAAAATTAAAAATAATCAGGCTGCAGTTGTGTGGATAACGTTATTTTGCTGTATTTCATTGAAAAAAAAAATTAGCCCAAAGTTTACTCTTTTTGTTCAATTGGCAGAAAAATTTGCTCCATGGGATTTTCCCTACTATTTCTGAGAATTTTAAGTCAGAAATTTCAGTTGACTGATACCACATGTTGCATTGCCTAAAAACAATAGAGAGTAACTGTGGTGCGGGCAGGCCGTAGGGCCGAGCCCACATAGGAGATTCCTAAAGGCCTCAGTGGCTTTTTCAGGCTGTTAATGATCTTTCTACACCACTTGTGGTGAGGCAATCAGGTGCAGGGCAGGTGGGGAGTTGGGGGGATGGGCAGGAGGCTAACTGGCATCCTAGCCCAGCCAGAATCTGTACTCTCTCTGGCCTTCTGGCATGCTTTTGTGGTCTCCCAGCTGCTTTCTGCAGCTGCATCATCCTTTGCCTCCTTTATATCCTGCCTCTTGTATCAGATGAAAGCCACAGAGACCAACTGTGTAAAAGGCCAGTTTTGTTTATTCTTTTAAAGAGTTATTTATTTATGCATTCAGAACTGGGGTACAGGCCAGAGGTGCAGGGGCGGTGAGAGGATTCACCAGAGACAGAGTGGGGAGCAGGACAGGCAGACTGACAAAGTACACCGCTGAGGGGAGCAGCGGGCTTTTGCTGTAGGATAAAAGAAGAGTTAAATGAAAGGGAACTGAGAATCTGTTGTCATCTCACCCAGGTGTCCTCTTTTTCTCTCCATTGATTTAGAACAATTTCATGTCCATTTTACTCATTTCTTTACCGGGCTCTTCCTGACAAGTCATCATAGCAACTCCCATTAAGGTTTGCACTTGGGTCTTTGGTATGTATGGAATCCATCTAGATTAATTTTTCTCTCCAGTTGTGTAAATTAGTGCAATACAGATTGGAAATTAATATTTTTATGTATAATATTTTTATTTTTTAATATATTCATTACATCATCCTTCATTTTTGTACAATGTATAATTTCCCTGTGGAATTCCTACCACCAATTCACCCAGGCACCATCACCATAGTCCCTTCCCACTCCTGTCCTGATTCTTCTCCCTTCTCCTCCCCTAAGGATGTCTCTGATATATAGCTATTTGATGGTTTTAATTTTCATTTTATTATAGTTACTTCCCCCCAATTCCTTATTTTGTTCCTTTACATTCCTCCTGTGAGACCATTTGATATTTTTCTTTTTCTTTCTGTCTTATTTCACTGAGCATAATCCCTTCCAGCTCCATCCATATTGCTGCAAAGGGCATGAATTTATCCCTTTTGATTGCTGGATAATATTCCATTGTGTAAACATACTACATTTTCTTGGAAGTTAGTATTTTAAGACATTAAAAGAGGGACGAGTCCATAATAAGGAGACAGTGAAATTTGGTCAATTTTAAGAATAATGATTGCTGTTTTCCAGAATGAGATTAGAATCTTTGGAGTCTTTGGAACTTTTCCAATTCCCTGTATTTTAGTTCTAGAAATCTCAAGGTAATCTTTGCATTGCACAGTGAATTTATTGACTGAGTAGAATCCTCAGGCGAGGACTGATGTCTACCTCGTGTCAGAGAGGGTTAGGGTTCTAGCAGCTGGTTCTGATCTCCAGCCTCTATGAAATGGTGTCAATCCTGTGACTCTTTAGGGCTCCAGAGCTTATCCCATGTGAACTAAATGAAAGAAAAATGCCTAGTTGCTGTTACAAAGCTGAAGGTCGCCCTCAGACCTAACGGGTGCTTTTTTCCAGCCTCTGGAGGAAGCAGCCACTTTCCTGATATTGTGAGCACCATTGGCCTTCTTCCTCTTTGCCAGAGCACCTGGTTCCAGTTCTATGGCAGTGGATTTGTTAATTTTTACTTCATCATCTGAGGAAAAGTCACTTCCCTTCTTTCACTTTTATGACATTCAGATTTTCATTGGTTTCCGTTTTGCTCTCAAAGCAACTGTCCAAGTTGAATCTCTAAGAAAGTAGAAATGAGGAACAAAAATTGAAAGTCTTGAAAAATGATGCAGTCTGCTTGCTTTCTTCTGCTTTCCTTTGTCTTACTTCATCGTGAGGTAACACATCAGCAAGACAACGTTTTCCATTCTACTAAGAAAAGAATTTGCTACAGGTCACCCCTGGGGGAAATAGGGTGAGCTACTTTGTGAGATCTCAGTCCTGTGATTAAGAATTCAGGAAAAGAAACAAAAGTGGGCATGCAGAGAACTTTTTTTTTTAAAGGTAACTTTTTTTTTTTTTAAGGTTTCTTTCCAAGGGTAATGTGAATAGGGAAAACACGATTTGCAGAGTGAAGATTAATTCATCTATACATCCTGCAAGTAACATAGTCTGAGCTGAGACCCTAGAGTGCAAGACAAAAGCCGGAAAAGCAAAAAAACAACCAGGACCCCACCTGTGTTCAGTGATAAACTAAGCCTGGCTGCAAGCCCCTACCCTCGCTTTCAATATCCACCAAGTGAAGAAGTCACATTTGTGGCATAGTGGCAAAGATCTCACACCTAAGATCTTTTTTGCATGGAGATGGGGGTATAGTTCCTAAAGCATAAGAGGGTGGAGTTTATTCAGGCCATCATTTATGGGGTCAGAGTGTGGTTTTTTTTTTTCTTACTCCAACAAAGTTACAAAAAAATTAAATGAAAGAAAACCACAAAAAAGTAAGGAAGGCTAATTCTCCCTGATGTAATAGCTAGGCCTCACTGCTCTGTCATTTCTCATGAAATAAAGTAAAATAAATGCACTTCCACTGTGAGCTGTTACCATTTTCCCATCCCCGCATACATGCAGAGGGCCCAGATTACAAGCCTGAGAATGTCATGAACCAGACTTTCTGAACAGGTTAGCTAGTGGGAATAATAGACAGAGCTGAGTGGACCAATAACATGGAAAAGACAAGTGGGCCTCCCTCTGCTTTTCTGTGTTCTTGTTTGTCCAGTTTTGATTGACACCCAGGGGTGGAGTTACTTGAAGGAGACATGTATAAGTGAGAGACATGTAGAAATTCAGGAGATACACTTGGGAGATGTACTTGGAAGAGACATGTGAGTGAGACCCGTGGAGAGGCTGTCTTGGGCACAGACAATTGGCAGCCATTACTCGGATGTGTATCTCCCTTTGTTCCAGGTCTCTGGGGCCTGCTCAACCCCTTTCTAGTGGTTTCCTACCTGAAGATACCCGAGACCTTAGGCATGATTTGGGGCCTAAGGGCCTCCCTGGTTGTACAAGGGGTTAAGTCTCAGCACTATGAAGCTATTGGCAGCCCTTCAATCCTCAGATCCCCAGCCAGGGAACTAGCCCACATGGTGCAGACCTCTCCTGCCCCACTGCTCCCCTTAGCAGTGTATTTCAGTACATCCACATGTTCTGCTCTCCACTCTGTCTCTAGTGAGTCCTCTCACCACACCCTCCCCCCACCTCTGGCCTACATTCCAGCTCTTTTATGCCTAAATAAATTAACATATTACAAAAAAAGATTTTGGGCTATGTGGGCTATTTGGCTAGGTATTTTCCCATTGGGGGAAAAGTAATTTGGGGAGTTATACTGGAGAACTACTTCTAGGAATTTCTTCTCTTCTCTTCATGCACACCAATTTTATTATAAATTATTGACATTAAGTGTGCTTTCTTTGCCTTTGTGCACGAGAGGGCTATATCTTCTTCACAGCACACACTCCTTAATAGTTGGGGGTCCCTGGGTACCTGAGGTCACATAAACTAATGAAAGGAATAAAGAGACCCAATGGAACCCCCTGACTGAATGAACAACTGAGGGTAGTTTCTACAAAACAACCACTGGTAAGAAATAGCATCACAACTGTCTATCTTTGTGCCAGCTCAGGAACTTTCAGTATAACAAAAATCTCAAGTAAAAAGTTTCAGTGAATAAAATAATCTGCATGATACAAAACAATTATTTGTATAATAAAAGTGGAATGAGGCCCTCCCTGGTGGTGCAGTGGGTTGAAGCACAGCACTAAGAAGCTAAAGCCACTGCAGTGTGAGTTTGATCCCCGGCCAGGGAGGGGACCCACATGGCATGGCAGACCTCTCCTGACCTGCCTACGGCTCCCCTCAGCAGTGTACTTTGTCAGTCTGCTTGTTCTGCTCTCCATTCTGTCTCTGGTAAATCCTCTCACTGCTCCTGTGTCCTGTGTCCTGTATCCCAGTTCTGTATGCATAAATAAATCTTTTTTTTTTTAAGTGGAATGATTACAATGGGATGATTCCTTCACCTCTTAGAACAGATAAAGCCTAGTATCAGTCTCTGAGGGTTCTGAGCACCTTTCATGTCTGGAAAGGAGTCACCACTGAGAAGTGGGGTCCTTTACACATGCTCTCTTGGGGTAATGATGAGGATTCTGGGATATTGGCTTGCCAAGGAAGAAACCAGCCCCTTGACAGTAGGAAATTCTAAGGACGCTGGGCTGTAGTGAGCTTGCCATTAGCATGAACGCAGGAGAGTGTGGCTTGTGGACTCATCACTCCAGACACAGAGTGTTGCTATATGAGGTTTTTACCTGTGAGTGAGGTGGTGCTGGGAAAATAAAATAAGTTAAAGTCTCCACACCCACATACTCCTGAGAAGAAGCAGGACTTCTGCTGGGGTAATCATGGTCTGAGAGCACAACAACCTCGAGGAAGCAAATGGCAAAAGAAAGGACAATGTCTGTGTTAGTGTTGCCTGGTGCCCTGGTGAAGCATAAGCAGGCGAGCCTGCATGACTATCCTCTAGGGGAGGAAGGGGAGCCTCTGGGAAGCTCATTCTCTAATAATCACCAGTCTCAGCTGAGAATCAAGCAAAACCCATTCTGAGCTCATAAAGAACATATTTACTACAAGGTCTGCCAAATACAGAAATGTGTTGACCTGAGGAGTGTTCCTCCCTAGGAAAGTAAGAATGGTAAGTTAGACTCAAGGTCAAATTAGTATAAAACACAAAAAGGAACAATATTTACAGGTTGAAGGAAAAATGGAAGTGTGTGTATGTGTGTGAGTAGTGACACACCTACATAAACAGAGCAAAGATGTTTTTTCAATGAAATGGCTAATATCCAAATGGATGGTAAAACATACCATTTGGATGTATAGCATCTGATGATATTCACTTAGCTCATATGGAGAACACGTCGATGAAAAGAAAAAAAGGAAATGAAAGTGTAAAGAAACGTGCAGAAAGTGAAATCGGAGGTCCCTATTTAAAGGCCGTGCTTGGGGGAATGTTTCAGAGAACCTAGGGTTCAGCCATCCAGCCTGCACCAGACCAGCCTGCTCCTGGCTTTCCCATGGCCCTCCTGCTGTCTCTCCTGGCGGCCCTGGCAGCCTTCAGCTGTTGCCCTGGGGGCTCTCTGGGCTGTAACCTGCGTCCAGACGACTTCCCATTGAGCAGGGAGAACTTCCAGCTTCTGGATCAAATGAGAACCTCTGCTTTCTTCTGTCAGGAGGACAGAAAAAACTTCAGATTCCCTGGGGAGATGTTGCAGGGCAGCCTGTCCCAGAAGGCCCAGGCCATGTCTGTCTTGAAGGAGATGCTATGGCAGACCTTCCTCCTGTTCTGCACAGAGCAGTCCTCTGCTGCCTGGAACCAGACCCTGCTGAAAGAGCTGCAAGCTGGACTCTATAGTCAGTGGGAAGAACTGAGAGGTTGCTTGGTGGAGGAGACTGGAGAGGAAGACTCGGCTCTGAGCGTGGAGCGCCCCACCCAGGCTGTGAAGAGATACTTCACAGGAATCCGTCTCTACCTGAAAGGGAAGAAATATAGTGACTGTGCCTGGAAGGTGGTGACAGTGGAAGTCATGAGATCCTTCTCATTACCGATCTGGCAAGAAAAACTCAGCCTGAAGGATGGAGACCTGGGCTCAGCTTGAAGTGACTCTCCTGGACTAAAGTGCCTCGTCACCCTTGCACATGTCTTAGGTCTTTTCAAAAGGCTCTGATTTCTGCTTTAGTTACAGAATTCACTGACTTTAATTAGGAAATGTTTTGTTCTGTAGTGTTAAGTATGATAGGTTTAAAAATTCAGCTCCAGGATCATCAGTTCTTAAGAGGGCACTACCCTGATATTTATTTATTTATTTATAGTATGATAGGTTTAAAAATTCAGCTCCAGGATCATCAGTTCTTAAGAGGGCACTACCCTGATATTTATTTATTTATTTGATTATTCATTTATTTATTCGCTTATCTACTTATTTATTTATTTATTCAATTCTTGTATCCTGTCCTATTTATATTTCATGCAATTATTTGTCTTTATTTGTATTAAAATTTAGAAAAACTGTTCACCTCAGATTAAAATTAATCCTTTTACTTATTAAATTCTTGTCCAAATAACTTCTTACATCTTATTCATTTTTAAAAGCTAATGCTCATTTTTCCTACACAAATCTATCTCAGAATAGATTTGCCAACCAAGTCCTATGCAAGAGTCCTACCACTTGTGAGAAAATGCCCGTCAACACGTGGGATTCAGCGAAATCGAGGGGAGTCCTGGACAATGTGGGAAATGGCCAGTCCTATGCCAGAGGTGTAAGTGATATATGTTCAGTCGGTAAGCCCTGGTGGATTGAATATCGGAGGGGCTATTTCCTAGAGCGAAGCCAGGAGGACAGGTGGAATTTATTGGCTGATCTGGGAGCAGATTCTCTCCCTCCTGTCCATCCCACGATCCCAGTCCTGCTTTACAGAACAACCCTTCAGCCCTCAACCTCTCACTGCCCGACCCACGGGTGCCACTGGCTCTCTCCTGCTTTCTAGCTTCAAGGATTCTATTGGGAGTGGAAAGCCCCGAGGAGAGAGCAAAGTGAAATGGGAGTGGAAATTTTTCTCAGCAAGTGTAATAAGCCTGAGTCTGCGTGTGTCCTCGGGAATATTTTTGGGATGTGAGGGAACGTCCTTGCTACTATGGTGAACTAGGTGCCCACAGTGGAACAGCTTCTTCCCAGTTTGCTGAGGTGGAAAACGCTTACACTGGCATGCGCCCCCTGCTGGCCATATGTGGTGGTGGGGTGGCAGTAAGAAGTGAGGTGCGGGGCGTCGTGGGGGCGGGGCTCCTGTGTAAGCACAAGGCCCATCAGTGGCTGGGGATTCACCTCCAACAGGGGCAGCAGGTCCTTTCTTGGTCAGATCTGGTCTAACACTGTCCTTCAGCTCATATCGTTACAAAAAGGAACAAGCCTGTAATTTCAGGCATGACATCTTTGGGGAATAGGCAGCTGTGGGGAGAGAAGGGACTTAAAATGCATTTTCTGCCTCCATCTGGCTACCAAGCGCTCCTGAGTAAACACCCTCATATGTCTGAGGGTGTAGCAGGGACACCTGGATGTGGAGTTTCACTGAGGATTGAATTGAAGGGAAACCGTATAGTCAGTGATGTTAAACGTTCCTTTAACAGGCAACTTGTTAGTTTGACGTTCATTCCTAGTAGCTGATCCTGTCTGACTGTTTAGCTGGACCATATGCTCCTCCTCCTCATGAATGGTGATATCAGCAGCCCTGTGGAGTATCCTCATAGAGAGCAGGGGTGCGGAGACATGTTCCAGAAACCGAGTATCGCCACCTCAATGGAGGCCCTTTCCTTGAAGTCAGTGGGCATCGGTGGCATCTGGGGGCCTTACTATGACCTAGAGATAGTGTGGGAGGGACTTGAGCAGGAATTCTATGTGAATGTGCTGTGGGGGGGGGGAGAGAGAGGAGAGAGGGAGAGAGAGGGAGAGAGCCCGGTCAGGTGGCAGGAAGAGGCCCACTTGGAGGGTTTCTTGCATCCTTGGCTCAGATATCCTAGTCTGCACTTTCGCTTACTTCTCTACAGACTGGACGGGGAGGGTGTGAGTAACATTTTAATTATCAGACATTTGCCCTTTTCTTTCTTTCTCCACTGGTCCTTCTGCTTGGAGCCATTTAGGAGCAGGGCAAGGCTTGGCCATTCCTGAGGTCCTTTGTGTCTCTTCTTGGCTTGTTCACCCATCTCAGGATGATGTTTTGTGGGCGGGCTGCTGTAGGGTGTGTGCGCATGTAGACACACACATAGCGGTGCAGACAGATGTGTATACCCATACAAGCTTGCACATGCTCCTATAATTTCATTCACCTTTTTAATTTGTAACATTGTTGTATTTAATGTGAAAAAATCTTCACTTTACTCTGAAAATCTCTGGAGCCACATCACATTTCCTATCATGGTTGATTGACTTTAAGTGTGTCAGAAGCACTGGAGCGCTGAGAGGCAGGCTGGCAGTGGCAGAGCTGGGGTGCGTGAGAATGGAGCCCCAGTTGTGCTGAGCTGACCACTGTCCTCACACAAGCCCACCTGGCTCTGGACTTAGCTGCCCAGGACACACAGTGTCAGAGGGGAGATGGACGGGGGCCTGTGAAGCTGGGGGAAGTGCTGTGCAGGGCGCTGTGCCTTTGTCCAGGGGGGCTGTGCCTTGTCCCCACCCTGATGATGCCTTGGGGTAGCAGCACACACCAGGGATGGCCCATCAAGACAGAAACAGTAAATCAGGGGGGCACAGACCCAGCGCCCACACGCCCAGACCCAACAAGCTGGTAAAGATCAGGAGCACAGGCCCTTTCTGGTGGTGCAGTGAGTTAAAGCGTAGCATAGGAAGCTAAAACCACTTCAGCATGAGTTCGATTCCTGCCCCAGAGGTGACCCACATGGCGTGGCAGACCTCTCCTGACCCGCCCGCTCCTCCCCTCAGCAGTGTACTTTGTCAGTAGGTGTGTTCTGCTCCCCACTTTGTTGGGTGAAGCCTCTCACCACCCCTGCACCTCTGGCCTGTACCCCAGTTCTGTATGCATAAATAAATCTTTTTAAAAAATAGGTGAATTAAAAAATAAAAAGATCAGGAGCTCACTGCACCTCGCTGGGCCCCCTTGAGCTCTTCCTCACCATGAGGAGCTGGCTCCTGTCTCACCAGCTCATTTGCTCAAGAAACAAGAGCATTGAGAACAGTGATGTGGTAAGAGGCAGCAGCATCTTGTGACATTGGATGGGAAGAAACTGGGCAGATTTCAGCAGACAGGACTCTTGCTAGCAGATGCAGCAGCACGGGTCAGTTGTATCATGACCGAGTCACAAGTAGTTTGGTTAAGGTCAAGCAAGGTGTACTGGTCTCTCGTTGTACAGAACATCTTGGTTGTTTTGTGGAGGGCCTCTGTCTGCTTACTTAGGAGGCTATCAGCCTCAGGCCAGGATCTACGACCTGGAAAGTCAGCTCTCACAGAGCACAACACAGCACACACCTAATTCCAATTTTTTGACACTGCTACTGGTCAAGCCACTGTTTCGCCCAATAGTCACCCTCAGGAAGAAAGGACTCGTGGGGATAGGGTGAGGAGTTGACGGCACCTCCATTTTCTGTATATGTCTGTGTGAGGGACAGTCCTGAGATGTCTCAGGACAGTGGGAGTTGGAGAGAAAGAACTTAGCATTTCTTATTCCAGAGTGTAATAGATTGTCCAGACAAACAAGCCCATCGGTTTCATGTATACACATGTCTGGAGACACTTCCTTTAAGGAACTGTTAAGGGGAAGGATGTCCTAAAAGAACTCTGCAGAGGCTTGTGGATTCCACCCACTACTCCAGTGATTGGAAAACTACAGCTCCGAACAGTACCAAGGAGAGAACTGTGAGGACCTACTGGCGGACCTAAGCAGGCATTCTGGGACTTTGGGGGATAAATAGTAGGCGGTTTTCCAACTGACACTCTGGAGAGATAACGGTCCTCTCTCTCTGGAGCAACTGCTCTCAGACGGTGTGACTGGGACTAGCAGCCTGAGTTTGGGACTGGAGCTCCAAGTTAGTTTGTATCCCTCTCTCTTTCCCTGGGTTGTTTCCTTTTCCTTTCCCCTTTTTGTAAATAAACCCATTACCCTGTCTGTGTGTAGAAAATTACATTTTGAGCGTGGGCGGGTAAGGCACCACAGACAGGCAGCCCAAGTCTACTCTGGGTTGCCCTGTAACAGAACTGGTTCATGAGGTTGTGGAGACTTCAAGCCCAGCATGTGCAGAGCGGGCCAGTGCCTGAGACCCAGGGAAATGGTGCAGTTTGAGTCCAGTGTGGTCTGCTGGTGAAGTATCTCTTCTTTCATTAAATCAGTCCTTTTCTATTGTGTCTTTAATTAATTGAATGAAACCCATCAATGTTAAGGAGACTAATAATTTAATTTATAATTTTATCTAAAAATTATCTTCACAGAAGCTTCTAGAAATTCTACCCAATATTTGAATATCATGGCCTACCAAATTTGACATATAGAATTATCACAATGGCTATCTGGAGAAAGGAGTTTTAGATTATCATCAACATTTTTGGTTCCTGTGAACAATGATAGTCTTAGAATGTGTTTAAACATTCAAGTGATGGAGTCAGAAGTTCTAGATTCCAAAGTGCTGTTGTGGCCTTGGGAAAGTTATTTCCTTATGCCTCTCCCTTTTTCTTTATAAAACTGGGGTTTGTGAAAGGACCTACATTTGCCATATTGTTAGCTGATAATGACTAAAGCAAGGTGCTTGAGAAATACCTGTTTTATAAATGCAATTGTATTCAGAAGATACTTAGAATAGGGCATAGTCCACAGAAAGTGCTCAATGACATTATCTGTTTAAAGACTGTCATTCAGCTTTGCAGCCCTGAAATCTTGATGATATTGAGATGATCCAAGTCTCTGGATGGATTCATTAATCATGTGAAGTACCCATTGGGAAAGAAGTATTTAGTGCTAAAAACAAATGAGCTATCAAACCATGATGGCATAAAGAGCTTGAATGTATGTTACTAAGTGAAACATTACTAAGTGAAAAAAGCAACCAGGCTATATATCATGTGAGTCCAACTATATGACATTATAGAAAAGGGCAAATCGGAAGATCATGAAATGATCATTGGTTGCAAAGGGCTCACGGAGAAAGGGATGAATTGGTGGATCACAATGTTTGTAGGGAAGGGAAAGCATTCAACATACTATAAAGGTGGATACATGGGCTACATATTTGTTAAAAGCCATGAAATGTACACTGTAAACAATGAACCCTAATGTAAACTATGGATTAATTAAAAAAAAAAAGTAGGTAAGGAAAGAGCCCAGATCTTTCACTGAAAAGGTTTGCTTCCTCCTGTTTTTGATATAAAAATGAAACATACTGCTTTAAATTTGACAAGTACTTTTTTTGTATAAGACAACTATGTTTGTAAAAATGTCAGGACTAGAGAAATGGTTATTTAACCATTTAAATAATCATCCTTGATGAGCAAGGATGTCATCAAGCCAGGCATCAGTGAGTCCATGAGAAGAGCTTCTCTCTCCCAGGATGCCCACTGAAATTATCTGGGAGCCCTTGACACGCCCATTTATTGAAAATATCTTCATTAAGTTCAGCTCTACACTTTATCTAAAATTGAAAATTTCCTGACAATAGTTTTCTTACACAAATTCTTTAAAAGGAAACAAGGAGGATCTGTGAACAACAACAAGAAATCAGCAGCCACTAATATAGGGATTTATAATATTTGAAACCTGAAAAAAAGGGAAGCCCAATTAACAGTGATGCCTACACCTTGAGAGTACACCCAGTCACTCAGAAGCTTTAAAGATAAGAAAGATAGAGAAAAAAAAAACTTTTAGATAAAATTAAAACCCTGGCCAAATGCAATTTGGGAAGAAGGAAGTGAAAGAGGTTCAGAGATAACAGAGAAGATTCCCAGCGAGCTGAAGCTTTATTTCCCACCTTCCCCTACAATTCACACACGTGCAGATTCGGTAACAGGGGCAGATTCGGTAACAACTGGCTCTGTGCAAAGCGGAGAAGCCCCCTCTGCACCCAAACCCTAAAGGAGGCATTTACTCAAGGCTCTCATCGCCCCGAGGTCAGTGCAACACCCAGTTCCCCACCGGGAGAGGAGCGCCGGCGAAGTCGGCGGCCTCGCAGCGGCACTGGTAGGTCCTTTACGGAGAGTTCGCGCGCCCCCTTCTGGCCGTTAAGTGAAGCGAGTCAGGTGCGCCTGTTTGAACGCCGGCCACTCAGGTCTGCTGAATCCCTGATTTAGGTGGCATCATCTGTTCTCTCAGGGTACAAGTAATACTTTGGGGTAATCTCTCATGGTCGTTAAAAACAGGGAATGTTCATGCTTTTGAGATATCGGAAAAGGATCGTATTTCAGTCACGCCAGAAGGACAGGGACGGCTTTGATTTTTTTCACTACAAAATAGGAGATAGCAGCATCCAGGAGACACAAGCCTGTGTTATCAGATTCTCTAGCGGGTCTTCAGTCTGTTCAACACAGAAGACTACAGTACTGCCTGGATTAAGGTCCTATGATCAAATTACTCTCTAGAATTGATCAGAGTCTGGAAAAACGAGAGAAAATAAACTGGAAAAACATGCTTTGTTCCTACTTGGGTATGTTGTCCAAAAGTAATTCCACCTTAATACAAACAATATAATATTAATAAAAACAAAAATACTTCCAAGAAATCAGCAGCTGTCTAAAGCAGAAAGTATACAGCTGTTGTTTTCAGGGAAGGTTCATGAATAAAGCATGCTTTCCCCCCATTTAATAAATTCCAAAGAAAGACCAGGAGAAAAGAATATTATTCCCACGACTCTCTCTAATCAGTTATATTGTTGGTCAAATCCAAGAAAGCAATCTGTATCAGTTATATCTAAAACCAAAATCAGAGCATTAGGTTTAAGACAATAATTAAGAAAAAATCAGAAAAGTAGTCCTAAATGAATAACCCTATGGTATTATATTTTCATTATTTTTGAAGGGTATTTGCTATACTTAGACTCTAGAATATGAAGTATAATTTGTAAATTTTCATATTTTGTTACAGACTTCCGTTAAGGTAATGCTAGCTGTTCAAATAGATAACATGAGAAAGTATTTTGAACATAACACAAGTTTATCTTCATGGAATACCTTGATGCCTTTTCCAGTTGACTCTCTCCCCTACACAGTGATTGAGGGGCCTAGGTACATTCTGTTTAGTGCCTTTGACATTGTCAATACATGACTTTAAAATGATTATTTTGCTTGCACTTATTTTACTCCGTAGTAAAAAGGAAAGGATGGTGGATCATGGAAACATGCCCCAAACTGCATATGTGACTTCCAGCCACAGGGTTTATTCACATGGCTACAGCTACTGTAAATACCCTGCCAAGGGGTAGAATTTGCTGTCAGTGGGAAGAAAATACACATTTGGTGAATAAGACCATTGTTCATTTTTATTTATTTCATACAAGGACTGGGGTACAGGCCAGAGCTGTGGAATGAGAGGATTCATCAGAGACAGATTAGGGAGCAGAACAGGCAGACTGACTGAAATACAGTGCAGAGGGGATCATTGGGCAGGCAGGAGAAGTCTGCTGGGCCATTTGGGTTGCTCCCTGGCTAGAGATTGAACTTGGTGAGGCAGTGGCTCCAGATAGATTGTGCTGTGTTTTAATGATTTGTGCCACCAGGAATGACCCATTTTTCTTTTTTTAAAGATTTATTTATTTGTGCATACAGAACTGGGGTACAGGCCAGAGGTGCAGGGGTGGTGAGAAGATTCACCAGAGACAGAGTGGGGAGCAGAACAGGCAAATCGATGAAGTACATTGCTGAGGGGATCAATGGGCAGGACAGGAGAGGTCTGCCACGCCATGTGGGTCAGCTCCCTAGCCAGGGAGCTTTGTGCTGCAGTGGCTGGAGATAGCTTTGTTTTGCTGTGCTTTAACCCACTGCACCACCAGGGAGGACCACCCCATTGTTCATTTTTAAAGAATGTGTTACTAATGCTGTTTTCAAAACAATCAGCTTTCTTCCTGTGTACATTTTACAAAAGAAAAAAAAATTTGTATTTGACAAATTAAATACAGGCAAAAAATATGATATGAGAGGTATGGGTGTTCACAACTTACTGACCTTGGCAATGTAATTCACATGGACTTCCAAGGGCAGAGATTAAACTTGAGTGGATGACTGGATTAAAAAGATGTGGTACATATACACAATGGAATATTACTCAGCAACCAAAAAAATGAAACACATGTCTTTTGCAACAACATGGATGGAGCTGAAGAAGATCATGCTTAGTGAAATAAGCCAGAAAGAAAAGGAAAAATACCAGATGTTTTCACTCATAGAAGGATTATAACAGACCAGGCGAGAAAAGAATAATAATAATGAACAGCTATATACCAGAGACATTTTACGGGGGTGGAGTGGGGAATGGGGTCAAAAACAGTGTGGGGGAGGAAAATGCACTGGACTATGGTGATGACACAGGGTGATTTGGTGATGGGAAGCCCATGGGGATTACAACTGAGATGATAAAATGCACAAAATGATGTAAAAATAAACTATTATAAAAAAATTGCTTTGACACTTCAGACTATGATATATTAACATCAATCCTGTTTCCTGAGCAAAGTAGGTGTGTAGAGAGAGGATATATGACAGGATGTACCAGCCCTCTCACTCCTACAGTGCTTCCACTTAAAAATAACCATTTAGGCCCTCCCTGGTGGCACAGGGGGCTGGTTAAAGCATGGCACTAAGAAACTAAAGCTATTTAAGCATGAGTTTAATCCCCGGCCCCAGAGGTGATCCACATGGCATGGCAGACTTCTCCTGATCCGCCTGCTGCTCCTTTCAGCAGTGTACTTCAAAGATATGCCTGTTCTGCTCTCCATTCTGTGTTTGGTGAATCCTCTCACTGCCCCTGCATCTCTGGCCTGTACCCCATCTCTGTATGCAGAAATAAACAAATCTTTAAAAAAATTTTTTTTTAAAAAAAAAATACACATTTAGGCAGCAACAGTAGTAGGTAGTACAAGGATTTCATACCCCAAAATCTGAGTGTACAGTTAACAATGTTGTGGGAAAGGTGAACACATGACCATGAGCACAGATAGTCACACTCAGAACCTCTGAAATTCTCTTGAAATTTCAATGAACAAAACAGAAAAACCTCCTTAAAGCTTCCATGAAGGATTGGACTTATTTTTTTTAATTAAAAGCTCAGATATTAGGGTCCTCCCTGGTAGTGCAGCAGGTTGAAGCGCAGCACTGAGAGGCTAAAGCCACTTCAGCATGAGTTCGATCCCTAGTCCTGGAGGTGACCCATATGGCGCTGCAGACCTCTCCTGACCCGCTGCTCCCCTCAGCAGTGTACTTCATCAGTGGGCCTGTTCTGCTCCCCACTCTGTCTCTGGTGAATCCTCTCACCACCCCTGCACCTCTGGCTTGTACACCAGTTCTGTGTGAATAAGTAAATCTTAAAAAAATAAGTTCAGATATTAAATATGGTAGACTTTGCAGGACATACAAGAACTGAAGTGGCCATTCAAATCTGCTGTTGTAGCATGAAAGCTAGAATATTTGGCACAGAGGTTATGTAAGGTACTTGAAGGTTCACCCTTGTCCCAGTAATTTAACAACCCACTTTCTTGACTAAATTTAAGCTTCACCGAGATTCATGTGGTAAATACCAATTCTGGCAATTTATGTTACATTTCCTTTAAATGCAAACATTGGATCATTTAGCTTCAAGGGAGCCCAGCCTCCAGCAGTCAGCTGTGTCAGCAAAAGCCAGACCACTCCCAGCCCCAGTTGTGAGCAGAGAGCTTGTCTCCTGCCTCCTGCCACCATCCAGGAGAATTTCATCGACCTTCATCCACCAGTTATGTGAGTGAGAACTGGGTAGTTCCTGGCTTCTAGCTGCCAGTGGCCAGAGCTGGGCCTTCCTCGTCACCCTGCAGCTACCAGCTCCAGAAACCCAGCCTTTAGCTGCCAGCGTCATGAATGATAAGGGTTGGCCTTGGGCCCCAGTTGCTAGCAGGAGAGTACAGCAGCATTGTCCACCAGCTTCATGAGCTAGAGCTGGGCCCCTCCCAGCCTCCAGGTCCCTGCTGCAGCAGTTGGTCTCCAGCAGAGAGCCTTGCCACTTCCGGTCTCCAGCCACCAGCTGCAGGAGACAGACGTGCAGATCAGTAACAAGACTATGAGAAGGTGTTCATGATTATCAGTGATTTGAAAAATTGCATTTAATAACAATACCACCGGCCCTCCCTAGTGGCAAAGTGGGTTAAAGCACAGCACTGAGAAGCTAAAGCCACTTCTGTATGAGTTCGATTCCCGCCTGCCCCGGAGGTGACCACATGGCGTGGCAGACCTCTCCTGACCCGCCTGCTGCTCCCCTGAGCAGTGTACTTCGTAGATCTGCCTGTTCTGCTCCCCACTCTGTCTCTGGTGAAGCCTCTCGCTGCCCCTGAGCCTCTGGCCT
>NW_004567107.1:54987189-55018240 GCF_000260355.1 Condylura cristata | reverse complement strand
TCTGTCTCTGGTGAAGCCTCTCGCTGCCCCTGAGCCTCTGGCCTGTACCCCAGTTCTGTATGAACAAATAAATAAATCTTTTAAAAAATAATAATAATAACAATACCACCACATCTCCACAGGAATAGTCAAAGAGCTGACTGATACTGTGTGTTGGAGAGGACAGAGTAAATGGAACTCTCCTCCTCCTTTATTTGCTCAGGGGCAAATAAAGTGGTTCAACCATTTTGGAAAACAGTTTGCCAAACACATACTTCCATTTGGAGCAGTCATTCCAGTCCTAGCTATTTACCTGAGAAAGATGAAAACAATATTAAAATTTTGTCAGCATGCTTCAGATAAGCAAACATTTGATTTTGTTTTCTCTAATCTCTCTAGTCTCTCCTATTCACTGCCCTATAAGAAAAACAAATAAGCAAACAACTAAAAATCAAATAATGGGACTTTCCCTGGTGGCACAACAGGTTAGAGCACCACATTATGAAGCTCTCGAAAGCCACTGCGGCATGAGTTCAAATCCCCTGCCAGGGAGCTGACACACCGGGCGTGGCAGACCTCTCCTGACCTGCTCACTGATCCCCTCAGCAGTGTATTTCAGTACATCAGCCTGTTCTGTTCTCCACTCCATCTCTGATGAATCCTTTTACCCCCTCCCCCACACCTCTGGCCTGTACCCCAGTTTTTGTATGCATAAATATATAAATCTTTAATTTTTTAAAAAAGAAAATATATGTTTCACTGGATTTTTTTTCCAGGTAGAATCGCACCAGCCATGTGTTTGGTGATCAGGACAATGAGCAAGAAGCACAAAGAAGCAGCGGTCTTGTGGGCTGAAGTGATGATGATGCATCAGCAAGCCTGGGAGTGGCAGCCACAGAGCTGACAGGGTAGTTAGTTGGCAAAGGATCGAGTATGTACGTTTTTCAAGCCAGAAGGAAATTCACAATGGAGGTAGATTCAGTGAGGTGAGGTGGTGATGATGAGGCTGGAGAAATTTACCTTCAGTCTCAACCCATCTTTCTGTCATAATCAGAGGATCATCTGAGTGTCTGGACTATACAGAGTCAAACCAGGGAGGGCCCCGGACCTGGGACTTTTTAAGGAAGCTCCTTGCAGTTACCCTGTAACCATCTTTCAGTTGATTTTACTGTGATTGGATTTTCTCAGGGGAGCTGAAGTGCAAATAGTAACAGAGGTGTATCCACTACCCCACTATCGCCCCATGACATATTTCTTCCAGACCTTCCCCATAGGGAAACGACAGAGCATCTATCCCAAACCTCCTATCTTCTCACCTGGCCAGTATTTCCTAGAAGTTAAAGATTTATCTAAGAAATCTAATAACCCTGGTCTGCCAGGGCAATTTTCTTCACACTACGCCACACACATTTTCTTCAAACTAGGTGATTTTTTTTTTTCCTTTCTTCCTCCGGGGAAATGTGTCTGATCAAAATTTAGACTTTGTAAAGAATGTTCTGAAACCCTCAGTTCTATTCTCCTATCTCTTAGTGCATATATTTAGAGCTTAAATCTGTAAACTCAAATAGCTCTGAGAGGCAGGTGTTAATTCTTAGAAACCTCAAGTAGCAGAGATAATAGCAAACATGTAAGAGGCTTTTGTACTGATTATCATCAGAGTAAATGACTGAGGTTGGCTAAGAAATCAGAAACTAGGGCCCTCCCTTGTGGTGCAAAGGGTTAAAGCACAGCACCATGAAGCTAGCCACAGCTGCTTCAGCATGAGTTCGATTCCAGCCGTGGAGAGGACCCACAGGGCACAGCAGACCTCTCCTGTCTTGCCCACTGTTCCCTGCAGGAGTGTACTTTGTCAGCCTGCCTGTTCTATTCTCCACTCTGTCTCTGGTGAATCCTCTCACTGCCTCTGCACCTCTGGCTTTTACCCCAGTTCTGTATGCATAAATAAATCTTTTTAAAAAACACACAAACAGAAACTATGCTGCATAGCAGACTAGACCCTCATATGACAATCTCTGGGGACTTATTTTATTCCATGCTTTATGCACTTGTAATTTTAGTAAATAGTGTATCTCAGAGAAAATTTTTGCTATTTGCTTTTTTTTAATGATTTATTTATTTATGCTTACAGAACTGGGTTATAAGCCAAAGGTATTGTGGGTGAGAAGATTCACCAGAGACAGAGTGGGGAGCAGAGCAGGCAGATGCACTGAAGAACACTGCTGAGGGGAGCAGCGGGCGAGACAGGAGAGGTCTGCTGTGCCATGCGGGTCACCTTCCTGGCCGGGGATTGAACTTGGCTGTAGATGTCTTCATAGTGTTATCTGCACTGAGCCATCAGGGAGGGCCCAAAACGTATATTTTCTATGAAAGAAATTATTGATGTATAGAATTTGGTAGGCTAATGGGAGGGACAAGCGGGAAGTGGATGAGCAAATTTGCCTGAGTCTTAATGTCTCTTTGAGAAAAGGTGAACAGAAAACCCAACCTCTCCACACCTATTCAGCTATTAAAATTTGATTGTCTTAGTGTGAATCTCAGTACAGTGTCAGTACAGTAGAATCAATATTTATAAAATTGTTAATAAATATAAATGTATCTGAACTTAGACAGTTTAGATAAACATGCCAGTTAAATGAGTAAACTTATTTTACTAGATTCCTGTTGTGAATTAAAATTTCTTGCTTTGCTTCTGCATTTGGTTTTTTGTGTTGAAATGGCAGGAATTAAAAATATTTTTTCTCATTTAAAAAAGATTTTTTTATTTATGCATAGAAGAACTGGGTGTAGGCCACAGGTGTGTGTGTGTGGGGGACTAAGACAGAGTGGGGAGAAGAACCGTGGGTCTACTTAAATACACTGCTGAGGGGAGCAGCAGATAAGGCAGGAGAGATCTGCTGTCATGTGGGTCAGCTCCCTGGACAGGGATTGAACAAGTGCTGCAATGACTGTGATAGCTTCTTAGTGCTGTGCCTTAAACTGTTGCCACTGTGACACCAGGGATGCCCTGTTTTTTTTTTTTTATTATTATTATTTTATTTATAAATTCCTGCCTTTGCCCCCCTTCCCCCCCCCACCCCTGAAGATCAAAGCAAGACCATCTGCAGTTAGTATTTGTCCGGTATCCAGTAGATGGCAGTATAACACCAAGTTTACATGTCCTTGGCTAAGGAATGCCTGACTAGTCCGTAACAGGGCCTGAGCACAGGGAAGAAATGTTGCCTGAAATCTTTATTGTCTCTGTTTTATCTTGATTCAACCCAGCATTGGATAATGAATC
This sequence comes from Condylura cristata, assembly GCF_000260355.1. Classification (NCBI taxonomy): domain Eukaryota; kingdom Metazoa; phylum Chordata; class Mammalia; order Eulipotyphla; family Talpidae; genus Condylura; species Condylura cristata. The sequence goes on along the minus strand of NW_004567107.1, from coordinate 55,014,984 downwards.
ATCAAAGACAAACCATTCAAGGACTATGGGACCAGATGGAGAACGTGGGGTGATGCGGTGACCCCTGCTGTTTCTACTGGCAGGCCTACCAAGATTCATCTGCCTTCTTGGTTGAAAAATGGGGGGAAGCCATCAGAAAGGGAAAATCTACACGTAGTTCCACAGAGCTTTCAGTTGATTCCTTAACAATAAGTAGCTGGCTGTAGTTTCAAATATGAATTTCGAAAACATGTCAGAACAGTGATTAATAATGGCAACAGTATTATTATTTGAGAAGATTTTGCTTGCCAAAATGAGAACAGTCTTGAGAGCCCGTTTACAAGCTAGACAAGAATGTCAGACTCAGGTGTATAAGACAAATGTTTCATTTGCAAATGATAATTCTTTAATTCAAGTCGATTACCACCTGACTTTCAAAATTTTCCAATGATTAGATTTGGAATATATGGCACTGATTATTGCATTTTATTGTTATTTAAATAGTACGCAAAGTGAGTGTTTTTATTTTCTAAAGTAAGGTGTCAGTTTCTATCCACTAACTTTTTAGACCATCGCATCTGTTTACATACGAACACATATGCGTATCTATTCATCATGACTCTTACACACACTTTGCTGGCTAAAAGCGATAGTCCTGGGGAGAACTGGCAGCAGATAATAAGTTAGTTAAAATTTGTGGGATGCTTTAAAATAAAGTATGAATGCAATCTTTATTTGAAAATTATATTGCTTTAAAAAATATACTGCCTTTGGCCCTCCCTGGTGGCGCAGCAGGTTAAAGCACAGCACTGAGAATCTAAAGCCGCTTCTGCATGAGTTCGATTCCCACCTGGCCCGGAGGTGACCACATGGCGCGGCAGACCTCTCCTGACCCGCCCGCTGCTCCCCTCAGCAGTGTACTTCGTCGACCTGCCTGTTCTGCTCCCCACTCTGTCTCTGGTGAAGCCTCTCACCACCGCCCCTGAGCCTCTGGCCTGTACCCCAGTTCTGTATGCACCAATAAATAAATCTTAAAAAAAAATTAATTAAATTAATGAGAACTGGAGAATTGAAAGGTCTATGACAACTGTCAAAAGACATATAAATATAAAGAGTAAAGCAGAAATCAATTTAAGAACTAACAAGTAATGATTAAGACAATAAACATAACTTGCTTTTACTCCTCAATTAAAAAGAAAATATTCTTGATAATTTTATTGGCATTTTTTTCTTTCTTTTTTAAAAATTTTTTCACATCATTCTTCATTTTGTGCATTTTTCCATCAAAGTTGTAATCCCCATGGGTCTTGATAATTTTAAAACACAGACCTCATTACTTTGCATAGAAACAAAAGCCTAAAATCAAATAACATAAATATTAAGTACCAAAATAGTAAAAGATCATATGGGAATAGACAAAGCAAGCAAACATAATAAGTAAGAGTAATTAGAGGTTGCAATATCAATATTAATGAAATATTGATAATGATTAGTTTGAATCTATATGAAAAAAATCTGTTAAATTTGAGAAAGAGCTAAGTATCCATAGGAAACAAATAGAATCTATAACTAAATAATAAAAGTCATAGAACTAAAATTCAGATAATATGGAACATTAAATTTTTTATAATATATGTATTTATTACATTATTCTTCATTTTGTGCATTTTTTCATCTTAGTTATAATCCCTGTGGACTTCCCACCACCAATTCACCCGTATGCCATCGCCATCCTCTTGTGCACTCTCCCCACCCCAGTTTTGATCCTGTTTCCCTCTCCACTCCTGTAAAATGTCTCTGGTTTATAGTTGTTCATTGTTTTTCATTTTTACTTTATTACAATTGCTTTTATTCCTCCCTGATCCCTTATGCTCCTGCTAGGAGTGAAACCATCCAGTATTTTTCTTTTACTTGCTTATTTCACTAAGCATGATCCCTTCCAGCTCCATCCACGTTGCTGCAAATGACATGTGTTTCTTTTTTTGGTTGCTGAGTAATATTCCATTGTGTATATGTACCACATCTTCTTAATCCATTCATCTATTTGTGGGCATTTGGGTTGATTCCATACCTCCCCTATTATAAAGAGAGCAGCAATAAACATAAAGGTGCAGTTGTCTTTTTGAATCAAGAAATATTACATTTTTTTTACCAATATATAAAAATGTGGGGCCCTCCCTCAAGGTTCAACTGGTTAAACACAGCAATGTGAAGCTGTTTGCAATGTGAGTTTGATTCCTGTCCAGGGAGCTGACCCACATGGCATGGCAGACCACTGCTGTCCTGCCTGTTGCTCCCTTCAGCAGTGTATTTCAGTCAATTTGTCTCTTCTGCTCCCCACTCTGTCTCTGGTGAACCCTCTCACCTCTGTACCCCTGGCCTGTACCCAGTTCTTATATACACAAATAAGTAAATCTTAAACAAACAAACAAACAAATACAGTACATAGAAATGTGAACAGAAACTTAATTTAGTACAATTTAGTCTATAAAAATAATAAAAGTATAAATTTAATTTAGTCTATAAAAATAAAAGTAATGGCAAGAAAAATGAAAAATTTGATTTAAGATAGTATATTAGTGGCTAAGATTCTGGGACACTCTAATCTAGATTAGGAAATATACCTTTTTTTCAAATATCTATTTACCATGCACAAGTCATTATATAATAGATGATAAAGATAATTTCAATTATTCTGCCAGAGCAAAAGTATTATATGCTTAGATCAAAAACCTCAGATTAATTTTTAAAAAACTTTAAGCCAATAATTTAAACATCTTAATACTGATGAGAGAAAAGTCATAGAGAAAAATGAGAAATTTCCTAAGCACTGAAAATTAAAGCACTATTCTAAAGTACATCAAAGTGAATTTGTAGCTTTTTCAAGCATATGAAATTTAAAATAAACTGTCCTCACATACTAGAGTCAATAAAAGATTTCTAAATAACATTAACATAGATAATAAAATCTAAAATTTATTGACTGTTCACTCTGAAAAAGGCACTGTGGTAAACACTTTATAGAAAGTGTTTTTATCTTCTCAACTATCCTACCAACTTCATAAACAATACCTTATTCTCTACTTCATTCCTTAATTACTAAATAAAAATAGTAACTTTTATTTAGCATCTACTATATATGTGGGCAACAGACTATAGAAACTTTTTAGAGTAGCAAACTCATGATTCAACACCAATTAATATTTTCTCAATTTCCAATTTCCACTCTGAAGGAATTCAAAACCATGTTAATAAGTGAATTCAGATGATTTGGTATTAGAAAAATAAATTCACATAATGTATCATTTATTACACTAGGGCTTAAGTGATAACTTCTTAAGGATTAGTTATAATGTGAATTCTAAGACTAACACAATGAAATTTTTAAATTTAAAATTTAAATTCTATTACATTAAAAACCTTTCAACATATCTTGCCCTTTGAATGCATTTCTTGTACCCTTGCATGATTGTGTAGTGTACACATTGCCTTTGGAAAATTGGTTCATTGAGATATTCAGATCTTACAAGATATATGGATATATATAGATATATCAACAACCTATCTGGCAACAGGACATGTTGTTCATCTCTCTCTCTATATATATCTATATAGTTGGCATATGTGTGTGTGTGTGTGTCCGTGTAATCAAGTAATTGCCTTCTTTTTATTTTAAGATTTATTTATTTATTTGTGCATACAAAACTGGGGTAATGGCCAGAGGTGCAGGCAGTAAGAGGATTCACAGAGACAGAGTGGGGAGATGTACTGGCAGATGTAATGAAATACACTGCTGAGGGGAGCAGCAGGCAGGTCAGGAGAGGTCTGTCATACCATGTGGGTCAGCTCCCTGGCGAAGGATTGAACTTGTGCTGCAGTGGCTTTGTATAGCTTCATAGTCCTGTGTTTTAACCCATTGTGCCACCAGGGCGGGCCACGTGGTTCGCTTCTTAAAATCACCACTGTTGGTATCATAAAAGTTTTTAATTTGAGGAATATTGCCAAGTTCACCATGACAGACTTTTCAAAATTCTAAATTTCCTGTTGAAAGTTCAGTTGCTATAATTCCCATCAAATATTTTCCTGGAAGTACAGTTCCACTTCATAAATATCTTAAGAAAGTGTCTATCAAATGCCCAAGTCTGAATAACCATAACTTGTTTGTCATTCTTCACGTAAAAATGAAGAGTGGCTAGTTTAGCTTCTCTGTGTGAAGAGTGGCTAGTTTAGCTCACAACTCAATTAGAGAAGTGCTTTTCCTCAAAAAAGTCATCTTCATCAGAATGAAGTATACTGAGTATCAAAAAAAAAAAAAAAACTCACAAAGAATATTTAGGATATATACTCAAAAGTCAAGCTTAGCCAAGATTAATATTTCAAGAACATTCTTTTAAAATTAATTTTAATTGAAGTAAATAGTTTATAGGTTTCACATGTACAGCACTGTAATCAGCATTTGGGTAATTATACATTATTTTTTCCATTCCAAATTAGATTCCTCCTTCACCGTGGAACTGACCCACTTTACCTGATTTACCTACATTCTCTTCTCCCTTTCCTCCCCTCCCACTATTTTATCCTTTTTTTTCCCCTAATTTTTCACATGCTTAGAACACTGTGCTGCTTTTCTTTCTCTGTGTGGTTTGCTTTCACTTAGCATATTAACCTCTTGAATCACCCATGTTGATTTCAGCTTACCGTTGAGTAGTATTTCATTGTGTTTATATCCTAGATTTTCTTTATCCATGCATTGTAGGCATTTAGGCTGTTTCCATGTCTTGGCTATTTTGAATAATGCTAGAGTGAATGTGGCATTGAGAATGTTCTTATGTGATGCTGGCATCTTTTTTTTTTTTTTTAAGATTTATGCATTTATTCATACAGAACTGGGGTTCAGGCTAGAGATGCGGAGAGTGAGAGGATTCACCAGGGACAGAGTGGGGAGCAGAACATGCCGACTGATGAAGTACACTGTTGAGGGGAGCAGCAGGTGAGCCAGGAGAGGTTTGCCACACCATGTGGTCATCTCCAGGGCAGCACTCATGCAGAAGTGGCATAAGCTTCTTAATGCTGTGCTTTAACCCACTATGCCACTAAGGAGGGCCCGATGCTGGCATCTTTTAAAATTCAAATATAATACAGTAGAAACAGAAAAACACAGTTTTCTATACAGTTTTTTTCACCCTAGGAAACTTTGCTCTTCACACAATACGTAAGAAATTGTAACTCATCCTTCAAGTATCAGCCATCATATTGCCTCCATGGGGAAAATGGAATGTTGTTTAAATGCCATTGCATTTAATAAATATCTAATTACTAATAACTATTTATTTAATGGCTACATACTTTGTTCTATTGTTATGCTCAGGAAGGGCAGGGACTGTGCATCTCATTCTTCAGGCTCAATCCTCAATGCCAGTGAATGAATGACCTAGATCATATAGTATTATCTTCAGTTGGCAGAACTAAATTTGGAGGAGGGTTTTATTTTTGAAAGAAAGACATCTTAAAAGTTTATGAAATGTGTAAAAAAGTACCATTTTTATTAACAAAAAAACATATTTTATGTAAAAATAGAACATTCAGTGCAAATAATAAATAACTGCTAATAAAAATGAACAGATAAATAAATAAATATTTTATAATATGAGGCTCAGCTACAGTACACCAATTACATTTCTTGCAATTCTGAAGGTAGTTGACTTACACAGGCTTCATATTACTAACAAAAATATGCCAGCTATGATTCTCATTATTTTATACCTGAAGCAAACAATAACAGTTTTGGAAATGACTGAACAATTCAATGCCTGAGTTAGACTATTCGTCACGAAGAATCACATTCCTTCTTACATTCTGAATTTTCTGATAAGTTTGTTAGTGAAGAGAAGGCACCTCCTGATTTCCACTGTCACCACCTTCCAGGCACAGCCCGTGTATTTCTTCTGTTTCAGGTAGAGACGGATTCCCAGGAAGTATCTCTTCAAAGCCAGCATGGGACCCTCAACACCTAGGGCCCAGTCTTCCTCTTCCAGTTCCTTCACCAAGCAGGCGTCCAGATCTTGCTGCTGCCCATAGAGTCCAGCACGCAGGTGGTCCAGGAGGGTCTGGTTCCAGGCAATAGAAGACTGCTCTGTGAGGAACAGGAGCAAGGTCTGCTGGAGAATCTCCTTCAGGACGGCCATGGCCTGGGCCTTCTGGAGCAGATTGCCATCCAGCTTTTCCTTGGGGAGATGGAAATTAGTCCTGTTCTCCAGACAGGAAAGATCAGAGATTGTCCCCATTTGCTCCAGAACTCTGAAGGTCTCCAGATTTCCCAAGTTGAGGTTCTTTGCTAAGTCCAGGTCACAACTGATGGAGTAGATGGGACTGGAGAGCATCACCAGCACCATGAGTGAAGAGACCAAAAAGGCCATTGGCAAATTCTAAGAAGATGCTCTTCAGGCTGAGATGGGAGATTGTGAGCTTTTGTCCAGCTTCTCTGAAGATTTTCTGCCTGTGGGCTTATTAAATAGCACAGTATTTCACTTTCTGATTTCCCCCCAATCTAGGACTTCCCCATTTAGCTTTCCTTTCTCTTCAAGGAAATGAAAAGTGTTTCTACTCTTTTAATGAAATGAACATTAAAAAAAAATTATTTTTTAAAGAAATCATTAGTCCCAATTCAATGCAATGTTTGTCATCTTAGCAAAAACCAACTTAGATGTAATAACAAAGCTCTAAAGAAAACTTTACTAGGCTTCTTTTGAAAATCTTTCTCCCTTTCTAGTTTTCCCTCTTGGAAGTATTAAGCAGATTCTGATATTTATATGCCTTCTTATCACCTTATTCTCTGCTGTAAAACAATTATTTTGTAAAAAAAAATTAAAAAAAAGTTTTTTCCCTCCTTCACTGAGAAAATTACTGAACATTTACTGTGTGCCAATTACTATGCCGCCCTCTGGCTACACAGAGATGATGCACCTGCGGTCTTGCCTTCAAGAAGAGCCAAGACAATGCTCACTGATGTCCAGTGCATTATGCCCAGACATTATTACAGGGATCTCATTCAGTCTTCACTACATCCCCCAAAAAACAACTGATTATCATTTCCAAGTAACAGAGTAGAAAACTGGTGTGTCCTGGTCACGCATCTGTAAAGGTGGGAGCTGTGGCATGAGTCCAGGATGCCTGTCCCAGAGTCACCATCCCAGTCTCCAGGCTGGTATGTCTTCTCCACTGGCATTCTTCCTGTGGTTCCAGGTGAGTCATTTCCAATTTCCTTTTTACAAAGCACTGCTACTGTTGCAGCAGTAGCAATGTGTCTTAGCTACATCATAGCTCTGTCAAAGGAATGTCAAAGGCAATCCATTTTTTTCATTTGCTGTTTTTGCATAATTTTATTATTTTGTGCATATAAAGACTGGGGTACAGGCCAGAGGTGCAAGGGTTAAGAGGATTCACCAGAGACAGAGTGGGGAGCAGGATGGGCAGATTGACTGAAGTACATTGTTGAGGGGAGCAGTGGGCAAGACGGAAGTCTGCTGTGCCATGTGGGTGAGCTTCCTGTCCGGGGATTGAACTTGTGCTGCAGTGACTGCGGCCAGCTTCATAGTGTTGCACTCTAACCCCTTATGCCACTATTACTTCTTTTGTACTTGTGTTTTCACTTGATAAAAGTCATCCTAATTCCTCTTCAGTCTTTTCTGTTTCCACTTTGAGGCTTGTTACAAAAACAAAAAGGAAATGAAAACCTACAGGAGAGAAGGAGTTAATAGATTTCCCGTATGGTTTTCAAGACATCAGAACTTTCCCCTCTCTTTTAAGGTTCCTACAAAGTCAAAGTAAGCATTTATGATGAGGTAGGCACAAAGGCAAATGGAAAGTAAATGCTGAAAAAGAAAAGGAAAAGGAAAAAGGAACATCTCTCTCCAAATAACAAAGAAATGTCACTTAACTAGATAAATCAGGGATTAGAAGCTCTGCAGAGTGACAGGTATCAGACTAGTCCGTGTGAGATTGTTGGAATACTACAGAAGAAGGCCCACTGGCTTTTTAAGGCACATTGTTACCAAAGGGATGAGTTTTCAGCTCTGCAGAGTCACAGCATCTGTTACTTATTTGTCTGTTACCTGTTTTTCACAATCCAAGATGATGAGGAGACTCCCAGAAAGTAATCACACCACTTCACAGAAGGGGCTGGGTTACAGACTGGGTGACTGTTTATAAATGGGTGAGCGGTCAGCTGTTACCTGAAGGCTGAGAGAATTTAATCATTTGGACAGGGAACTCCCAGTCATGTGATCACATGTTCAGATTCAGATAAGAGGTAAAGTTGGAAAAAATGTTGATTGGTGAGCTGAAAATGAAAAAATGAGATTACTTCATGGCAACATTCCCCTTGTTTTTGTAGTTGTGGAAATGGCTCACTGGTGTCTGATGTATTCTGTCCAGCCATCATTCAGTCTTCACTACACCACCTAAAATACAAGTGATTATCATTTCCGAGTAACAGAGTAGAAAACTGGGGTGTCCTGGTCACGCATCTGTAAAGGTGGGAGCTGTGGCTTCAGTCCAGGATGCCTGGCCTGGAGTCACCATCCCAGTCTCTAGGCTGGTGTGTCTTCTTCACTGTTGTTCTTCCTGTGGTTCCAGGTGAGTCATTTCCAATTTCCTTTTCACAAAGCACTATTCACTCATACAATGGACAGTCCAGTACTCTTGAAAACAAAACATCTCCCGTTAAGTCCCAGTCCTGCTTTTCAAATGATGTTGCTCCATAGCTGTCAATTGGATCTTTGAAAGTTGCTGCTCCCATATGAGGTAAATTCAGAAATTAGCCAGGAGGTTAAAATACCCATTTACGTTTAGTGGGTGTCCCTGTTAGCCAGGAACTAAACCTCAGTGCTATGACCCCTGTGGCCTAAGTTCGAACCCCAATGGGGAGCTATATCAGACATGGTGCGGCAGACCTCTCCTGTCTGGCCCGCTGCTCCCCTCAGCAGTGTATTTCAGTGGATCCGCCTGCTCTGCTCCCCACTCTGTTTCTAGTGAATCTTCTTGCCCCCCTGAGCCTCTGGCCAACTCTCCAGTTCTTCTATGAATAAATAAATAAATATGTAATTTTATTCTTGCTATCTTTGTTTTCAAAGACTATCATTTCCTCCAAGTTCTAGGTCCACTCTGTTTGGGAGTTTTTTGTGTGTGTGTGCCTGCCAAGTGACAGAGTCCTCAGGGTGCCTCCTCTGTGACAGACCCCTTACTGGGCACTTAAAGTAGAGCTGGACATCCACACAAAACTTACAATCTAGCAGGATAGTCAGAAATTAAACAAAGAATTAGATTGACTACTTAACTACAAGTATATAGAGTGTAACTAAAGAAGAATGCTTCAGCCTAAGGAGGAGCGCCGGGGAGGTAGAACAGTATAGTGGTAAAGTACTATTTAGTTAAATCAATCGTGGTTCTTATCAAGTTCAATAACCTCGCATAATTGTCGGCTTTCCTCATTTGCAAAATACAAATAATTATAGTAATTATCTCATAAGGAAGCTGTGAAGATTAAATGAAATAATGTTTATAAAACACTTTGCTCAGAACCTGCATATAATTAAAGATTGTTGCCATTAGTATTTTAAGTAGAATCAGTATATGACACATTCAGCAACATGTCATGATAGGCTTTGGGGATCACTGTCTGCAAACATCATTGGCAGAACATTGCTTGTCCTGAAGAGCTCCACAGGGGAGGCTATTTGTATTATTGATGACCAAGGCGAAGTTTTTACTGTGAAAGGTTGTACTTGGTAGAGAACAGAGAGACTCAAACTCAGGCAAAGTGGAATCTTCTAGGGAAACCAGTATCCAGCAAAGTACCGAGCAGACCATAAATGCATCAGAATTTTTTTTAGCAAGTGATACCTGTCCTACTGTTCTACAAGCAATATCTTCAAGTGAGTTGAAGACCAACTCAGTGATATCTTTAAGCTCAAAAGTAATTGATATACATATTATTTGTGAAAGCATTTATTTCATTTTTATTTATTAAATATTCATATTTATTAGCAATTAATTAAAATATTTTTCTTTAATTGTTGTAGTCCCATAGTTCCCCAACACTATTTTTTAAGAAGGGAAAAAATAAGAAAAATCAAAATCTTCTCTTTTATAAACAATTATGTATTTCTGCTGACCTGGAAAAGACCTCACTGCATAAATGTTTTTCCCTTCTCTGACTCTGTTTAAGCTTTTCTCTCCAAAACAACCTAGATAGCATGAAAGATATGTTAGAATACTGTGTAGAAAGTGCAATGGCCTGTATATTTTGTCATCCTCCATCTGACAAGCATGCCAAAAAAATGTACTTTTTGCTTTTATTTTTTAAAAGATTTTATTTATTTATTCATACAGTATTGGGGTACAGGCCAGAGGTGCAGGGGGGGGGTGAGAGGATTCACCAGAGACAGAATAGGGAGCAGAACAGGCCGGCTGATGAAGTAAACCGCTGAGGGGAGCAGTGGGTGGGTCAGGAGAGGTCTGCCGCGCCATCAAAATGTACTTTTTTCAAACTTTAAAACATTTTTATTGAAGTAACATTTATGACATTATATAGGCTTCAGGTGTACAGCATTAGAGTTCACCATCTCTACAGAGCACATAATGCTCACGGCCAAAAGTTCAGTTTCCATTCATCACTGTACAATTGACTAGCTTTATCCCACTTACCACCCCTAGTTCCCTCCCACTCTAGTCATTATCATTTCATTTTCACAAGCTAAGAGTTTGTTGTTTGTGGATGCACATTTTAAGTTGACTTGGCAATAAAAAGTAGAAAGAAATGGAAAGGGTGAAAAGGAGAAAAAAAAACAGAAAATAAAGTTTCTATTTCTATAGTGACTACTTGCAAGGCACTCACCACCCAAAGACCCAGTACTTACAGAGATTTCCCCTTCAGGTAGTCCTGCTGAACTCTCTCCACTTCCCAGTAGTCTCCCCAGTCCTGTGCTGCTGCTCTGGTACCAATGTGCTGGGGCCCTGCCCGCTTCCTGGGCTGTCACCTGCCTCTGGGGCATGGCGATCCAGAAACCTTCACACTTTTAGATCAGCTGGGGAGAATCTCCGTTCTGTTCTGTCTGGACGTCACGAATGACTTACAGTTTCCTCAGACGCTGTTAGGCAGGAACTGGTGGTAGCAGAAGACGCAGGTCACAGTGTTGGTGCATGAGGTACTTCAGCAGATCTTTAGCCTCTTCAGCAAAAATGCCTCCCTGAACATAGTGAGGGGACCCTCCTGGACAAATTGCTCGCTAAACTTTATTGGCAGCTGCATGACCTGTAGACATGCTTGGAGAAGGAATGGAAGGTGGGACTGTGGCCTCTGGTAGGCGAGAACGCCATACTATCGGCGAAGTGTTACTTCCAAGGAATCTGTCTGGATCTGAAGGACAAAGAACACAGTAGCTGTACCTGGTAGATTGTCAGGATAGAAATCGGAAGGTGCTTGTTCTTCATTAACAAGCTGCCAAGCAAACCGAGGAGATAAAGTAGACATTGTCAAACTGTTCACTTGGTCAATGACATTGGTATTTTCGAAGATTCAGAGTGCACTCTTTATGTCTATCTTTATGCGGAATAAAAAATAAGTAATAGCAAGTATATAGGATTATCATGAAATTAAATTACATGTTGTAACTTGTAATCAGAACAGAGAAAAACACAATTCATTTACTATAGTGAAAAAGCTTTGTAATTTTTACTTATTTAAACTACTAGAAATTTTTATGCCATTCATTGTATTCCCATATTTATTGTTCATAAAGACATTTGGTTACTATTACCTGTTGTATGACTGTTACTCATGTTTAAATTATGGGGAATAAAAAATTTTTTAAGAATTTTACCTTTTATTTCTAATTGTGTTTATTGAGGTAACTTTCATTTACAATACCATATATGTTTTAGCAGTATGGGTGTTCAAGCCTCTGCAAGTATGTTACCACAGCATGTCCACCACCAAAGCACCAATAATCTTTCACCATAGTTCACTATTGAGCCCTCCATCTTGGCACTCTACTCATCATCTTCTCCATTTGATAGTCTCAGTTCCACAGACAGATTTCATGGGGGTTGTTTTGGTTTATGTTATCTGGCCTTTGTTTTGTTTTCTTTATTCACCTATGAGGTAAATCATCCACTCTGTCTTTCTCCTTTAGACTTATTTCACTTAGCATAATTCTCACCAGTTCCATCTGTATAATTGCAAATGGCAAGATTATGTTTTTGTTTTTGTTTTTGTTTTTTTGGTAGCTGAGTAGTCTTCCACTGTATCTTTATCTTCTTTATCCACTCATCTGATGTTGATACATAGGTTGTTTCCAAACTCCACTGTTGTAAAGAGGGCTACAATGAACTCTGTTCATATATTCCTTTGAATTTGTGTTTTTCTATTCTTTTGGTAGATGCCTTAAAGAGGGATTACTGGGTCATATGGTAAATCTATTTTCAATGGGAGTTGGGGAGGAGAATGTGGGTTTATTTTTTTATGGTTCGAGATACTCAGTTTTGAGATGGAAAGACAGAGATTAGCTGTATAATAACCCCATGATACACTTAGAACAATTAAAATGACAAATTTTAGGCATGAGCATTTCCCCATAATTAATATTAAAAAATTTTACTGAATTTTGGCATAGATACCTAATAATCATATCATTGTGGATAAGAACATAGGATTTGTTAACTGATTAACTGTATGGCCTTGGAAATGTACGTAACCTTTTGAGTAGGCTTCCTTTTCTTCTCTATAAAATGGAAATAATAAGACCTCCTTTGCAGGACTATTAAACTGATTAAATGAGACAATGTATGCACTATAGAACAATTCTTGATTCTTAAAATGAGTTGTTACTAGAATTGAGAAAATTCACTTGAATCTATCAAACAGTTCCTTGTTTTTATTTGTCAATCGGTTCTTCGGAAGGGGTAATATAAGTGAAGGTTGATGGGTACACTGAGACCTGTTTGGTAGTGAGAAAGATGCAGTTAGTCTTAGGAAAGTTATTTTATCACACAAAATACAGAAAAAATGTCCAACGACGGGCCTCACGGTCTTCTCAGAGGTATGCTGTCATTCTCTCTTTGCTTTTACTGTTGCTTCTGTCAGATAACATTTATTAGGCATTACCTCATGCTTTTAGTAAAAACTTCACATTCAAAATCTACATCATAAGGAGAAAAATATTCAGGCATTCTTGGCTCTTCCTTGTGCCCTGTCAAAGCTAGAACAAGTTGGTTATGTTGGTTGGCCTTTGGGGTTGAGGAGGAAGATGCACAGCTAAAGCTGCACATAGAGAAAGAGTCTTAATCAACTATCCAGGAGGAGACAAAGTAAGGGTAGCTGGGATTTCCAGAGAGGCAGATAAGGGAGATGTATGGCTAAGTGGCTGCTGTGAAATGTGTGACTTTAACTAAAGAGATTTCCTTCATTTATTTATATTTACAAAAACATATACTATCGAAAATACATATGCTATACTTATACTATGTATACATATACAAAATAAGTATACTATCACTGTTAAGTATTCAGCATTCATGCAAGTAAAGGCCTACCCTGACTGCTTAGATGGTCTACCTCAATCCCAAACTGCAAATAACTTAGTATTCCTCCTTCTGTACATTTTCCTATCTATTAGCAAATTCATATATGCAGAAATACCTAGTGTTTGTTACATAAATATTATTCTATATATATCAACTTTTTTTTAAAGACTTATTTATTTATGCATACAGAGCTGGGGTACAGGCCAAAGGTGTAGGGGCAGTGAGAGGATTCACCAGAGACAGAGTGGGGAGCAGAACAGGCAGAGTGACAAAATACATTGCTGAGGGGAAGCAGTGGGCGGGTCAGGAGAGGTCACCTTCCTGGTGGGGATCAAACTCATCCTGAAGTGGCTTTAGCTTCTCAGTGCTGTGCTAAATTAAACCTGCTGTACCACCAGGAAGGACCCCAGCATTTTATTTTTTTACTTACTAATAGATCTTGGAGATTTTTCTCAACTAGTACATAAAAATCTACTATATTCTTTTAAATTTTAAAATAAAATTTAATATGTACTTAGTACATAAAAATCTACTACATTCTTTTAAATTTTAAATTAAAATTTAATATGTACTTTATACTAGTGTATAAATGTAATACATTCCTAACTTCAACAAGATTTTCAAGCAGACTATAAGATATATCAAGCAGAAAATTTACAAGAAAATCTGAGAAAGGAAGAAATACACAGATGAATTTGACTTATCAATATCAAATTATTTCTATTTCCATAAAAATTGAAGCCAAGTATTATTATTATGAGTATAGACCAATCATCAAGAAAACAGAATAGAGGCAAATTATAAGACAACTAAATGGATTTTTACATACAATATAAAAGACATTTTATGCCGCACCCGTGGGTATGGGCAATTAATTGATAAGTCACTTAAATAGAAAAATCCCTGTGTCACACAGGGACAGTTTCCCTTGCCACTGTTTTTTTTTTTTTTTTTGGGGGTTAAAAAAAGTGTATTGAATTTCCAATACGAAATAAAAACATAAATTAAAATAAAATCCATAGAGTTTACAGCATCCACTACAGAAAAGGCCAAACAGGTGTGTACAGAAACCAGTGCCCAGCAGTCCTCCCGGTGGCCCCTCATCAGGCAACAAGGCAACGCACACATTTAAGCAAGTCTATAATCAAAAGTGGGGAGAGAGAGATCAATACAAGCTAGAATAGTCACATGACACAACTCTGAACAACGGGAGGGGTAGGAAGACTGCCGAGGGTACCTGGCAGGAACTTAAGTGCTCCTTCCTCTTTTCACTGTAGATGCTATTGTAAGGGTTTGCTGATTGGTGTTGGGGTAGCTGTCTTCCAGCCATCAGTAAAAGACCAAGAGAATCACAGACAGGTAAGCACAGGAATTCACAGATTTGCACTGCTGATCTAATGCTGCAACCAGCTACCAGCTTCCTATCAACAGCCCCACGGAGGCAAGCACCTGCCTCCATCATTTTGGCCTCTACTAAGTGTCTGTTGCCACAGAACGCGTTCCTAACAGATGCAACGCCTTTGACCAGATTTAAGCTCTTTCTTCTGTAGTTTAAGTGATAGCTTTGGGACCTGTGAAGGGGCTTGGAGACACCAATTGAGATTAGTGTTTGGTTTTTCTCCTCTTTATATACTAACATAATGAATTACATGAACAGATTTTCTCTTCTTTGATTATTGTTAGTGTTCTGGATAAATTCCAGTTGCTTATTTATAATGCACCTTTGGATTTGATTTGTTAATATTTAATCTGGCATTGTGATCTTCATGTTCAAAATTATGAATGTCCTATGAAATTTCTCTACTAGTTTTTCTAACCAGATTATATAAGCCACGTAAAGTGAATTGATGAGCTTCCTATCCCTTTCCATGCTCTGTTAAAGCAGAACCTAAATATGTCTTACTGAATAGATTTGGGTAAAATTTCCCAATTTGTTATCTCTTCAAGGCACTTCCATGAAGATCTATGTTGCACTTTAAGGGACTTTTGATGACAGATTTCTTTTTCATTCAGATAACACCATGCTGAAGAGTCTAATAAGAGGTAAGGAGACTCTTCACTTGTCTAGAACAATAACTATTTTTCAATACAAATTATATTCTATTTTGCATTTTATTGTCCTCCTTGTTCACACTTTTAGCATTGTATTAGTAGTGTGTTTGTGGCTTTATATCAGGTGCTTGAATAGCTAGTCAAGGGAATTTACTGAATGGAGTGCCAGCACACTGTGCTGAGAAACCCCCTTAATATTTGACAGAAGCTCTTCACAGTTCACAGTCTTCGTGGAATATTTATTCCAGAAATAATACTCAAGTTCCTACCATGGACTAAATACTGTGGGGAGATACAAAGTTCAGACTAAAAAGTCTATTCTTCTGGAAGACAGAAAAAATAAATGAGTTATTTCAGATCAGAATCGTGTTTGAATGGAAGTGCTGTACTGCAAAGAACCAAAGACCTTGGGGCTTTGTGGGGGTGAGCTGAATGTTAGGCACACTGAGCTCAGCCAGGAAACCCGGCCAGAAGGGAAGCCCAGCCTCACTGTTAAATCCAGTTTGACAACTTGCTCTTAGTTTCCTTTTCACTTGTTGCATCATCTTTTCCTTTTTTGTCCCCTAGTTCCTTACGTAAATTCTTAATGATGAAATGAAATGAAATTCAGCTCTAAGTAGAGGGTTTTGCTTTGGCTGTTTCACTCTTTTTTTTTTTAAATAAGATGTATATATTTATGCATACAGAACTGGGGTACAGTCCAGAGGTGCAGGGGCAGTGAGAGGGTCCACCAGAGACAGAGTGGGGAGCAGAACAGGCAGATCGCTGAAGTACACTGCTGAGGGGAGCAGTGGGCAGGTCAGGAGAGGTCTGCCTGCCATGTTGGTCACCTCCGGGGTGGGGATCCAACTTGCACCAAAGAGGCTGTGGCCAGCTTGCAGTACTGGGCCCTAACCCGTTACAGCCCTGGCTGTTTCACTTTAAAAAAAAAAAAATCAAGAAACCACTTCAGAGACAGGAAACTGACAGAAAAGAGACAGTAAGACTGGCTCACATGTTAGCTGAAGGAGGAAAGCTGATGCAAGTGCAGCAGCTGCTGTCCACGTACTGACTATTTAATTCTCTTCTCAGTCCTAGGCCTGGCACAACCCATGCCTGAGAGTCATGTGAGAGATTAGTCTGGTAAAGAGGCCTGGCTTCTGAAGGGAGAAGTAAATGCAGGCCTGGTGCAGACTGGCATCTGTATCTAGGAAGGGGGTCATTCTAGAATCTCTAGCAACATTGGGAATTCTGGCAGCAAAGGGTGGGACAGCTCTTGTATGTCCCTGGCATGTCAGTTTGTGGGGGGCACAGGGTAGGGGGATATGTAGGGGACCCTCTGGCTGTCTGTGGGAAAGGTGCAGTTGGAGGAAAGATGCAGTTCACAAGTCTTAGGCAGGGCCTCCAGGGAAGTGGCCTCCTCTTACTGGGATCCTGATGTGACCCAGGGGAAACTCAGGGGCATCCAAAGACCTGTGATGACATCCAGGATGTAGGAAAGGAAAAGGAAGTGAGAAGAGTTTGAAACAGGTGGCACATAGGATTTAGCAGCAAATTCTGTCTCACAACATGATTAAGATCTAAAGGTAGATTTGGTACTTCACCAGTTGTTGGCCTGTGATAGAGAAATGGGGAGAACCAGCCTGAGTGCTGGTGAGGGTGAGGTAGCCGGTGGAAGATTGGGGAAGACAGATTCTTCCCTGACAGATTCTTCCCTTCCTGAATCCAGGCTTCCTCTTATGTCTCTGAAGTTTCATAGCAGCTAGAGGCTGCTGAGCAACGTTTGTTCCTTCTTCAGTGAAGTTAGGGCTTTGGGGGAGATTGCCCCTCACTTTATCACTGTGGGTAGTATTTTAAACCAACTTCTTCCTTTTCTATTGAAATCTATCCTCATTGTCTTCCATTAACATCCTTTTTCAAAGGACTTATTCCAAGTATAATCCAATACTGCAATAACTACTCAGAGTCAGGGGAAATAGCACATTCGCTATTTTGTGGTATGAATACAACAACTGATAAGGGAAAAGATCAATGTTATTATAAACCCATATCACTCATTCTTAATTGATGACCCAAATAGTTACTCAGAAGTATTATCAATACAGGCAGGTCTCAAGTGTTTGGTCTTAGGGCAAGTTGATACTCTTAAAAGTGATCCCAAAACTTTGCATTTATATGGGTTGTATTTCTTTGTATTGATTATGTAAAAAAGTAAACTGAAATGTTTTATTCTTGCATCCAAGAACATACTTTCATATCCCAAAATATGAAAAATCAATGAAAACACTTTTAGACAGTGTTTACAGAATCACCAGATCCAAAAGCAAAATAACTGTTGCATATATATACACACACATATATATATAAAGATGTAATGGAAAGTTAGCTTCATTCAGAATTAAAAATATATAATGAAAAAATCATTTCATTCATAATGGTAACAATAATAAAGCATAAAATACATATTGGAATAAGCTTCAGAAAGACTCTGCAAGCCAACAGTGAATTCTCCCTGAAAGACATTTTAGACACAGCCTAATAAAATGGCGAGACTCGCCATTTTTCTTTGTGAAGTATTTCTACATGAAGTGTTAATAAATATTTGCTTAAAAGGAAAACAAACCAAACCAAACTGAACCCTAGAGATCTGACTGTGGAGTTGAAATGTCCAGAAGGGGAGGGTGGGGGCCAAGGGACAAAAGGAGTCCCAGTGGGCTATGGTGGGGGATTATGGGCATTTTAATTGTGGGTTGATGTGAAAACATATTTGTAGAGGTGGGAACCTACATCCCTAAAATATATAGTGTTGTAAATCAATGTTCCCTCAACACACATTTTAAAAGATAAATAATTAGGAAAAAAAAAGTCTGTGGGAGAGTGGAGGGCGGACTACAAAAGAGGATTATGGGTATAGTAACATACATCTGAAGAAGTGGGCACCTGTACCTTAAATCATGCAAGTATGGTAAGCCAACAGTATCTCAATAAAAATGATACTATAAAAAGTTTGAAAGAAAATGATTATTTGTTAAAAGTGTTTATCAATAAATGAATGTTTCTCATTAGAAGCTTCCTACTGCAGTGAGCTTCCTTCTGGATGATACTTAACACCTATAAATGTCTCTTGCTCACTGCCAAAAAAGCAAGTGGGAAACCTGGCTAAATCCTCACTGGTGATCAAAGTGAAAAAAGCATCAGTCTCATTTAAGGGAATGGATTATATAATTTGTTTATTGTCTTCTTTTTAGATTTGAATTTTGAAGACAAAGATGAAGATGACTTTGACTTATCAATGCTACTTAAAAATATTGAAATCCAAATTTTATTCAGATTTCTTTTCTTTTTACTCTTTCTTTTTCCGTTCTCTTCCCCTTGGCAATCAGTTAGAAGCCACATTACCTTGAAGTGTCATGTTTCCCTATTGTCCTCTGGTTGTGGCAATTTCTCAATGCTAGACTTTTTATGTTATTGTTCATATGCCACTTCTTAAATGTCATTTTCTGATGTTTTGCTGCTAGTATGAACAAAAATGACTTATTTTTAATATGGATCTTGTGTCAGTGACCTTGTTAAATTTATTTTTTAAATTCTAAATCAATTCTAGGGGTTCTTTTGCATTTATGTGCTTTTATATGCATTTATATACTTTATATTTTATTGGTACACAATCAAATCATCTGGACATAATGAAAAAAATAGCTGAGATAGTCAACAATAGAGTTGAGCTGGCCCTACACAAACAAAATATCCAATAAATATACAAAAGTCTGCTGACCCTTATTAACGTCAGTACAAATTAATACTGTGAGGTGTCACCATACACCACTAGAATGGCCATATATCTAACAAGCTGGAAATATCAGGTACAGAGTGAGATAGACTGTTAACTCCCATACATTGATAGTGAGAATATAAGTCATGACAGATATTTGGGAAACAGTTGATGTTACTAAACCTGAACTTACCTGTATCTAGTAGAAATATTGTAGAAATGTACATACTAGGGCTTTCAGAGCAGAATTAATCAAGATGAAAATAACTCCTGATTGCTCATCAATAGTGGAAAGATACAACACTGACAGTGTTTCTAAATAGGTAGGCCACTCTAATACAAACTAATGAGCTAAAACTACACATCTACATACATTAATCTAATAGACATACTATGGAGTAAAAGACACTTTTATGTAAAATTCAGAAATAAGAATATTGGGTTTTAAAAGGAAGTTCTGATGTTGGAGAAGGAGAGAGAATAAGGGATTTCTGTTCTGTTGGTAATATTAGGTTTTCACTCAGCTTGTGGTTATAAAGTGTACAGAAGTTTTTACTTGATAATAATTTAATGAGCTGTGTACTTAAGATTTGTGCATGATTTTCTATGTATGTTATATAGTTTTTAAAAATGGGAAATGGGGAATTCTCCCTTTCATGCATTCAAGCTTTCTCACTGTAGACTTTGCTGCCTGCTCCAAGATTATCTGAATGGTTGGTAGTGGGGGGGTGGAGGGGTGAGGTGCTTAATTTCTGTTTTACCATGCTCATGGACTTCTCAATAATGCTTCATCTTCTTTAATTTGTCATTATTATAGTGTGTCTTATTCCTTGAAAAACAATTGAATAGATTGGGCGAAAACAATGATAATTTTGGTTTCTAGAATTTGTGTTGTCCTACATAGATAGTTATATTTAAAAAGAAGGGGAAGAATCTCTTCCTGTCTGTGAGAGCTATAGCAAAGTGGTTCTAAATTCAGATGATGATTTCAAATGGCTAGGATATCATTCAAGTTTTACTTTCTACATTATCAGTTTGTCTCTCTGAAAAATCTCATTGACGGGAAGTGCTTCTTTCTACAGCCAAAATTTTTATAGAAGATGCAAATGAAAAACAATCCCCAAGAAAGGTGAAGTGAAACTGTCTTCCAATAACAAAGAAAATGGCTCATGTACTTGTCCTTGCAATTCATTGATCTAGCCTAAGAAATAGAGTTTACAGGTTGAGATGAAGTTCATGAATTTTCCTGGTTATTGTAATAGAACTCTAAGACAGAGTTTTATCACACGAATATTTCAGAATCTTTTGGTATTTACTGAGGGCCCTGATATCCACTTGATCTTGACTGCACAAATGTTCAGGCAGTTTCCGTTGCTGTTATCAGATTGGCCTTGATGGCTTTTCAGGAAATACCTCTTGGTAATTTGGGGGGCTTTGTTTTCTTGTGCTTTCTCCCCACTGCATGTCTTGTGGCAATTGTTGGTTTGCTCTTATCTGCTTGTATTTTGTGGTTCATGTCCCCCAGTCTTACGTTAGATGGGGCTTGGGTTTGGTTGCAGTGTCTGCTTTCGTGTGTGGATTTGGGAAATTGAAAACTCTGTTGCTACACTGCCTTCTTAATCTCTTTATATATTTTTAATTGCTTGTTGCATGTTTTCAACATTTAATAGTCTTCACTCATGTGGGTAAATGATGCTGGTATCTTTGTCACTGCCAAATTTAGAATAAAGGTAAGTGCTTCTTTCTTACCCCATTTAGGAGGCATTGCATCAACATAATTGAAGCATAAGAACTATTTTAGGAATATCTCAGATCTCACCAATAAATAATCCCATCTGTGGAGAGCTATTACATATGGTCTACAAAGATGGAAGGATATTTGGGTTATATATTGACAATGTTGTAAAGATCACAACACAGTACATTAATTGATGATGGGAACTTGGGTGGTTCTCGATTTTAAATCCATATTTATCCAGATACTTCTAGCCTTTACTTCCTTTGATACAATAGAAGCAATATTGAAATCAATATTGAAATCATTATAACCTATAGAATGATGCAGCTGTCTGCAAAAGGATGGAGAATTTCTTTAAGCACTGGAATATGGTGTCAGGAATTGAGTTTTCCAGAAATGAATTCATCCTTCTCTAGCACCATCCCACTTGAATAAAGTAGTGATAAATCATCTGCCAGACCATCCACCCTTCCTCTATTACTTACTATTACTTATTGTAGTAAGATTGTCCTTTTTTCTTAAACTTAAAGTCTTTCATGCTATGTAAAAACATCCCCAAGATATCTACTGCTCTTTGAATGAAGAAACACACTTAACATGGTCTCACAATCTTTTGCTATCTGACTCCCACCTGCCATCTCAGACCCTTCTCTAAATAGCCTCTCGCTCAAGGTTGCAACGGCCCTGAATTGAGCACATATAACCCCAGCTGGCTTTTCTTCAGATTTCAGTTCCAGTGTCATCTCAGGCAGGACTCTCCAACCTTTTCTACTACATTTTGTCACCATATCATCAGGATCCCCAGCAATGAGACGCTCTCCTCCTGTCTTGGCACCCTTGCATTGTGCTTCTGTATATTTCTTTTTTATTTAAATTTTTTTTGATTTATTTATTTATGCATACAGAACGGGGGTACAGGCCAGAGGTGTGGTAAGTGAGAGAATTCACCAGAGAAAGAGTGGGGAGCAGAACAGGCAGATGTACTGAGATACACTGTTGAGGGGAGCAGCAGGTGAGACAGGAGAGGTCTGTTGTGCCATGTGGGTCACTTGCGGGGCTGGAACAAAGTCCTTAACTGTCCTTTTAAATGTGATCCATTCAAAACTGTCACTTGAGGAACACCTACTGGTTGAAGAAAGTCCAGAATTGCAGCACTGTTTAGTCCCTGTGCCTCAGGCTACACTACCTTCAGGCTGGGATGTAGTCTGAAGCGGCCATGGCCAGCTTTGCAGTGCTATGCTCCAACCTACTGCACCACCAGGGAGGGCCTCTGTATATTTCTTTGATTGATATTTTTATCCCCTGCTTAGCTGTATGGTCCATGAGAGTGAGGATTATAATCTGAAGCTGCTCATGCTACAATTTCTTAGATACAGTAGGGATTCAGTAAATTCAGTTCGAAAGACAATGTGAGAATTTTCTGAAACAGCAATTTATTATTTTAAGTATCATGATTGTAACTCATTTTTGTGTTGAAAACTTTTTAGATATATCATGTCTCTCTCCTTATATTAGTAAGCTATAAATTCATATTTGATTTTTTACTGATTAGTCACTTAGAAAATCAGTTATTATACTCAGCAAAAAAAATGGCCTCAAAAATATTGAGACAGGATCATTTGTCTTAACAGTAACATCCCCTGACTGCTTGATTTTTTTTTCTCCCATTTTCCTTCTAGATCTCCTTCTAATTTACAGTATCTATTTGCATGAGAGTGGAAAATCAGACACTTTGATTAGTTAGAAGTATGTACAAAATAAGAATATATTAGAATATTACAGAGGCCCCCAAGAAGTGACCATGAATGAGCATTTGCACATGGCCCATGGTGCATTCATTCCACCTGCTTAGAGCCTTAGTCCTCGTGACATTCTGAATAGTTGGGTTTGCTAGATAAAAAAAATAAATAAGGCTGATAAAACTATGTGATGTCTTCTTTACATAGTTAAGGCCCTCCTTACCCCAAAACATTCAAATCAACTTAAGATTATTCTATTTCATAGAGAAAGAAAGTTTGTCTTTTTTTTTAAAAAAATGCTTTTTATATATGGTACTTACATTATTGTTGTATGCAGTGTAATTGGGAGTTAAATGTAATTCTTGTGAAAAAGAAAACCCCCATAGAAACAAAGACCAATGGAAAAAAAAACGTAAAAGAATCAAAGAAGCCAGTCAAAGAACCCTTTAGTAGTACATTTCCAAATGTTTCAGCTTAGTACTTACCAATTCACCAATACCTTACAAAACATAAATATGTTAAATCCTCACATTTTGCTTCTTTTTCTCTAATATACAGAAAATAAAGTAGGAGCTGAAAGAAAAAAAAACACAATTCCAAAGTAGTAAAAATTTAAATGACAAAGTGAAAACTGAAAAGGAGAACTGAAAGTGGGAAATTCCTGGTAAGTAGAAAGAATAGAGGACCTGCCCATATAAATAGCCCATGGTCATGGAGAGAAGACACTCACTCTTGAAGCCTTTGCTGGGCCACCTAAGGTGTAGTAGACAGCACCGTGCCTGCTGTTATCACCATGCCCAACAGGTGCATCCTCCAAGCTGCTCTCCTGGTGTGCTTCTGCACCAGAGCTCTTTCTGGGAACTACAGCTTGCTTAGATCCCAGCAGAGAAGAAGCAATCTGGAAAGCCAGAGGATCCTGGGCCAGTTGAATGGATCTGATATCAATTGCCTCAAGCTAAGGCTAAACAGCACCCTCCCTGAGGAGGTGAAGCATCCACCAAGGCTCCAGAAGGAAGATGCCCTATTAATCACCGATGTGATGCTTCAGCAGATCTTCCAGATCTTTGGCAGAAATTATGCCAGTACTGGCTGGGATGAGAGCATCATTAAGAAACTCAATGTGAACCTTTATGAACAGATAAAGCAGCTGAAAACTGCCATGGGAGAAATAGCGGAGAAGGACAATTTCCCTTGGTCAAATAAGATCATCCGGAAACTGAAGAAATACTACTTCAATCTCGTATGTTACTTGCAGGTCAACGAGTACAGTAGCTGTGCCTGGGTGATCGTCAAAAGAGACATCTTCAGGAGCATTTTCTTCCTTAACAAACTTACAGACTACCTCCCAGACTGAAGGTGGTCCAGCCTGAGGTACAGGGACTAAACAGTGCTGCAATTCTGGACTTTCTTCAACCAGCAGGTGTTTCTCAAGTGATGGTTTTGAATGGATCACATTTAAGAGGACAGTTCAAGACTTTGCTTTTTAAAAATTATTTATTGCATTAAGTTATTTATTTATACATTTTTACCTGGAAAAATAAATTATTTATGAAACAACAGTCAACCTGGCAAATTTCATTTCAACTTGATTTAGATAGCCATCCATATTCAAAATTGCAGAGTACCTATTAGATATTCTTTATAAAAGGCCTGAAAAGTAGTAGAGTTTCTGGCCCTTGCTTTTAAGGAAAATTAAAATCCAAGGAATCTATACAAGGTTAGAGATGGTAGGGGGAATCTGCTGTGCATAGGGGAATATGTGTAACTTGAATAGAATTAAAATGGGGAAGGTAGGGAGGTGGTCCTGGAACTAGAACCAGGAGGCTCCACTGTTACTATTCTGTGCTCCCAGCCCTCTAACACTAAAGTTAGAATTGGACTGACTTCAGGGCAAGCAGGGAAATCTTTGCTCTTGTCTTCATCCTAAACTCATCACTGGTAGGTGCGGAATGCTAGTAGCAGCACCCTTGTGCTTGGGATACGTAGGGTGTCAGGCAGAGGGACTCTGTCTGCTTCCAGGACACCCACCAAAGGGAGAAAGAGCTCTGCTTTATGCTGCTGCCAGCTCTTTGGGTTTTCTCATTTTTCCAGAAAACTGACATTGCTTCTGTTTTTTTCATACAGAATTAAGGGACTACCCTATTGGCTTCTCCTGCTTCTCTGTCTCTCTAAAACCATATACTCCCTAGAGCCAAATTCAAGACCAGGGCAACAGATGCAAGATCAGCTTTAGGTCAAGTCCAGTTTTCTGAATAACCAGGAAGCATGAGAGACAGGCAAATCCAGATGGGGAGAGAAGGTACTAACTTTTCCAGGGTCTGTACAGAGAGAATATGAGTCCCTAGGAGTTCTTTGGGCATGTGGTCAGCAGGGCTGGGTTTGTCTTCATACTATGCCCCTTGGGAAACTGGACGATTATGACCGTTGCTGTCATTCAAGCTGCCATCAAGGCACCGAGCTAGGCTCTTGTGTTTAGTTGAATCTGAACATCGTTGTCCTCCTCACAAACACCCCTCAGGTAGGCCCAACTACCTTCATACTATTTTACTTCCAGAAACTCTAATTGATTTCCTAATTGTTCCAAGATCATGTAGCCAGTGAGTAGAGGTTCAAAAAGAGGAAGTGGGAAAGGAAGAATCATTGAAGACTTTCCCTATAGACCTTTTCTCCTGGGCAGTACAGATGTTTGGGTTGTCTCTAAGAGCTTTACTTCCAAGAGAAGAAATCTGTCAGAGAAGGCATTACTGTTGTGTAAGGAGCACCAGACTCTCTCTTCTCACTCAAGTAGGTGACATAACAGCTCTCCAACCAAGGAGTGTCACCCTGGGGATAGTTCCAAGGATTCCATCAACACCTAAAGAATGTTCAAAACGCAGGCCCTCCCTGGTGGTGCAGCAAGTTAAAGCACAGCACTAAGAAGTTAAAGCCACGTCAGCATGAGTTCAATCCTCTCCCTGGAGCTGACCCACATGGCGCAGCAGACCTCTCCTGACCCACCTGCTGCTCCCCTCAGCAGTATACTTCGTACATCTGCCTGTTCTGCTCCCACTCTGTCTTTGGTGAATTCTCTCACTGCCCTGTACCTCTGGCCAGTACCCCAGTTCTGTATGCATAAATAAACAAATCTTTAAAAAAAAAAGAATGTTCAAAACTCAGTTATAATAGGAGGAGCACAGGGGATTGTAGTGATAGTGCATGAGCGAATGGGGGAAGAAATTCTGTGGGGTCTATACCTGAGTTGGGGGAAGGAAGCATTGTTTTAAAATAAACTATGGTGTAAATGTATACATGTGTGTACATAAATGTGTGTGTATGTGTATATATATATAAAATAAAAAAAAACTCATAATAAACAAACCCAATAAAAGATAGACAAAAGATTTGAACATAAACTTCACCAAAGAAAATACACAAATGGCTGCTAGAATAGGAAAAGGACTTATGTTTTCATAAGTCATGAAGGAAATAAATTAAAAGTTGGATGAGATATCACTGCATGTTGCTTAGAATGTCTAAAATTAGACTGACCATATCGAGCAACGGCAGCACAGAGAGCAACTGGGACTCTCCTGTGCTGCTGGTGGAAATTATACATGGTCCAAGAACTTTGGAAAATCACTTTTCAATTCTTAAGACAGGTAAACATACATGTGCCATATGACCCAATCATTTCCCTCAGTTATTTCCTCCCGAGGAAGAAATGACACAGACAGGCTTGCACATGAAGGTTCGTAGGAGGGTATTTACTGGCAGTACCTGGATACACTGGGGTTAAAGTCTCAGCACTATGAAATGATCACCAGCCACTGTGTGACATGAGTTCGATCCCTGGCCAGGGAGGTGACCCACATGGCACGGCAGACCTCTCCTCTCTCCCCCGCTGCTCCCCTCAGCAGTATACTTCAGTCAATCCGCCTGTTCTGTTCCCTACTCAGTCTCGGGTGAATCCTCTTACCTACCTGTAATTATGGCTCTATATCCCAGTTTTTGTATGTATAAATAAATAAAAATAAATCTTAAAAAATAATAAATTAACTGCAGCAAAAAATAATGCATCCCTGATACACACCATGAGGATGACTAGCAAAATAATTATGTTGACACTGAGAAGACAGACAAACTCAAGAATATTCTGCATTGTCCTATCTTTACAAAGTTCTAGAAAGGAAAACCAATATATAATGACAGAAAATAGATCACTGGTTACCTGGGAATGGGGACAGAGAGGAAAGAGATGGAAGCCAAGATTGTAAAGAGACATGAAACTTCTGAGAAGATATACATATGTTCACTTTCTTGACTATAGTGGTGGTTTTGGGAATGTAACATAGCTCAAAGCTCATCAAATTTTCACTTTAAATAGGTGTGGCTTATGTGTGTCAACTATACCTCATTAAAGCTCTTCATATATATATACATAGAAAAAAATAAATAAATGGATAAAAATGGAGCCAAATCATGCTTTTCCCCATTTTTCAGAATCAACATACAATGTCTGACATTCTAAGAATTTGTAAAATTCTAAGATTCAGTTAAGAAACCCTTAAAAGGAAACTTTTTCTCATAGTCTATTATTCTCAACAGTTAGATTGTTAGTGGGTTTTATGACACCTTTGCAATAATCTTTCTTATTTTAAAATGTTGTGCAAGAAGTTGTGTAATAGGCTCTTATGCTAAAACCATGACAAAATCCAGGGTCCTTTATACATGTATGGCTCGGCCAAATGCATCCGGGTTGCAGCACCCCATGTCAAGCGCTCAAGGAAACAATTTTTCCTCCTTCTTTTTTATTTTGGTTAAATATACATATCATCATGTTACCACTTTAGCCATTTCAGGTGCACAGCCCTCTGGTATTAAGTCCATTCACTTATTTTTGCAACTGCTCCCACCATCCACCTCCCTAACTTGTTTTAATCTTCCCAATGGAAACTCAATACCACTTAAATGCTAGC
>NW_004567107.1:54980688-54986904 GCF_000260355.1 Condylura cristata | reverse complement strand
GCTGTGCTTTAACCCGCTGCACCACCAGGGAGGGCCCAGGAATTTGACTAGGTATCTTATAAAAGTAGAATTTGTTCCTTTGTACTGGCTTATTTCACTTAGCAATATATTTCATTCACATTACAATGTCAGGATTTCCTTCCTTTTTAAGGCTTTAAAATTATTAGCGGTATATATCACATCTTGCCTATCTGTTTACCACTGAAGGACACTTGAGTTGCTTTCATCTTTGACTCTTGTGACTAAAGCTTCTAAGACACAGGTACACAAATACCTGTTTGAGTGCCAGCTTTCACTTCTTTAGGTATCTACCCAGAACTGAATTGCTGGATCATATGGTCATTTTATATTTAATATTTTGAAGTATCATCAAGGCAACTTATGTTTAAGTGACATGTCCATAATGCAAATATTTGCAATAATAGCATAATGCCAATACAACACTAACAGCTACATATTTTAGGAACACCTGTGTTGCAAGGGACCCTGCATGGTTAGAAACATAAACCATCATATTTAAGCCTCCTGAGAATACTTGGAAGAAAGTATTTCTATCTCATTTCGGTAAGGACAAGAAATTTGCTCATGTCCATACATAATAAACAGCAGAGTCTATTTGGAACCAGAGAGCTACCTGGGATTGTCTACTGCCTTCTCATGTGTTATTTTTCATTCAACTACCTAGCACTTTGGAGACATAGGGAGCAAAAAGCTCTGTGTCCCAAGGGTTCTTGCTGACTTTGCCCCAGCGCCCCCCCCGCCGCCCCCTGCTCTCGAAACTGTGTGTAGAAGGGCTGCTCTTCTCACCAAGCAGTTCCTCTCCCTTCTACAACCATGCAGAAAAGGATGTTCTCTCTTTCTCTGGAGAAATTAGCAGGAAATTCCCATCTGCTCCCTTGCCAGATTCTACAGACTATTTTCTCTTGAGATATATGGAGGTAATGATCTGCGTCATGAGTCATAGTTTTCTCTGGCAAGGCTGCATTTCCTTCTCTCAGCCACTGTGTTTTGTACCGGTTCAAGCGAGATTCTGTGTGCAGTTTCCTTTTCATGTCTGGCAACAGCTACTTTCGTTATCTCATAAGAATATTCGGGAACAGAAATGTCCTGCATTGTTTAATGGAAACACCCAAAACGTTTTTCTCTTTCCTTTCATATTTTAGTTTCTTGGTCCTTTCCTTTTTATGAAAACCCAGAAGAAAAACAAATAGTTTTCAAATCAGAAAATGTCTTACTAACTCACAAAGGTATGAATAGGAAGCCTGTGAATTTGAAAGTCCAAATATATTTCTTAAAAGTTTACTATGCCTAGTGGAAGAAACACAAGGCATAGAGTATACTAATCTGAGAGTTTGCCATTTCCTAACTGTATATTCTTGGGTAAGTTATATAAACTGGAGATAAACAGACCTTGCATTCTTCAAAATAGCTGTATGGAATAAAAGTAATAACAGGGATTATGATTTAACCCAGCATAAAGTCTTATCTAACTAGAGAAGATGTCCATTATTTAATTTAGTTAAAAGTGAAAATAGGGCTCTCCCTGGTGGCGCAGCGGGTTAAAGCACTGCACTGAGAAGCTAAAGCCACTTCTGCATGAGTTCGATTCCCGCCTGCCCCGAAGATGACCAGATGGCGTGGCAGACCTCTCCTGACCCGCCCACTGCTCCCCTCAGCAGTGTACTTCATCCATCTGCCTGTTCTGTTCCCCACTCTGTCTCTGGTGAAGCCTCTCGCCACCTCTGAGCCTCTGGCCTGTACCCCAGTTCTGTATGAATAAACAAATCTTTAAAAAATAGTGAAAATAATGTTGAAATTTCTTACAAATAATTAGGTGGATATTCTTAACAAAAATCTCATACAAAATACCCCAAGTCACTAATAGATACTTGATAACAGTGTTGACCTCACAATAAGATCTTATTTTTACCACAGTCATATTCGGATACTGGGAAGAAAATTTAGCATTTATGATTACGAAGATAAAGAAGACATTTCTAAAATTCTAATTTCAACATTTTCATACATAGCCTTTAGCAAATCACTTAAAGAAGCAAGATCAACAGTTTCACAAATCTTTGAAATGTCAAGAAAAAATGATGGGTAAAACATTCTGGGGAAGAAAGATGAATCAGTCTTTGCTGGTTTCCCATGGTGTGTCTGAGCTGTGCTCAGCTCTTTACATATTATATTGGGCATCTGTTGTTGCTGACATAGCATCTAGGGCCACCATTGACAGCCATGGGATGGCCATGCCCAGCTCTGAGAACAGGCAGCTCCCCTGTTGCGGGCTGCTGCTTACACTGGCATCTCCCTGGGCACACTGGAGTCGGTGATGCTTAGGGGAGGGGGTTCTGTGGCAGCAGATGCCCTGTTGCGTGGAAGCCTGGAGCCAGAGTTGCTGTGTCCAGCTGCCCAGTTCACACTCTGCACACTGGTGGGTGCTGTCCCTTCTCTAGGGAGCCCGACATGCCCCACGCCGGAGGTGCTGCTTACGAATCAAGTCAACAGCAAATGAAAAAAAAAAAAAGGTCACATTCCTGAAAACATTGCTTTAGCCATGCACAACATGTGACCTAAAATGTTTGTTATCTGAGCCTTTACATAGGGTGAGTGGGGACTGGAAAATAATACTAGAAATCTATCCAGCTGCTCTTCAAACTCTCCCTCCTTTTGAAGCAACCCACATCTCCATTCCTCACCCTGCATTTTGTAAAGACCATACCAGACAGGTCTGCCCGTCCTCAGAAGGCAGAGAATGACTGGTCTGACTTCCTTTCCTTGCTTTTCTAGTGTGAGCTGTTATTCACTAATCGAGGCCAGTGATTTAGAAAGTTGTTTACATCTCATCACTGAATCCTTTAAATTGGGGTTTTGCTAAAACTCTATAGAAACATAGAAATATAGAATTAAAGTCTCCTTTCATTTCTATTTAAAAGCTATGGGTTTTAATTTTTTTTTCTATAATGATAATGAACAACTATATACCAGACACCTTTACAGGGGTGCTGTAGGGAGTGGGATCAAAAATGGGGTTGGGGGAGAAGTGCCCTGGACTATGGTGATGGCACACGGGTGAATTGGTGGTGGGAAGCCCCCGAGGATTACAACTGAGATGGAAAAAGGTAGAAAATGATGTAAAAATAAACTATTATATTAAATTTTAAAAATTGGGGCAAGAGTAAAAAGATTTTTTTTCTTTTTTAAGATTTATTTATTTATGCATAAAAGGAACTGTGGTACAGGCCAGAGGTGTTGGGGTGAGGGGCGGCATAAGAGGATTCACCAGAGACAAAGTGGGGAACAGAAAAGGTGGGTCTACTGAAATATACTGCTGAGGGGAGCAGCAGGCGAGAGAGAGAGGCCTGCTGCCCCATATGGGTCACCTCTCTGGCTGGGGATCGAACTTGCACTGCAGTGTCTGTGGATAGCTTCATGGTGGTTCACTTTAACCCCTGTTTCACCTGGGAGGGCCCTATTTAAAAGCTATGTCTTAGATGCACCTAATTTATTCTTCTATGCAATTCAAGTTCCTAAATGTCCAATTCCTACCAGACAAAATACTAAGCATTGCGCTTACATAGACGAACAAGATACAGACATTATCCTCAAAGAGCTCATTTTCAAGGGGAAGAAACAGATAAGGATATGACTAAAATGATAGCATGATGATAAATGTCACCCAAACATAATGAACAATTTCCTATCGAAGCCCAGATTTAATCTTTCTGATAGGATTCGAGCAGCATTCAGAGGTGTTTTGAACTTGGATTTGAAGAGCATTTTTACATTGAAATGAATGAGAGAAAGGTCATTTCAGGAAAGAGAAAGATGAACAAAATAACAGGATTGTGAAAACACAAGGTCTGCCCAGGGAATATCACCAAGTGCAGTGTGACTATAATAGATCGGGTATTAGATTGAGTGTCAGAAATGGAGCTGGAATTTCAGTTGGGATAGACACTGAGGGCTGGGAAAATGGGGCTTTTTAGAAAGGAAGTGGTCTGGTGGCATCATTTTACATTGCTCACAGCTGGCAGGGAGGGATAAGGGCTGGTTAGACTGGTGGTGGTGAGGGTGCTAAAACCAGGAGAACCCCTAAAGTAAGATTGCAGCAGAGTATTTCATAAACACACATGCAAGTCAGTTCTCCATAAATCAGTTTCATTATGCTCTTTTCTCTTGATTCCTATTTTGTCATTACCACAGAGATGTCTTTTTGAAAAAAACTGAAACTAAATGCTCAATCGGACTGATAAGCAACAGTTAGTGTTACTAACATACCACACTGAATCTCTTCTTAGTCACTTAGACTAAGAAAATGTTTAGGCTAAGAAAAGCACCATACACAACTGCCTAGGCTCCAGAAATCATGTGAATAGATCTACAGTCGCTATTTAAGTACCAAGTGTACATTTATTCTCTACAAGACAATCTGACTACATTTCAACTGCTTTTTGTTTGTTTGTTTCTAAAGATTTATTTATTTATGCATACAACAACTGGTGTACAAGCCAGAGGTGCAGGGGTGATGAGAGGATTCACCAGAAACAGAGTGGGGAGCAGAATAGGCAGATTGACAAAGTACACTGCTGAGGGGAGCAGAGGCGGAGGCAGGAGAGGCCTGCTGCACCAGGTGGGTCAGCTCCCTGGCCAAAAGCTCGTGCCAAAGCGGCTGCAGCTAGCTCCATAGTGCTGTGCTTTAACCCACTGCACCACCAAGGAGGGCCCCCACCTGCTTTTCTTGGGAATACTTACAAACTTTCAACTGACTATATAGGGCCTGTGTCCTAGCTCACTGGCTAACCCAGCAAAGTGATGACAATTCTACTCAAAGTCCCCTTTCTCATCTTGAGATCACAGCTTCTTAATCCTGGTGAAATCCAGAATTTGGCAGTAGAATCTATTAGTTTGCCAGGGCTGATGTAACAAAGTGCCAGAAACTGGGGGATTAGAACAGCAGCCTGAAGGCTAAAAGTCCTAAATCAAGGTGTTCATGGGGTTAGTTTCTTCTGAAAACTGAGTTTTACCCTAAACCCTGGTTTCACCCCAGAGTCTGTTGACTGGGGAAGTATGCATGAAGAAGGAATGGTAGACAACAATTTCTATATCCACAGCTTGTGTAAGACTTGTCTAGTTGTTTGACAACTATTACCCAGTGCCTGACAAACACTAAGAGTTCAAAGATGGTAGCTGATTAATTTTCTTTTCTCATAATTGTCTATTATTATGTTGTTGAAATACAGGAAATGCCATTCCAACACTACCATCTCTATACAAACGCAGAATTTTATAAAATTTTCACAGAATCCCAGATTGTCAATTATTCTCTTCTCTGTAATTAGAAAATCACCCAGCCCCTCTATAAATGAAAATTCTGTTTACCAAAATAGAAATTTGGTTAGAAATGGGTCCATGTTTGACCTTTCAAATTTAATCCAACAGTTGAAGAAACTTCAGATGACATGACTATTGTTATTAAGATGACAGATAATCGACCAAAATAGATTTTCACAATTTCTACAAGAGGAGAACAGAAAACGTGATAAAAGAGAAATGGTAATGTGTTCAATTACCACAGGTTCCAGCAGTTGAATATCTGGTTTTCTTTTCTATTAGAAGTAACCTTCATTTTCAAATATATTGTGTCAACAGCTAAAATATAAATAACTTTCAAGTTTCAAACTTGGCACTGTATGCTGTTTTACAGTCCACCTCTTGAGAATATAGTTCTTCCAGAGGGAGGTGGGAGGACTTATATTGCTGAAGAAAAGGTATTTCCTGCCCCTGAGCTGTATTCTCTTCTAACCAGTTCTGTTGTAATATCTACTTAAAATTCTTTTGCATGTTTTATAAGTTGACTGACCAATAATAAAAAGAAGTTGGGGTGAAACTTATGGCTACCTCAAATATATATATATAATATGCATAAGATATGACCCATTCTTACCTCAAATATATGGATTATATATATATATATATAATATACACATAAGATATGTCCCATATCTTATGTGTCATAGATCTTACCTCATACATCATATGTACTTGATTCAACATAACTGGCAAAATAAATACAAATAGATTACACAGCATTGAATTTTACTATGCCAAGTAGAACCATTAAATTATCAGCATTATAGAATTATGCTCTAGCCAACTAAGCTACCCTGCTTAGTTGGAATTAGAAACATTAGAGTTGTATTAGAAACATTA
>NW_004567107.1:54978937-54980588 GCF_000260355.1 Condylura cristata | reverse complement strand
ATATATATATATTTAATTTATGCATACAGAACTGGGGGACAGGCCAGAGGTAGGGCAGGTGACAGGATTCACCAGAGATAGTAGGAAGCAGAAGAGTCAGACCCGCGAAGTACACTGCTGAGGGGAGCAGCTGACAAGACAGGAGAGTCTGCCACACCATGTAGTCACCTCCGAGGAGGGGTCATTTGAGCTGAAGCAGCTGCGGCTAGCTTCGCAGTGCTGTGCTTTAACCTATTGCACCACAGGTACGACCCTGAAATATATTTTACAAAGGCATAGGGACTGAACACTTGTCTAATTTCATGTGGAAAAGGGTTTCTGCCCCTCATGGACGCTGAGGGCTGAACTCAGTCTCCCATCGGACATCTCTTGGTTTGCACTTTTACACTGACTCTTACTCCCCC
The DNA here is from genome assembly GCF_000260355.1 of Condylura cristata. Lineage (NCBI taxonomy): Eukaryota > Metazoa > Chordata > Mammalia > Eulipotyphla > Talpidae > Condylura > Condylura cristata. The sequence continues at coordinate 54,980,184 of NW_004567107.1, read as the reverse complement.
ACTCCCTGGTAACCTGGTCAAAATGAAGTAGATGACAGGGACAACTTTCCATTTTTAAATGTCTTGTTATCAGTTTGTAATGAGCGTCTTTCCCCTTTTCTATCTTCCTTCTCTCTGATCACCTCTTGAGAATGAGAAACAGGCAACTCACAGGCTGAGTGATTGGGGATACTCACATGGCCAGGGGCTGCCTGAAGGTTCTCAGCAAGAATGATGTACTCTCAAGCTGTGATAACTTCTGAGATTCATCTCACTCATCAGTAACCAATTTTTTACCAACAACTCTAAAAACTCCTGATTTTTTTCTTTTCTCTTTCCCTTTTGATTTGCTAGAAGCAATAAATGGTAATAACCCAAAGAGAAAATAGTAGTGGAGAGAAGCAGTGGGAGATCAATTTACAATTCTGATTTGTTGACCTTAATGAACTGCCATCACTGATGAAGTTGGAGGAGGCTGCACCCTGCAACCATTGTCTGACTGTGCCTTGCTGTGATTTTAAGTGTTCACCAACCTGACTATGTGTGAAACATATCTTGCCTCTTTAGAAAATGGTCCATCAATGATCTTTGCTCCTCCTCTTCCCATTTACTAAGCAATATAGATGCAAATATATTTTTATGAACTTTTCTCCAGGTTTGACCACACAGTAAAAGGTTTGCAAGCGCTCCAAAACAATGGGCCTCAACCCGCTATATTATTATTCCCCTTCTGGTCAAAAGAAGTAGCCTTGGGGCACATTATCTAAACATAATGCTCTTTATGTATATCGCATCTTTCTCAATACAGCATTTGCATTCCAAGAAATATACTGGTAAAAGAGCAGATTAGAGATCTGAAACCAACAAGTTTAAGAAATTTGCTTTTAAGTTTAGTGATCAGTAAATAAACAGAGGCAAGATTCAACAACAGGAAAAACCTTACTTGGCTCAGACATTCAGGTACTGTTCAGTTACTCTTCATTTATTAACATGGAGATGGGAACTGCATTTAGGACAGTTCTTATGAGTGATAACTAAGGAACTCAAATGTTTTGCACTTATTCACTCATGATTAATTTGATTTCTGAGAGTAACAAATTAAATAGTATTATTTTTGACTCTACAATTATTTTTTATTTTATAACAGTTTATTTTTACATCATTTTGTACATTTTTTTTTCTTCTCCATCTCAATTGTAATCCCCGTGGGTTTCCCATCACCAAGTCACCAGTGTGCTATCACCACAGTGCTGTGCACTTCCCTCCCC
>NW_004567107.1:54958993-54978319 GCF_000260355.1 Condylura cristata | reverse complement strand
GAGTGATGTTGAACATTTTTTCATATGCTTGTTGGCCATCTGCATTTCCTCTTTTTAGCTCTTCTGCCCATTTTTTGATGGGATTGTTTATTTTTGTTGTTGACGCTATAATTTTTAAATGTAACTGCAAACTTATAAACTTTTGTCTTTGGTAGAAAATGCAGTAGATTAGAGTTTGAGGGACTTCTCATTCATGAGTCCTCTTGGACAAATCTCTCATTAGGACTTCTTAGAGGCACAGTGGGGACTTCAGAGGCTGGAGCTTACATGAATTTTAGGTTTATCACTCCAAGAACTTATATCTCATCTGGCCTCCAAAATTTTCAAGACTACTATTGACTATAAAGGAATTTCTGTTGCTTTTTAATAGCCCTGAAGCAAAAGGTCTCAATTTAAAAATATCTGTTTGGATCCTTGTAAGTAAATTCAGCATTTATGAATTTTATGACCTCACCCAAATTTCTTAACTTTCCTGAGGTTCAGACTATCACTTTAAAGATGAACTAATAATATGATCTATCTATTAAGATTTAAGATATGAGAAATTAAATCTCTGGCAAAATTCTTGGCACATAGGAAGCATTAGGTAAGTATTATCATTGGCTGAATTTATTAATCTCTATTCTAATACAGATCAAGCTCCAGTCATAAGAGAAAATATGGGACTAAAAAGAGCAGAAATGAAGTTATCATTGACATATATTATCAAGTTTCCATTATGTTAAACACAGACTTTCATGTTGAAGATAAGTAGGGATGAAGGAATTGATGGGGGAAAAAAGAAGTAATGGCTCTATAGTCAGAATTTCCTGGGTACCATAAAAGGAATTTTCAATATGTAAGAACTTGAGAGTCATCTTTCTTATCATTAGTAAAAAACACTTGGTTTAAAAATGTTTAGCAGCAACCACAGCTTAGAATGTACTAATAAAATCAGCTTACATCATAGTAGTATTCAAAAATGTTTCATTAAAATTTGTATTTCAGTGATTCTTTATCCATTTCCATTCAAAGTCTTCTTTTTTAAAATAAAAAAAGATTTATTTATTTGTTCATACAGAACTGGGGTACAGGCCAGAGGCTCAGGGGTGGCGAGAGGCTTCACCAGAGACAGAGTGGGGAGCAGAACAGGCAGATTGATGAAGTACACTGCTGAGGGGAGCAGCGGGCGGCTCAGGAAAGGTCTGCCACACCATATGGTCACCTCCGGGGCAGGTGGGAATCGAACTCAGGCAGAAGTGGCTTAGCTTCTCAGTGCAGTGCTTTAACCTGCTGTGCCACCAGGGAGGGCCTCAAAGTCTTCTTTTATAAACTACATTTAAACAATTTTAAGATTTAGAGTTATAAAGATTGCCTGTGATTTTTAGATAAACACTTATTTTTAAAGAAGTTTTAGAAAGTACTCTTGTAATTTAACCCCCAAATACTTAATGGCAAATGGAGAGCAGGGGATTTAACAAATATGTGATGAAGAAACATGTTTTTATGTTCTTTCATTCTGGCAGGAACTCTTGTTTCAATTGAAAACATTCCCTCACCATTACGGAAACCCAGAGGGCAATCATGAGTTAGGACCTGGAAAATAAAACTGAGAGAAAAGACTGGAATAACATGTGGTTATCATTTTCAAGGCCACAGAAAGGGGGGAAGTGGTTTTCCACTGCTAGCTAAGCAAAGACAAGCACACGTACTGCATTAACATGGAGGCAGACAGTAAAAATGCAAAGAGATGGTGGTTTCCCTTTTTCATTCATGGTTGAGCAGGTGCTGACTTGCCCTGCAGTAAGGCTTCATAGTTTAGGATCTTGATGTCATTTTATATTTGAGGTAAGATATTTCTATTTCCAGTTGTGGCCTCTTACAACCACTTTGAAAGATATGACAATATTTCTCACTTGGATGCCTCGTCCATAAAGATGAACTTGGTAGATTATGGGACTTCCCAAGACACAGTGTAAAGTCTGACTAGAACTCACTAACCCTGAGTTTTCAATCTTACAAATAATTCTATCTGTCCAAGAAAGAAATGAAAGAAAGTGTGTGGGAGATTGGGGGGGGGGGGAGGAGAGGGAAGAAAGAGGAAAGAGAAAACAGTATTGTTTTTATTACAAATATATATTTACAGTTTAAGATGTAAGAACAGTATTCATTTATAAAAATACATAATTCTTCCACTGTCCATTATAGTGGTCACTTTTCTTGTTTAATATCCACTTATTTAACCCCAGACTTAAATTCTACTCCATCCATGCTAGAACACAGAAGACACATAATATCATAATGCGCATATAAGGATAGCCCCCTACGTCTCAAAGCACACACATTGCTGAATGATTCCAGTACTCTTCCCATTCAGTCAAGGTGAAGCTTCATGATTCTTCTCACTCCAAAAGATCAATACCAACTGATTTGGAATGAAATCTCTGTTCTCTCCAATTTAGAGTGCAACCCCCCATTCTTTCAGTTTCTTCATCGAACATCTAATAACTATGTCAGTTATGAGGTCTTTGTTTTATATATATATATATATATTTAAAGATTTATGTATGTATTTATTTATTTATTTATTTGTGCATACAGAACTAGGATACAGGCTAGAAGTGTGGGGGCGATGAGAGGCCTCACCAGAGACAGAGTGGGGAGCAGAACAGGCAGATCGTCACAGTACACTGCTGAGGGGAGCAGTGGGCAGGTCAAGAGAGGTCTGCTGTGCCATGTGGTCACCTCCAGGGCAGGCGGGGATTCAACTCATGTGGAAGTGGCTTTAGCTTCTTAATGCAGTGTTTTAACCTGCTGCACCACCAGGGAGGGCCCTCTTTGTTATATTTAATCTCAGACTTTTCTTGTCTATAAAATGACAATCATATAGACCCTCCCTGATGGCTCAAGGGGTTAAGTCTCAGCACTGTGAAGCTATCCACAGCCATTGTACCAAAAGCTCAATCCCTGACCGGGGAGGTGACCCACATGGCACAGCAGACCTGTCCAGTCTTGCCCACTGCTCCCCTCAGCAGTATATTTCAGTAGATCCTCCTGTTCTGTTCCCCATGCTGTCTCTGGTGATTCCTCTCACAACCTGCACATCTGGCTGCACCCCAGCTCTTGTATGAATAAGTAAATAAAATAAATCTTGTTTTAAAAAAGAAGCCCATATAATTGAACTTATAATAGATAATACACATGAAAATACTATGCAAACATTATGACTGGTATTATCTTTAGCGTTATACAGTGGTTGCTTTTATTCCACTTATTTTGATTGTTGACATCATAATTAGCTTTTTTTTTTCAGAAAACTCTGGCCCACTTTACACATAATAGTGCTTCATACATAGTGCCTGTACATGACTGATTCTCCATAAACTTGAGCTCCTCCCCAACTCTTGGCTCACTCTTAGTAATATTTCTCATTCATCAGCCGTGGAGTGCAGAGTGCATTCACACTTTAATGGCTAAAAAAAAAAAAAAATTACAAAGCAGAATGACTCAAAGATGGAAAAAATAAGGGCTTACCTGGTGGCGCAATGGGTTAGGATGCAATCAGCACTACAAGCTGGTTTCAGCGGCTTCAATGCGAATTCAATCCCCTGCCCTGGAGGTGACCCGCCTGGCACAGCAGACCTCTACTGTGGAGCCCGCACGCTGCTCCCCTCAGCAGGGTACTTCGTCCATTTGCCTGTTCTGCTCCCCACTCTGTTTCTGGTGAAACATCTCACGGCTGGGCACCTCTCTGCCCTGTTCCCCAGTTCTGTATGCATAAATAAATAATCTTTCTTTTTTAAAAAAAAAAAGATGGAAAAATATCTTGACTAGTTTCACTACTCATTCACCTACAGATTTCTGCAACACTCTCTTCTTCACGAAGGGAAAACCCTGGAAAGAAGTGTAGCAGCGACAGGGGAGGATAGGTCATCCCCTTCCTGATGTAAGATGGTGGCGCTGTTGCTGCCAGGGATGATAATAAACACTGATCGCGCACTTCCTACGTGCCAGTCATTGATAGTAAATCTTTATAACAACCATATATGATGTTATCTTTATTTTAGAAATCAGAAACTCAGTACAGAGTCATTAAAAAAAATGTCGAGGTTATAGAACTTTAAGTTGGTGTATTAGGGTTCTCCAGAGAAAAAGAATCAATAGAACACTGATATAGATACAGATATAAATACATAGATGATACAGATAAAGATAGAATATAAACAATAAAGATAGAATATAAGGAGGACATTTACTAAAGGAATTGACTCACAATTATAATAACTAAGTCCCATGGTCTGTCATCTGCAAGCTGGAAAGCCTGGATATAACTCAATCAGCATTTGAAAGCTTGTTCCTATATTTTCTAAGAACTCAAGAATCAGGAGTGGGGACTGATATCCACGAGCAGAAGAAAATTCACCCCCAATACCTGTACCCCAGTTCTTGTATGCATAAATAAATAAAAATAAATCTTTTAAAAACAAAAACATACTCTTGTATTCTTTCTCTGACCTTCTGTAGGTATTTATAGACTCTGCCAATAAGTGGTGTCTCTCAGGGTGGTGTATTGTTAGCAGCATGGAGCCACAGCCTATCTGCTTCCTTGAACCCCTTTCCTTTATCTAGAGGATTGGGGGGAACACTGCCTGAGCCTCACCTGATTTTCTTACTCAACTAGGGGGGATGACTAGGGTGTTTGAATATCTCATGGAAAACATTTGATAACTGTGGAACTATAATGGGATATATAAATATAAGTAACAAGTAGGTATAAGGAGGTTGGATAGTAGAGAAAGACAAGACATACAGGATAGAGATATAACTATTTGAGTCAAAGGCCAAAAAGTTATTCTAAACTTCCAACTAATCCATTCAAAATTACTTCAGAGGAATATTCCAATAGTTAAATCCATACTTTCCTTTCATAATGTATTTGTACATTAAATCACATTGTATGCTTTAAATATCTTACAGATTTTGGGGCGTTGTTGATGATGCCTCAATAAAATTGAAAAGGAGCCATAAATCTGACTAAGGAATATTTTATATAGATTACAAACTTTTTTTTTAAATATTTTTATTTATGCACACAGAGTTGGGGTAAAGGCCAAAGGTACAGGGTGGTGAGAGGATTCACCAGAGACAGAATGGGGAGCAGAACAGGCAGATCCACAAAGTACACTCCTGAGGGGAGCAGCAGGTCACAAAGGAGAGGTCTGTTGCTCTATGTGGGTCACCTCTCTGGCAGGGGATTGGACTCATGCTGCAGTGGGTGCCGCCAGCTTCATAGTGCTGTGTTTTAACGTGTTTGCCACTAGGGAGGGCCCTACAAACTGTTTTTTAAGGGCAACTGAAACTTTGAAGTAGGGCTTACAATAAAAGAAAGGGCTAGAAAAAATTTTAAGTAGGTTAAGAAAATAAAATATGTCAATTATTGGCTTAATATACTAATAGCATTTTAAGCTCATTTGCTAGCGGAATTTAAAATTGATCATTGAAGTGATCAATATGAATTTTATTTAAAAAATCTGATTACGGCCCTCCCTGGTGGCTCAGTGGGTTAAAGCACTGCATTGAGAAGCTTAAGTCACTTCCACATGAGTTCGATCCCTGCCTGCCCTGGAGGAGATTCACATGGTGTGGCAGACCTCTCCTGACTCGCCCGCTGCTCCCCTTAGCAGTGTTCTACGTTGATCTACCTGTTCTGCTCCCCACTCTGTCCCTGGTGAATCCTCTCACCCTCTGCATCTCTGGCCTGTACCCCAGTTCTGTATGAATAAATAAATATTTTTTTTTAAAAAAAATCTGATCACTTAATTTGTTAAACATTTCTTTTTTAAGGAATTTAACTTATTTTTAATAATTGTATTTTGAATTTATTTCACACAAATAAATTTTACACAAGTATTTCAACAAATAATTGATGTACTTTCCAGAAATGCAAATAATTGATGTACTTTCCAGAAATGCAGAATTTATTTATCAGTCAAATAAATTAAGTTTTGCCACCAATAAATATTAGCTAGAATAAATCCTAATGAACATAGCTGAGTTGAGTACAAAGTAGTTCTCAGGTAGAAGGTGTGTTCTGCATCAATAAATGATTATAAAAGGCCTTCCCTGCTGGCACAAGGGGTGAAAGTGCAGCACTATGAAGCTACCCATAGTCACTGCAGCAGGAGTTCTATTCCCTGCCACAGAGATGACCTACATGACATGGCAGACCTCTCCTGACCTGTCTGCTGCCTCCCTCAGCAGTGTATTTCAGTCTATCTGCCTGTTCTGCTCCCCACTCTGTCTCTGGTGAGTCCTCTTATTGTCCCCTGCCCAGAGCTCTGGCCTGTACCCAGTTCTTATGTGCATAAATAAATAAATCTTTTAAAAAAATGATTATCAAGACAAAAAATTTAACTCTATATAAACCAGATAACTAACTACTCTTGTAAATGGTAAAGTTACCTTTCACTGGGCTGCAGTCAGCTATGTAGTGGGATATGAGAGGCACTAGAGTATTTCTCTAGTTTTCTCCTACAGAATTGAAAATCCTGATAGAGGTCTGTTCCTTTGAAACAGGGGGGTTTCTGCTTTTAAGCAATTATTTCTGGACTTTCCTCCAGGTGCTGAGCACAGGTCACCCTCTTTTTATCTGCAGATATTTCCATGTCTTTCCAAAATGGACAAGGCTTTACCAATGTCCTCTCTATCTAGATAGAGTTCTCCAACCACTGTCCTAAAAGATAACTATTGTCCAAGGATGTGGATCTTCGTTTCTTTCCTCATTCTCAGAAGAAAACTACCCCTTCTAGAATTTTCTGCAGACTATTATTAGAACAACACATTGCCTTATATAGTATGACTATTATCACTTCACTAGAGCTCCTTGCTTGTTTGATTGCTTTCTGTCTAAATGTGAGCATCTTAAAAGCAGGGTTCTACTTACTTCTCTTTGTAGTTTTATATTTTTAGTATGTGTTACATGGTCAATCTTCAATAATATTAAAAGGAGGAGTGAGGACTATTAGCAGCTTGAGTTTTTATTAGTTCACAGAAAATGGGATAATGAATGGCTCGATAATCCTTTGTTGTTTAATTTATTTTTGCATAGAAAAATTAGGGTGCAGGGCTGAGGTGTTGGGGGTTGGTGAAAGGATTCACCGGAGACAGAGTATGGAGCAGAACAGGCAGATCTACCGAAATACACTGCTGAGGGGAGTGCGGATGAGATAGGAGTTGCAACCTACTGCTGCATTATGTGGGTCAACTCGCTGGCTGGGGATTGAACACTAGCCGTTGCAGGGGCCTTTGATGCAGTAGCACTGAGATGCAACCCCTTGGCTACCAGGAAGGCCCAGCTTCATAATCCTATTAGCAGTTAACAGTCACTGAACACAGACAGTGTGTGAGGCACTGTCTTAACTTCTTTATGTGAATTAGCAGAGCACTTTTCCCGGAGGAGCTATATTAGCTTCCTAAAGTTGTAGTGGGGAAATGTGATTTGACTAAGGCAATCTAGCTTTGTACTGGCACTCTTCATCATTCTCCTTTACTGCTTAGGGGAAAAAAAGAGCACAACTAAATGGGGAATTAGGAGATCAAAGGCAAACTTTACACATTCCACAATTTTGATCCTGATAAAAAAAAGAACAAAAAGTCTCAATGTCGTAATCAGACTAGAAGGACTTTGAAATGCAAGTTTGTGATAAAATATAATCACTTAGGAGAAAGCCTTGAAAATGATTATCAAATATCAAAACAAGAATTTTGCAGAAGGAGCAATCCTGACAGGGAGTAAGGGCAAGCAGTTCTCCTCAAGGAAAGAGTTAGAGGCCATGTGTAGAAAACCCCACTAAGGAAGAAACAAGTTTGGTTTCATTATACTGATCATTAGTCTTTTACAGGAGATAGTTTAGATGCATCATGATTCCAAAACTGAACATGCCTACTGCTGTCCAAATACACTACAGAGTTTTGTTTTTATTGAAAACTAAAAGTGAAAACTAAAAAGACCATGAGAAAGTAGGGGGGCTGAAGTCCCATGTAAGAACAAAGCTCTTGCAGAGGTGTGGAGTCTGGGCATTCAGAGGTGACAAAGCTACACTCTCCCAGGAAGAATTGGTATTGTGAAGGGTCTCTCTATGGCCAATATGAGCTTGCCCTACTAGAGAAAGCAACTCTTGTGCACTGCTGGTGGGCATATTGATGGATCCAGCCTTATGGAAAACAGGATGGCAGTTTCTCAAAATTAAAAACAGATCAGCAATTCTACTCCTCACAGGATGCCAAAGTATTAATTCAAAGGTAGTATGCATGCCTATTTTCATTACTGCACTACTCATGATAGCCAAGTTATAGAAGAAACTTAATTGCCCAATAATAGATGAATGAATTAAACAGAAGTAGTATATATACCCAATGGAATATTACTCAGCTGTTATAAAGATGATTTTGCAACAAAACAGATGAAGTCACAGGGAATTAAGCTAAGTGAAATAAACTATGGAGAAAAAGAAATACATGATGGTTTCTCTCACAGGTAGAATGTAGAGAACCAACATGAAGGGTGAAATAAAGCAAAAATGAACCTTGGAAATGTGATTATGAAATTGAAACTATTGGTGGGCAAGAGAGAAGCTGAAGGGGGGTGCGGGAAAGGAAGCAAAAAGAACTATGTTGGCGACTGGGTGATTTTGTGGTGGGTGTGCCATGTGGCATATACTTGAGGACGTGTGTTTCTATATCCCTGAGTCACATACAGTTTTGTAAACCAACATTAATGCAATTAAAAAAGCAAGATATTTATTTCTGGAATAAAGACATTTCTGCAAGTTGAAAAAAATGCATTTGGGGCATTTTATTAAAGCAATTCACAAGGTCAACCTCCAATAAAAAGGATTGAAGCCACCAGAGAAGGAGGGTTGGGAGCAAAGAGAACAGGGATCTTCAAGTCATGTACAGTGTTGTAAACCAACATTATCTCAGTTAAACAATAATCAGTTAAAAAGTAAAAGAAAATAATGATAATATTAGTAAAGAAATTCTCTCTCTCTCTCTCTCTCTCTCTCTCTCTCTCTCTCTCTCTCTTTGACATCTATGAGGATGTAGCCTCGAGACCTTCAGCATTTCCCAAACATCATTGCCATGTACATTTTCCCATATAAACCCCAAAGGCAGGCCCATCCAGTGCCACAAGAGCCCTGTGAGCCCGGGGAGCTAAGCTCACAAGGCCCTACCACCAGTTCTGCCTCCCAGCAAGTACACACAATTCAGATTCGTGCTTTGTCTCCAAGGTAAATTCAATCACATTTTGCAGTTAGCTTTTCCACTCCCAAAGCCAAAAATGTTAACTGCATAGCCACCAGAGAGTTTCAACACAATGTGTCTTTGAATAAGTTAACCATTTTCTTATTAGAACATTTTGGACACATTTTCTCTGAAAAAGAAACTTAGCTCAGGAAGACCTGGACTGAAGATGTGAGGACCTTTCCCCTCCTATGCATTCTCAAGAGTCCTTCCCAACACCCAGCTTAACAGAATAGCCCATCACCATCTCTTTAACAAATATAATCACTTTTTCTCCACAGCATTCTTCCTGAATCTTCAAACATGCACACTTTCCCAAACATGGAGAAAACTTTCCCTTGATATTAACAGCCATGATTTCCCGGGAGTAGGGTCCTTTACCACTCTCAAGGAGGATAGGATTAACTGCTGACATTCTCAATAGCAGCTATTTGAAATAACATTAAACACCATTTCTGAGGAGTTACTCCTTGCCTGGAAGCGGGGTGGGGGTGGGGGGGCTAAAGAGGAGACAATGCTTCTTGGTTTATGAAGCCTGAAGTGTGATGAAGAGGAGACACAAACAACCAATAAATTTGTGGTGATGGTGCATGGATGAATTGGGGGAGGAAAATACTATGGGGTCTACACCTTAGGGGACTGAAAAAAAAGTAAACATTGTTTAAAAATGAACAATGGGGCCCTCCCTGGTGGCGCAGCGGGTTAAAGCACTGCACTAAGAAGCTAAAGCCACTAAAGCCACTTCCGCATGAGTTCGATCCCCGCCTGCCCCGAGGAGATCCACATGGCTCGGCAGACCTCTCCTGATCCGCCTGCTGCTCCCCTCAGCAGTGTACTTCGTCCATCTGCCTGTTCTGCTCCCCACTCTATCTCTGGTAAAGCTTCTCACCACCCCGAGCCTCGGACTGTACCCCAGTTCTGTATTCTGTATGCACAAATAAATACATCTTTAAAAAAAAAAAAAGAACAATGATGTAAACTATAAAGAAATAAATTTAATTAATTAAAATTTTGATGGTAAATGACATGAGAATAAAGAGCCAGAGAGGGAGAAAAAGAGGAAGAGGCGGAGAACAACACAGGCACCAGGGCTTAAAGAAATAGGACAATGATAAGTGAAGGAGAAAACCCAGGAAAATGAAGTCTGAAAAAGCCTGCCAAGGTGGAGGCTGTGAACGGAAGGAGAACGATAAGGCAACAGCTGGAACAAATGGCACAATGGAGAGGGGTCTATTAGTGGTGTCTTAAATGCCCGGAGGGTGATAGATTCAATTGCTTTAATATGACAGCTGCCACGGGAAATGTAATGGTGATGGATGGATATCTGAACAGCTTCGCTTGTAATTAAATTAAGTTGGAGGGGAAAACATATCCTCTGGAACACAGTCTGGAATTTCAATTAGTGTAAAGAGTAGCCACATTCTGTTTGTTTAGTAAATACCACCTTCTTGAGTTCTGAACCAAGTTTATAAATTCATTATTTAAAAACCAATTATGTGTGTAAAGGCAGTGTTCAATTTTTGATCAGCTTGAGTTCAAATCCAAGTTGGATTGCTTGTTAGCAGTTTTAACCCGGGGTAGCTTACTTAAATGATTTTTTATGTGTTTCCTCAGTTCTAAAATGGAAAAATAATAGTACACCTATTGCTGCTTTGCTAGAGAACTGAATAAGATCATTCACATAAAGAGTTTAGAATAGAGATTAACAATAGTTAACTCTAGATATATTTAGTCATCATCATAATTACTGTGATTATTAATACCATTACTTGGTGTTGTTTTAGTCACAGTTCTCATAAACATCAGACAATTCATTTAGACTTTATAAATGGAGCAAGATGCCTGCTGTGAGTGAGTGATTTGCTTTGAGTCCTATACCTCACCAGAATTAGAAAAAAGATCCCAGACCTTCACTCATTTTGTCATTGTTTAACATGAACAAATCTTTCTGCTAAGGGTATCAAAAAAGCAAGATCATCTGCAATTGTTTTATATAGAAGAACTGGAATGATAAATATTTATCACATCTGTACTGTGTCACAGAATTAATAAAAGTTAAATAGCAGTAAAGGAAATGAAAAGGTAGAATGTTGAAATCTAGTGAAATGTTCAAAATAATGTAATTCAGAGCCAGCCCTAAGCTTTATGTGACCTTGAGAGAACTATGATATGAGTGTGAGCAAAATAGCAAAACAATACCAACACTTTATGCAAGAAACTGTTCAGGGAAATAATTTTCATTCTGTAGACAAGGAACAGTACTCCTGTCTATCCTCAAAATAGCAACACATAGCACCGTATTACCACAAAGTTGGCCGGTGACATGCTAATTCCTCAAGGCGTGTTGAAATACTGAACATAATCTGAATCTCCTTCAAAAACTTACCAAAAATGATATTATTTCAGTACAGAAAACATAAGAGATTCATATTCTGTAACGGTGGAGGAGGTAATTCTAAACAAAGGGGAAAAAAATCCAGAATCTGTATTATTGGGCATTGGAATGCACCAAATATATGCAAGTTGGGGAGCAGATTTATTTCTCATGCTGTGGATAAACTAAAGTAAAACAGAGGTAACTTTGTTTTCCAAAGGTCAACTGGAGAAATAGTGAAGGGAAGTGAAAAGGTATAGGAAAGAGTATTCATAGAGGAGGTACTAAATAAAATACAGTAGCAACTCATTTATTCATTCATGACTATCATCTGCTCCTAAGGGCATGCATACAAACAATAATATAGTGTTTTACTTATTGTGACTATGTTCTTGGTAAAGGGTTAAATTGTATTTAGAATTTGATTTTAAAAGTCAGAAAAATAGATACTATATTTTACAATAGTTTCTGTCAAAAATCTTTCCTTTTGTTGATTCCTAAGATGAAATTTAAGTGTTAGAGTTAGAATTTAGTTTCTGTTAGAAAAGTAATCTGTATATCTGATTCTGAATCTGGCCAGGATGTAGTAATTGGTATTCCACCACAATTACTAGACAAAACCATGTGAATTGACTGTATCCTGGACCAGAGAGAGCGCATGGCACTGATCCTTGAGTGAAGGAGAATGTGCATGGACACAGCACATCCACACAGCGTCCCCCCTTAGCACCTTCCTAAACTAACCACAGGGAAGTAAAAGCCAAGCAGAGAGGAGTAGTCTTGCCAGGCAGTGAAAACAGAAGTCATCTCAGAATTGCTGAAATGGTAGATTGTGCAATAAGAAACAGGGAAGAGAGCAGTGACAGAGCTCAAGATGCCTCTTTTGCTAAAGTATACTGTGCATTTTACTGGGATCTGTAAACCAAAGGTTCTAGAACTTTTCCACCAGAGAAAGATGTTAGAGTTCCAACCAGCCAGAGGAGAAAGACTTCACTAAATACCCTAGATATTTAGTTGAGACCCGTAATATTCAATTAATTGAGAAGTATCCAAATGTCTATTAATAATGCAAATTAAAACTACAATGAAATTCCATGTCATAGAAGATCTACTCATCTTCCCCAGGATAATGGTTACTTGAAATCTCACCTAACAAAAAAATAACACCAAGCTTAGGCAGGATAAAGTTATTTCTCAGTGAAATAACTGTCAGAATAAAACTCAAATGTTCTTTAAAGGACAACAGAAAATCACACTCTTTACAACAAGCATCCAAAATGTCTAAGAATAAAAGATTATCAGACCTATAAAAAACCCAGAATATACAACAGAAACAAGAGGGAAAAATGTTAACAGAAATAGAACCCAAAGATGACAAAGATGCCAGAATTATCAAACTTGTTGGTCGCTATTATAAATATATTCCAAAATGTAAAGGAGTAAGTGAAAAATAGGAAACCTCAGAAGAGAAATGGAAACTATCTAAGAAAATTGGAAAATGCAATATCTGAGATGAATAATTAGATGGCTTTAATAAAAGATTGACATTATATAAGAAAGTTCAATGAACTTGAAGATATGGCAATAGACACTCTCTAAACTGAAGCACAGAGAGAAAATCTGAAAAATAGAGCCTCGATGACTTGTAGAACAATGTATTAGCATTTTAGATAGGAGCGATATTAACACAGGAAAAAAATGCCCTAAGCCATAATATCAGTAAAATTTCTCAATTTGATGAAGACTATCAACTGAGAGCCCAAGAAACTCAACAAACCCCAAGCAGGTGATTATGAACAGATGTCATCTAGACAGATGGCATCAAATTGTTTAAAATCAAAGATAAAGTCTTAAAGGTAATCACAGAAAAATGCACAATATTTGAATAGACCAGTTCAGAAAGGAAGATAGAAAAATGGCTAAGAAGCATATGAAACAGTGCTTCTTAGTCAATGGGGAAATAGAAATCAAAACCACAATGAAAGGCCACTGTGCATTCATGGAAAACAATGACCAGTTTTAATAAGGAGGGAGAACTCTCTTTGCTTACTCTTGGATAGGCAAAATGATTCAAAAGCTTGGGGAACTGTTTGGCAGTTTCTTATGAAGTTAAATGCCTCATGATGCAGCAATTCTACTCCTGGGTATTTACCAGAGAAATGTTAAGCATCTTTCCATTTATTTAATTTCCATTTGGGTTTTCTCTTCGTGAATTGTCTAATCATCTACTCTGTCCATTTTTGCTATTAGTTTGTAAGTTTATATTATACATAATAATCTTTTACATGCATTACACAATTTCCCCCAATCTATCATTTATATACTGCCATTGTTTTAATATTTATTGCCATATGAAATATCCTCCATAATGCTATCTTGGTTGAACAGCATTAATACTCTGGTTGTCCTATTCTATACAGGTGTATTTATTGCTTTTTCTTTATACTTAATTCTCTAATTCACTGGGAACTTACTTTGCTTTTGTTTGTGAGCTGTGCTAGGGTTCCAACTTTATCTTTCTCCATATGGGTTAACAAAGTATTTAGATGATTTATCAAACAAGTGACCCTTTTCTCACTGAATTAAAATTTCACCTTGGTCAAAGATTAGTTCTTATGTTGTAATCTTCTGGGATCTTGATTGTTTCCCACTCTTAACTTTGCTTGTATATCTTTTGATATATTTTTAAATCAGGTCATCTACATCCTTCTCACTCTTCCTCTTTTAAGTTTCTTGACCATAGAAATCTTAGAAATTATTTAATGATTTAAGATTATTTTATTTAAAAATCCTCCTTATAATTCTAATTGGAATAACCTTGATTTTATAGATTAACTGGAGGAAATTTAAACTGGGGACTATTAAGGATTCCATCCAAGAACATGGTACATTTTTAATCTGTTTCATTTTTATATATGCTAAAATAAGGTATTATAATTTCCTTCTTAAAGGATAGTAACTTTCTTCTTTATTTCTAGGGAACTTTAGTTCTATTGTGAAATTTAAAATTCTACCTTGTTTTTATCTGATTATTACTTTTATGGAGGATTTATAAACTGTAAAATCACATCTGGTCTTTTACAAGTGTGGAAACAGATCACTCTGTTCTATAAAAGCAAGTCTGAACCAACAAGATAGGATTAATCAGAACCAGCTGCAAGTTTTGTGATCCACCTGACTCCTAGTCACACTTATCTGACTCAACTCTGATCTGGGCACATTTAGCGGGTCTTTCTGTTCTTCCTTGGACTGAATTCTGTTTGTCCTCTGCTCAGTGCCACCCCAGCTGCTAGGCTAATTTCAGGGGATGCTTGCTTTTCAGGGCTGGGGTCAAACATGAGTCTGGATTTGTCATCTGAAGGGCAAGTATAACAGACATCACTCAAGCAATCTCCAGCTGTAGGGAAGAAGGATTTTATATCAGCAATATAACTACTTCCAGAATAGTTAAAAGTTACATATGCAGTAAAGATAATTCCTAATGAGCGGATAAGAAATCATTAAAAACTTTAGAGTGGCCATTTAAGTGTGGTTATATTGGCCAATAAACCTTATAAATGAGGAGACTAGATCTCAATAGCTTTAAATAACAATGTTAAGTATGGGAAAAGTTTTCTTTATCTTCTCTTGACTCTGGTCTCTAAGGATTCAAGTTAGCCATCTTGTCTTCCCTTACTGATACACTCCACAAAGACAAATCACTGCTACTCTCAATGTCGTTTGCCAGAGAGGAAAATCTGTATAGATTTCTGACTGAACAATAAAGAAACACTAATGCATCTGTCTTATAGAACTTCTATCTCTCTCTGCACCCCACAGAGAGTTCCTATTGAAAGATTTAGCCCTGGCTTTTTGATTTGGCCCACACATGTGAATCTATCTCTTCTTTTCCCTCCACTCCCACACCCTACAACCCCACATCCCAGCCAATCCTCTTAGGGTCCTCTTCTGTCATTTCTTCCCAATGCAGAACAGTGTGGAACATTTTGGGGCCCCTCTGATGGCCTAGGGGGTAGGTCTCAGAGCTATCACCACTGCAGTGTGAATTACATACTCACCAGGAAGCTGACCCACTGACCCACATGGCACATGTGTGTGTTGCCCACTGTGTTGCCCTTCTGTGTTGCCCACTGTTTTCTTCAGCAGTGTATTTCAGTAGAATCACCTGTTCTGCTTCCTGCTCTCTCTTTCTCTGGTGACTCCTCTCACTCATTCTCCCCTACACATCTGGCATGCAACCCAGTTCTTCTTTGCAAAAATGAATAAATAAAAATTTTTATAAAGATTTATGTATTTATACATACAGAACTGGGGTACAGGCCAGAGATGTGGGTATGAGAGGATTCACCAGAGTCAGAGTGGGGAACAGAACAGGCAGATTGACTAAGTACATTGCTGATGGGAGAAGTGGGAGGAGAGATCTGTTGCGCCATGTGGATCAACTCCAGGGCTGGAGTTTGAACTCACACTGAAGTGGCTCACTAGCTTGCAGTGCCATGCTTTAACCTACTGCACCACCATAAATAAAAATCTTAAAACAAAGAATAAAGAAATAAAAAAGCTTAACCTCCAGCAAGAAAATGTTTAACAAGCATTTTTTTTTAAGATTTTATATAAGATTTCATATAAGAACAGGCTAGAGGTGCAGGGGGTGAGAAGATTCACCAGAGACAGTGTGGGGAACAGAGTAGGCAGAACTACTGAAATCCACTGCTAAAGGGAACAGCAGGTGAGACAGGAGAGGTCTGCTGCCCCATGGTGGGGAATCAAACTCAGACTTACTGGTGACAGCAATGAGATTTTATACCTAGGCCACCAGGCAAGTCCCAGCTTGGACTTCACTTATGATGAAGATACCTGTCTAACCATGCCTTCCTCCTATCTTCCCTTGGCTTCTATCCAGTTTGACAGGCAGTTACCATCAAGCTGTTGGATCAGGTTGTTTGTCTTATTTTGCAGGACCCTATCATCATTCTCATTTGAAGCTTGACTGCAGCCTCATATGATCCTCACATGAGAGGCAGGCAAGGATCTGTAATCATATTATGTTCCCTTTAAAAATAAAGGTGGCTCATCTCACCCCAGTAAGAATGACACATCTTCAAACAACTAGCAACAACAAATGTTGGTGAGGATGTGAAGAAAAAGGAATTCTCTTGCACCGCTGGTGGGAATGCAAACTAGTACAACCACTATGGAAAACTGGAGGTTCCTCAAGCTGCTTAACATGGAGCTTCCCTATAACCCAGCAATCCCACTCCTAGGTATCTACCCAAAAGACACAAAAACACTGATTCAAAAAGATACCTGCATGCCCCATGTTTATTGCTGCTTTATTTACAATTGGAAAAACATGGAAGCAGCCCAAATGCCCAAAAGTAGATGACTGAATTAAAAAGATGTGGTACATATACACAATGGAATATTACTCAGCAAACAAAAAGAGAAACACATGTCTTTTGCAGCAACATGGATGGAGCTGGAAAAGATCATGCTTAGTGAGATAAGCCAGAAAGAGAAAGAAAAATACGGGATGGTTTTGCTCATAGCAGGAGTATAATGGACCAGGTTAGAAAATAAGAATAATGAACAGGCATATACCAGAGACATTTTATAGGGGTGGAGTGGGGAATGGGATAAAAAATGGTGGGGGGAGGGAAGTGCACTGGACTATGGTGATGGCACAAGGGTGACTTGGTGATGGGAAACACACAGGGATTACAATTGAGATGGGGGGAAAATGTACAAAATGATGTAAAAATAAACTATTATATTATATATATATTTTAAAAAGTGGCTCAGAGTAGAACATAACTTGTCCAACATCACACAGAAGTGCAACCAACGCTTAAACTCGGGGCTCCTGGAATAAAATTCCTTGCTTTCTGAAACCAGTTCTTTCTGTTTCTGAGCACAGTTAAAATAGAAGTTCTAACCTTTTCCAAAATTATAAACACCTTAAGGATGGTGGCTAGTCTCTCCCAAACATCCAAGAAGGACCTATCTAGAACCAAGTCTTGTGAAATGTTTTTGATAAACACAAGTGGTAGAATGAAAATCTCAAAGCAATGCATGAATGAAAAGTACAAACATCAGCATCAGATATAGCCGATGGCTCTTCCAGAGGCAGTGTTCATAGAAAATGTGTATTTGAGAGTTATGAAGTAAACCATGGGATTATACAATAATAGAACCAAATAATAAATCTTTTTGACCTCCTGATCTTATTCCCCTAGGCATGACGGCATGCTGATAAGACAAGATGGAGTAAAACAATACATTTTTTTTTCCAGAAACTCATCTAATCTGTAAAGAAGGAAACTTTCTGGTTCTATTTCTTTTGAGACTGCCTTTCCTATCGTTATTAAAGCTATGTACAAAAGTACAAAGTAGCTATGTATATCTATTCAAACATCTTGGAAAAGTCAATAACTTTTCTTTTATTACAAAAGTTTATTTTTACATCATTTTATACTTTTTTTTTTTCATCTCAATTGTAATCACCGCGGGTTTCCCATCACCAAGTCACCCGTGTGCCATCACCATAATCCCGTGCATTTCCTTTGCCCCCACCCCCGTTTTTGATCCCATTCCCCACTCCACCCCCGCAAAATGTCTTTGGTATATGGTTGTTCAGGAAAAGTCAATAACTTTTAAGTAAGTGAATGTTGAAGAACAGATTGTTTCTTTTAACTTTATTTGGTTTTGTAGTAAATTAAAAAATGATTATGTAGTAAATTAAAAAATGATTATGAAAGATGCTTCTTGATTTTGTATATCCTATAACCATAAAGTTTTAAATTCATGGAGCCTTATTCATTGAAATAATTTCTTAGAATAAAAATAAAAGCTGCACTCCCTTTAAATAATATAACACAGATAATTTTCTCTAATAGGATTAATATAGAAATAATCTTCTGATACTATTTACATCTGCAACCCAGATAATGTTCCCATCATTAGAAAACTAAACCTTATAGCCAAAATTACCATATTAAGTTTGTTTTCTTTGGGTGACTTGCCTAGATAATTTGTAAAGTGAATTAATGTAAGAAAAAAAGCATTCTGTAATCATAGCAGTCACATGGAACCAGCATATATAAAGACAAAGGCTGTATATGAACTGAATTAAAAACTTATTAAGCAGATAAGGGAGTAACAGTTTTGAAATATACTGATATGACTTCCTCTTTTGCATTTTTTTGCTTGTAACCTTCCTGGGAAGCCCAAGACATCTTTCAGCCTCAGGGGGTTTGGCCCACTGTATTAAGACTGTCAAGAACAGAGCGATTTCATTCTCAGCCTTTACTTAGCAGAGTGGCTTTTCAGTCCTTCATGAGGCAATAGTTTTGAGAGTCAAACTTTGTTTGGAATAAAAGAAAGCTCTGTAGTCCAATGACTCTTTTTATGATACCAATGTAGGACACTGTGGATTCGGGTTTACAATAAACCTAGTGAAAGAAAACTCAAAACTCATTATGTTGTAACAGGGTGGTTCCCAATTTAAGGAAGAAGGAAGCAGGATGGAAAGCCAGAAGGAGACCTGAGGAAGCCACATGGAGCAATGGGAGATATGTGAAGAAACAGTGTTTATTTCTTGGCCCTGGACTGGTTGAAAGAGATGTGGGGGAGAGATCCGAGGGGAGGTTGACTATGGCAGTGTTTATATT
>NW_004567107.1:54910855-54958703 GCF_000260355.1 Condylura cristata | reverse complement strand
GGAGCAGGCAGATTTGGGGATTCAGTGGTGGTCCCTTTTGCCTTGTTCTGTAACAATAAAGAAGACATAAAAAAAGAATAAAGAAGACATAACCTCCTAGGCATTAGTGGGGAGGTTTTAGGGTGAGAGGAAAGATTTTTTTTAAAAGAAGCTGTAGACTGTTACAGGGCAACCCCAATGTGAAATGGGTTATCTGATTGGGTCCTCACGTACACACTTAAAAGGGACTTATAATGAGACTCAACCACAGGCACACAAAAAAGGATAATAAAGAGTTTATTTACAAAAAGAGGAAATGAAAGGAATAACTCAGGGAGAAAGGGGGAGAGATAAATTGGTAAATGCATCCTACCAGTTTGCTAGCTGGGACCCCAAAAGCATGCTGAAAATACCGCAATAAACCAAGCCCCCAAGGCCCACATGTCTGGTTATATACTAAGCCTGGCTGCTTAACACCACCCTCAGTTCCTAGCAACCCTCCCTTTGGTAATGATGACATTATGGGATGTGTAGTTCTTGCTGTCTTTCTTGGATCTCTTTGGTCTGCAGTGGGGGTGGAGTCCATAAAACCTGTTTGTGGAGTCCATTCTGGACAACTTTTCCCCCAACAGAATGAGAAGATCTACATCACAAGGGCCTGGTTTCTCTTTGCCCACTCCTTACCCCAAACAGAAATCAAACCCCTGTTACAGAGCATGTAATGAGAGCCCCCACCCCCCAAACCTGCTTGCTCTAAATAGGTTCTGCCATCCACCACATAAAGATAAAACAGATTTTAGTGCTTAAGACCTTCAAAATAACTTTAATATAATTAATGCACAAAAAAGAAAAGAGAAGAAAAAGGGTATAGTTTCTCTATCAAGCACCCAAAATTATCCATCCCCTCATGGGTAAGTGCCCAACTACATTTGGGTTGGGCCACCTGTTAGGCCTGTCTGCTCAAGGTCAAGGCACCCTCTGGCCTTCCTGCCCTGCCTGTACTAGTCTAACATTCCAGCCTTTTTGGTGTAATAGGGTGCCACCCTCTCTAACTACTTCCTGCTGAGTAGGGTCCTAGAGCAGTTCTGGCTGGAATGTTGGAGTGCTGGTCAGGGTGGCCGGTTGGTTCCAGAATTTGTAGGCAAAGGTTGATAAGGGTAGAGCAAAAGTTGCTTAAAATGTAGGCCAGTCCGGGCAGCACAGGGAGGCCTGATCTTGCCAGATTGGCCTAACACCACTAAGGCCTAAAAGTTTCCCACTAGTCTAAGGTTGATTCTGGTATATTATGGACCCGTACTGTGGCAGAAGGGGACAGGCAAGTCTGAAAAGAGCAAAATCAAAACACAAACATGATAAAGTCTTCCTTGGGGTCTCTTATCCACCTGTCTGTTTCAAGTTTCTCCTTCCACTTCCCCCAAGACCCTGATCCGAGTACAAAGCTTATATTTAAATTTTTTTTCATATAAATATTTTTTTCTATTCATGTACATTTATTTTTTATTCATATATATTTCTTTTTATAGTCATATATATTTCTTTATATAAATACATAAATGTTTACTATACAAATATATACATGTGTGTGTATATATACACACATATATATTTGTATAGTAAACATTTATGTATTTTATATGTATGTATATATATACATGTACATATATACATATATACATACATATATATATCTATATATATATATATATATAGACATGAGCAGATCCAAAAGATTTTCTGAGTGCTGGGCTACAATAAGATGCGCACAATGTGGATAGAGAGATCTGCAAGTGTGAGCGAGGCCCAGTTGGGCTGCAGTGCTCACTAGCTGCTTCTCTGTGCTGCTCTCACAAATGAGGTTCATAAAAGAAGCCCAAGCCCTTGGGGGTCCTGACATCTGAGGGAGTGTGGTGGGGTGGGGAGGTTGGAGCCACCTGTCTGCCTGCTTTTAGAGACCAGGGAGGGCCCATTCCATTCTAGGAGGTTGCAACCAGATCTCAACGCAAAGGTCTTGAAGCCCAGTAAGGAGTTTCCTGAACCCGGGGACAAACTCTCAAGTGCAGCGTCGGGGCGGGCCACTCGCAGTGGGGCGCGCTCTCGCAGCTGCAAGAATAGTAATGAAACTTGGTTTTTTTTTTTTTTTTTAATCTTGACCTCTGCAAGACTTGGCCTTTTTTTTTTTTTTTTGGTAAATTGCTCAGACTGGACAGGCCCCGCCCTTCCGCACCCGGCTCAGCGGCCTCGGGGGCCGCCCCGCCCGCGCTCCCAGCGGGTTCTACTTCCCAGACTGTTCTGGAGGGCCTGGTGGTGGCGGTCCATGGCGCTGCCCGCCTGGCTGCAGCCCAGGTAGGGCTCTCCGCCGAGGCGGGGAGGGGAAGGGGCGCGGGAGGAGGGACCTTTGGGGGCGGGGACACCCGCACTCGGCGCCTGGACCCGAGGGAGCCAGCGCAGTGCAGCCCTGCACACTCTGGTGCTCTTGAGAGGTATTTAGCGCATTCAGTTCTCTCGACCAGTCCAGGAAGAAGGCTCTGGTATTTCCCCCATTTTACAGACGAGGAAATGGGCAGGACTGCCTGCTGGATCAGCCCTTTCTTCTGTGTGTCCTCTGCTCATCCTTCCCAGCTTTTTCCCTCCCCTCTTTCCTCACCCCCACCCCCTGGCCCATCTCCGGACGTTTCAGACCCAGTGCTGCAGATCAACCGGCTACTGAAACTTCCAGCACCGCTATCTTCCAGCCCGGAACGGGAACTGCTGTCTTGGTATAGCGGTAGATCTCGGGAGGTGTATTTTAACCTACAAGCCAATGGCTCTGATTTGGGCCAAAAGGAAGGAATTCTTCTTTAAAATAGTTCCCATCATCTGTAGGGTGCCCTATCATCACACTACTGTCTGTGCTTGCCGACTTATTTGCCTGTTATCTCAGGTTTGACATTCCTGAAGATAAAATCTTGGCTAGCTGTCAGGGCCACGCCCCCTATCTTTCTGAACCCTCAAGGGATACCTCCAGCAGCGTTTTCCCTCTCACAAACTCTCTCCGTCCATCTTCTCGTAGTCATCTCCCCAGCAATCCATGTTTAAACTCAGCTTGACTTCCCTTTTCTGGCCCCAGCCACTGAACTGCTCTGTGAGTGTGTCAAAAGAGGAAGAGAATCTACTCTTGCAAAGGAATAGGAGGCCGTGGTGCTTGCGGACCTGGATCACACAAAGCGATCAAAAGTGCAGAACAATTCAGAGACTGAATTGTTCACAACTTGGACTGCCACCATCACTGCTCCTCTCTTGTAACTATACACCCCTCTTTCTCACGTTCTGCTCTTGGCAAGCCAAGTGGGATACATGTTGAGCCTATCAGTCCAGCTCCAGCCGTCTTCCCCCCCCCCCCAAAAATAACATTCAGAGCATTTTTTTCCAATGATTATTCGTATCCCTCAGTGAGGAGCAAGGTTCGAACTTGAGCAAAGATGAAAGTGGATTTTGAATAGAACCACATTTGGTTTTAAGCAAAGTAAGGAGTCTCATTTTAGCATATAACATGTGTTCTGTGTCCTTTCAAAATCTGATGTGCATTTGGGGATAACTAAATAAAAGACTCTGATGTGGAGTCATTTTCTCTTGCTTGTTCAGGTTGGCTCATATGTTAAAGGGCATGTGTGTAACATGGAAAGAGTGATTTAATTGAGGAAGTGTCTGATATTACTTTCCTGTATTTGTAGGTATAGGAGGAGCACCTATCTTTTCATTTACTACCTGATCCAGTTCTGTGGGCACTCATGGATATTTACCAATATGACAGTCCGGTTCTTTTCATTTGGAAAAGGTAAAACTTCAAAACAGATTTTGATTATTCATTGTTAATCCTGTTTCATCTAGTCCAGTTTATATTAATTTTAAATTTAGACTTCTGTGAACTTCAACTAATATCCTGCACACCTCTAAAACCTAATAACAATACTTTTCAGTAACCATGTTTCTTGCTTACTGTGAAAACCAAAGCTTTTGTGGAGGAGGGGGGAAGGAAAATGAAGGGATTTGACTTCCTCGTGAGTGGGAAATTTGCCCTGAAAAGGTGTGCCCTTACGGTGGTGCCTTTTCACTCTTCCTTTCTGGTTCTGCCCAAACCACAGCAGGGTTAGTGTGTGGTTTTGACAAATATCTTTAAATTCCACTAGAATATTTTGAGCAGCGATATCAGGAATTAATCAAATACTTCCCCATGTTTTTTTCTTCCCCAAGTTTAGGAGAACTTCAAGTTACTCATAAATAAAAGACAAACTTTCTATCCCACAAACCTCTTATTGCTCCCTTCAAAGGTCATGTGTCCTTGAGAAAATGGCACACTTTGTAGATGACTCAGTACACATATATGAGTTGGTATTAAAGGCTTAGTCATAAGCTTCCTCTAGTTTCCTAAAAAGTGAAGATTTTAAAGAGCATTTCAATTTTCAGTGAAAAATGAATCACTAAATGACTGTCAAAATAATATGCTTTTCATGTTCCATCCTCACATGGCTAAGTGTCATTACAGTTTACAACTGTTCGGTGACTCGACAATTTGAGCAACTGCTGGTTTCAGCTAAAAACAAACTGCTGGTTTCCCAGATAACATATCTGGGAAAAGTCATGCTGTGCGCAACAATTCTGACTGATGTATCATAGAAGATTAATCTAAATACTATTTTATGTTGCTTTTTCCTATTGCAAATCTACAGATAAATTCTTGCCCTTTATCGAGAGCCTCCAGAGATACAACCTAAGGCTTGAATTGCAGCTATAATTATTGGAGGTCTGCAAACAGAGAAAACCACAGGCATGGGAAAACTTTCCTTACATTAAAAAAAAAAATCACTCAGGGTCTTAGAAGTTAACTGTAGCTTTGTGGGCATTTTATAGATCATTCACAGCACAAATCATAAGCACGAACTCTTTCTTAAGCCTCTCCAGTGGGAAAAATGGCCTGAGTCAGCAGTGTATTTATTTCTTAATTATTATCCTGCTGTTATAATTATAGCAGCTGCTTTTTATTAAAGAACTAAAACCCATTCCTATGGAAGGCAGCTGAAAATAAGTAAGTGGGGATGCGGCATGACTTTGGAGTCAATGTATTTAAGTTGTAGAGCATCAGCAATCTAATTACCTGAACTACTAAAACACGCCACCTTCTTCCTTTCCAGCACTGTGTAACTGACAGTATTCTGGCACAGACAGTGTAAGGCAGCCTAAGGGTGTGGGCCTCGCCTCAGGAATCATCTGTGAAATGGTGTGATAATAGTGTGCTCCTCACAGAGCGGCCGAGAAAAGAAACCCTTAGTGCTTGATAAATTATTGTGTGAATGATCACTACACAATATAGACTGCAAAGCTTCACTAGAAGCTTCTGAACATGGCAAAATTTCATTTTAAAATTTAAAGAGTGTTTCTGATTCATGGGGACATTTGTTTCACTGCCATTTCAGCTGTCTCCAAATGTATAATTTCATTTGGGTTCTCTGGAACGCAAAATCCAAAATTCAGCATTAAGAACTTCAAACTTCAGTGTCTAAAACTAACAAAAACCCAGCAAGTAAGTATGTATAGCACCTAGTATGTATAGCGCACAAATGCTGGACACATGTGTTATTTAATATCCTATCATTAATGTGGTTTCCATAAGACTCTTAATTCGTATTTTTCTATGTCTCTGCCTTTTTCTTGTCAATGGAAAAGTTGGAAACAAGATAACTTTTTAAATATGCTTACCCTCTACCTTTTTACATTTAATTTTCCTAGAGTCTAAGGGGCCACTTTAAGGAGGAGTTGCTTTATTATTTAAAAAATAATAATATAATAGTTTATTTTAACATCATTTTCTGCATTTTTCATTCTCAGTTGTAATCCCTGGGGGCTTCCCATCACCAAATCACCCATATACCATCACCATAGTCCAGTGCACTTCCTTCTGCCAACTGTTTTTTTATCCCATTCCCCATTTCACCCCTGTAAAATGTGTCTGGTTGCTCATTATTATTATTATTTTCTTGCTTGGTCCTTTATACACCTGCTATGAGTGAAACCATCCAGTATTTTTCCTAGGAGTGGCTTTATAAGCCATCATATGGGGAAATACCATAACTTGGGTATGGAGCCTTCTTCAAGTTATTTCTGGAAGAAGAGCAAATGTACTGTCATATGAAGGACTTCTTTGATTGCATTGTATTCTTAGTAGCTTAGTAGCCTACTTAGAAAATTTCTCACATGCACAATTTAAAAAAGAATAATCCCAGTTTTATTACAAAGTACTGTGTAGATTTGGGTTGAGGTCAAGTTTTTACTTACTATATCTGTATGTTCCATTCACTGGACACAGATTCAATGGCTGACACGTTTTATGCTATTGGGCTTATGATGCAACTTTGCCAGTCCATTTCCCTGTTGGAGTTGCTGCACATATTTGTGGGCATTGAGTCAAACCTTCTTCTTCCGAGATTTCTGCAGGTAGGTTTTAAACACATTTGATAATTATTATTACTTTAGAATCTGATTCATACTAATGTTTGTTTCAATTTGCAGCTGCTTTTGACTTTATAGCAAGAAGCTAATATCTGCTAATTTCAACCCTAGTCACTAACACATGAGAATGTCATGAAAAAATGAACTCTTTCTAAAATGTTGAATAGGGTGAAAAGCCACCTGGATACATTCAGGGCAGTGATGCTTGTGGATTTAGTGATCCTTCGGAGGATCATGACCACGACCACCACAGTGGTGGGTATAGGTCAGTGGACAGGGCTTAGATTGAGGCCCATCAGGCTTGGTTTGGACCCCTGGCTCTTGCACTTATCACTGGGATCATGTCACTCACAGTTATTGGGCCCTTTGAGGGAAATGTCATGATACAAAATGATAAGAGAAAAAAACAAAACAAAAACACCAAGTTCCTTTTATCCCTATCCGGACAATGAAAGCATCTCTAGTTATTATTTATTTTGCCACTTTTACTAACCACAGATGGAAAGATCATTTACATTTTTCTAGTGTAGTATCTCATTATAGACGTGGGGATCACATTGACTTGGACTGAAATTCCAGTTTACTTGTTACTAGCTGTATGTATCTAAGCAAATCAATCAATTATTTTGAATCTCATTTTCTCATGTTACATGAAAATCAAAACATATGTCTCATGGAGGAAAAAATGTGTGGGCTAAGTTCCTAGCTCTTAAAGGTGTGATAGCTAATAGCTATTGCTATTAGTTATTATTTCTTTCCTCTACCATGTCTCTAGCTGTAGATGACCAAGCTTCTTACCAAGTCATGTTAAATGAAAGTGGAAAATTCACTGGTAGAGACTTAATATAGGAAAACATTGCTGGATTAAGGTAAGACAGAGAGAAAAAAAGCGGTATTTTCCATAAGAACAAAGAGATAAGAGTTAGGTGATTATATGAACATGTGTTTAAAGTCTAGAAAAAAGGTATTCATAAGTATTGTTTTTGCTGGTTGTAAAATACATTTGAAGATAGATAAATGATTTGATCATTGGTGCATTATAAAATCATTAAAACATCAGATATAATTACATTGTCAGCCCCTGGCAAAGTGCTTAGAAATAAGCTACACCTTAAATTTTTGTTGACTGCAGGAATGGCATAGAATATTGTATTAAAATTTGCTTAAAATATCAATAAAGTTTAAAAGGTGAAAATAGGAAGGTCTTCTTAAGAAGTCTATTAAGAATGAAGCATTTTAAGTTTATGGGTTATCTTAAATTTTCCATATTTAATAAAAGTAGAAATTATTAGAATGAAGACATCTTAAGTGTTGAAATCTCAGCTGTAGACTGAAGTTCTGGGCCCTCCCTGGTGGTGCAGGGGTTAAAGACACAGTACTATCAAGCTATCACCAGCCACTGTGGCATGAGTTTGATGCCAGCCAGGGAGTTAACCCACATGGTGCAACAGATCTCTCCTGTCTTGCCCGCTGCTCCCCTAGCCAGTGTATTTCATTCGATTGCCTGTTCCACTCCCCACTCTGTCTCTGGTGAATCCTCTGACCCCTCCCCCACCTCTGGCCTACGCCCCAGCTCTTTTGTGTATGGATTCTTTTTGTTGATTTAAGAGTTTACCTGTCCTTTCTATTTTTTTTTAAATGGTTTTCAGAATGTATGTGGTGTTGGAGAAAGCTTAAAAAACACAAGTCATAATTCAAAGTTTCATTTTCTCCTCCCTTATTTATTAGAGTTCTGTAGCCAGTTGAGAGAATTCCCTCATTCTGAGATGACTCTGATGTCTCTGCTTTAAAATAACCAAACAAAACTGTAAGGTTGTGTAATCATTCTTGGTTTTCCTGTTTCCCCATTTTAAATGAAAAAACTGTTGTTGAGAATGTGACTAAGCTACTGCCACGGTGGTCATAGCTGATTGCAGATGGCCTCTTGAACAATAGATAGTGTCCAGCTGCTTTCGAGTGGGTTGAAAACCACATTGGCTCATTTGTGATGTTACTTGGACACTGCCCTTGCAAGAGTGCTAAGTCTCAAATGAATTTTCTTTTTTTGGGAACTGGTCTTCCAAAGTATCAGGATAAGTAATTTCTATAGGCAGTAGGAAGTATTAGCTAATTCAGCAAATAGAATTACCTGTAGAGAGGGGGGCATTTTCTTTGTTTTGTTCTGTGCATTTGAAAATGTTTTGTACCTGCAGCTTTGTTTTGGCAGTTAGGGAAGAGCTATTATGAATCGTTTTAAAAAAGATTTATTTACTTATGCACACAAGAACTGGGGGCAGGGCAGAAGTGTTGTGCAATAGGATTCACCAGAGTCAGAGTGGGGAGCAGGACAGGGAAGTCTACTGAAATGCACTGCTGAGGGGAGCAGCTGGTAGGTCAGGAGAGGTCTGCTGTGCCATGTAGGTCAGCTCCCTGACCATGGGTTGAACTCAGGCTGCAATGGCTGCCATTAGCTTGATAGTGCTGAGACTTAACCCCTTGTGCCACCAGGGAGGCTCCATTATGAACTTGTAAGATTACACACAATAAAAGAAAAGGAAGTGGGCCTCCCTGGAGGTGCAGCGGGTTAAAGCACTGCACTAAGAAGCTAAAGCCACTTCCGCATGAGTTCGATTCCCGCCTGCCTCGGAGGTGACCATATGGCGTGGCAGACCTCCCCTGACCCACCCGCTGCTCCCCTCAGCAGTGTACTTCGTCGATCTGCCTGTTCTGCTCCCCGCTCTGTCTCTGGTGAAGCCTCTCACCGCCCCTGAGCCTCTGGCCTGTACCCCAGTTCTGCATGCACAAATAAATCTTTAAAACAAAAAAAAGGAAAAGGAAGAAATCCATTGACACTAAGACAATAATTTAGCACAGAGATATATATTTTATATATTTAAAAATACCCTTTAGGGGAAAGGGAAAAACAGTATCATAAATAGTTGTTTTTAGGCTTCTATCCCAGTTAAAATAATTACATGTATAAAGTAGTAATGTACAAATGAACCAAAAAAAGCATATAACTGTTGGAAGAAATGACAGCTGAAAACCAGGCTTCTCTCCTTTCCATCCCAAATGAGCATCCATATTTTATTAGTTTTGTAAATAAAAGTTGGATTAGGAAATCAGTTTATTTTAGTAGACTTAATCAAAACAATTTGCGTTAAAAGAGTGGAAGTACTACCAACATTGAAATGTTAGTTTTGAGGGACTTTGTTCTAACTTTGCTTATGAGAAAGAGGTTTTGGTTGATGATATAGCTTAAATATTTAGAATATTTTAACTTTAGGAGTGGGGAAAATATCCACAAAATTTTTAATCTTTGTCATGAAATTAGAGAAATGTCTCTTTACTAACCAAGTTTAATCTTTTACCTTTTGAGAAATGCTTTACATGCAAAAAGTTCATCTATAACTGACTTAAAATAACTAAAATCTGCATCCTTACTTAGTTCACAGTAAGTACTCAAGCAACATGAACTCATTTTTCAGTTTCTAAAAACTGTACATCAAAACAGTAGGGATTATCACCCCCAAGTTATTGTGCCCATTGTGAGCACTATTTTGATACTTACCAATATCACCTTATTCCTATTTCTGACAAGGGCAAGAAGAGATTTGCTTGCCAAGAATCATCACTCTGTAGAATTTATATTCGCAGACTCTTATGAGAATTGATATGAAGGAAATCCCAGAGGAGAGTGTCTTAATGTAACCCTTTTAAGAAAACAGTCAAGTTCTACCCTAGTTTCTTAACCGGGAAGCTGATGCTTCTTTGCATTGTTAGAGTAATAATTTTCTGATTTTCCATAAAACCATGTATATTTTTCTCTCATGTTTTGATTTGGAATCTGGTTCATATTATTAGTTAAAATTACACCAAAGAGAATATCAAGGTATAAGATTCTCTGAACTTTGGAGACTTCTGGGAATTAATAGATGCATAATTCACTCTGTAGATAAGATTTTGAATTTTCTTCTCTTTGCTTTTAAATTTTTCATGTGATTAAAGCTATATTTATAGTATGATTTTAAAGATACTGAGGTTAACTTTAATGGGAAGAGCCCATAAAATAACAAAGGTGAATAAAACAGAGTTTCAGAACAAGGCACTCAGAATCACCTGGTCTAGGTTTTTAGTTAAGATGTGAAGCAAGTCATTTTCACTCTGTGAAGTATAGTGTCCTTTGTAAAAGATGATGACAATATGCTTACACCTTAGGGTAATGGAAATTAAACGAGATGGTTTATATTCAGAAATTGGCACAAAGTAACTTAAAAAAATCAGCTTTTATCAATTTAAGAATATCTCCATCTAATTCTCCCATTATGTTACTACCGAATGCTTATGATGGAGTTTAGTAGCCATCAGATAACTTGGATATTAGATTGACAATCATGGAGGGGAGTGTTCATATAACTTGGATATTAGATTGATAATCATGGAGGGGAGTCTTCATATACTCACATCTGTGTATGCACTGTGTTACGTTTGGCGGGAGGCACATTGACTGTTGATTTCCATACAGTTGGGATTCCATCTGTATGCCACAGGAACTCAAGTGATAGTTTTCAACAGGGCAGATTTCATTGTGAATCATCTTTTGGAAGATTCCCCCCTCTCTACTCAGTAACTAAGAGGCAGCCAGATATCATGTATAATTTACAACTCTGGAAACCAGGAGACCTGGGATATATGTGTCCATTCCATTCTGTCCCTAGTTTGAGCAAGACACCGAATGCTTTTTTTCTGGTTCCCAAATTCCATATTTATAAAAAAAAAAAGGTTGACTGGGCTAATATTTAAAAAAGATACTAGCTATCCATCTTATCAAGAGCTGTTTTTTCTTTCAATAGTAAGTGATTAGAAGTGTGTTGTGTACACATATTCATGTCTAAGTGTTTCCTATGACTTTTATCAAAAATTAGATGATTTTCCTAATTAACAGGCACTGATCAAATGTAAGATTAGGCAGGGTCTATGTATTTGCTTGCTGTTAAGATCTTGTATCTGATCGCTGCCAGGTGTCATGACAGCTAGCTTGGATTATTCAGTTAATTATAATTGCAGTTAAAATAATCAATGACATAAACATAATTAAGTCATGAAAATAGGGCAGTACATAGAGTGTCAAAAGCAAAACAGTGCAGTAGCTAGCACCTATAGATTGAGAAAGGTTTGAATCATATCTAATTCCCTTAGCCAAGCAAGGACCCATTGAGTCACTATGAGGCACAGACATGCTGAGATAGTTTGTACATGTGGATTTCTGATCATGTGTCTGATCATCTGTGGAAAATTTTGAACTTCTGTGCAGTAGGTAATTCTCCAGAACTAATATCCTATGATTTTAAGTCATAGATTATCCCAGTCCTTTCTCCTTAGTCCACAGTAAAAATAAAAACAGCAATTGAAAAATAGAAAGCAGTCCTCCCCTTTCCTTTTCTCTCATGTGTCCTTCAATATTTTCCTTTGACCACTGAGAACAAAGAAAAATATTCTACTAATGTGCACAAAATGCAGAATGTTCAGGAGGTATTACTACAATATAAGAAGGCACATTATATTTAGATAAGAAAAGAGGAAGGCATTTTTTGAGGTTGGTAATTAGAGTTTTTAAGCCATCAGTTTGTGAATTCTCAATGATTTGTAATTGTTTACTGACTTGGAAAAAATATGAACATGCCGAATTCTTTTCATTTTCCATGGGCTTATAAGAATTAGGGTTATGTTACTCTCCTGCACCCAACCAAAAAAAAAAAAAAAAAAAAAACTGCTAAAGCTTCTCCTGTTGTATGAAGTTGAAATTTTTCTGCCTGTTGTTCAAAAAACGCTTTACAACCCAGTCCAACACATCTTCAGTTTTATCTCCTATTATTTCCTTATGCACATTAAAGAACTGTGGCCCCATGATTCTTAGTACTTGCCAAAGAACTGTGGCCCCATGATTCTTAGTACTTGCCAAAGCAACTTACCTTTCACATCTCTGCTTCTTTGCTGGGTTTGCTGCTTGGGTCTGGGGTGCCTGTTCCTTTCCTGTTGGCCTGACAAACTCCTATCCATTCTTCAAGACCCAACTGAAATGTTGCCTGTCATCAGAGATCTCTGCCTCCTTTCTCCAGGCAATAGGGAACACCCAACAAAAGCTTGTCCAAGTAAATGAAAACATGTGTGCCTGTATCTCAGAAGGGAAATACTCTGATTCAGATAAAATGTTATCTTTTCATTCATCATTTACCATTTAGAGAATACTGAAAAACAAAAAATGGAGGAAATGAAATTCACCCATAACCCTTCTCCTTGAGAGATAATGTTAATAGTTTAGTATGCATATTTCCAATTAAAGCATGTCTTTTGGAGGAACTCTGGTTTATAAAATTAGAAAATTACCTACATGCTTAACAGATGATCCTAATTCTTGACTTTACTGTTTCTTTGTTAGCTCACAGAGAGAATAATCATCCTCTTTGTGGTGATCACCAGTCAAGAGGAAGTTCAAGAGAAATATGTGGTGTGTGTTTTATTCATCTTTTGGAATCTATTGGATATGGTTAGGTAAGGAGGCAAATGACTTCTTAAAACAAGACTAAATTGCTTTCTACAATAAGGCCGGTAATAACTGCGTACATTTGGTTACTCTGAATGAGAGAGAAAAACATAACTCCTTTGCAAATTATTTTATCTTGATATGGAAATGTATTTTTAGTACTTTCCATAATGGGCATAACAAAGATAATGAAAACCTACCATGGAATTACAAGAGCAAATCAGTGCGTTTGGGTTTCTAGCAGAAGACTTGGCATGACACCAATTTGGAATAAACCTCACAGCTGTTTGCTAATGAAAGGCATTCCTTGCAATTGCTCCAGTACATGTTACTTTAATAAGCAAAGCAAGACTTTTATTATATCAAGTCTGAATTTACAAAGTTGGTTTCTGTAAATTCAAGAATATTTTAAGTTTGGGGCCTCATCTCTCTGGGGGAAAGTGCATCTCTGCAAACATTTGTTGGTGTACAATTCCAGTGAGTTCAAATGACTGTGGACTCCCCGGAATCTTTGGAGTTCAGGTTAGGAACACTTGCTTTAGAATGTCTTCAGTTTCGTTCCCCTTCTAACACTTGGCCACTTTGCGATAAGATGAACTTAGTTTTGTCTCTGCCAGCAGTGGCTCACTCTGGGGTGTTGTCACAACTGCTATTTGAACTTTCATGAACCAGTGAGAACTGGTCCTCCCACCTGAAAGATCTGGAGATGACAACTGGGGGAGGAAATGGTCTGGCATTTTACCTGAGGTTATGTAAATTCTGTACTTATATGGCCAATAACTTAGTTGAATTGCAATATTTCTAAATAATGGCTTGAGCCTTACTGTGAACTGGAATAAAATACCTGTTGAATTCAAGTGACTACAGTTCTTTGTATATATAACTTAGTAAGCTACTTCTCCTTTTTTAACTAGTACTTTTGTAGACTTGGGGCAAATTTTATGGACTCTGGTAGCCTGTGGCTTCTGGTTCATGAGATGTTGGCACCTCATCTGGGACTGTGACTTTCTGATATATTGTTCTCTAGTATACCTAACTCTTTCTGTATTGATTCAGTCTCAAATGAACCCAGTGGAGACATTTAAGAAAGAAACGTCTTGCATTTGGATAGAGAAGTAGATCTCAGACTATACTTGTCTCCACTACTTACTTGCTATATGACCTTGGGCAAGTCCACTTAGTTCTTTTAAAAAATAAGTGTTGAGATGTAATTTGCACACCTTAAAAGTCTACCTTTTAAATATAAAATGTGCTATTTTTAGTGTATTCAAAGACATATACAAACATCAATATTTCTAATTAAAGAGCATTTTCATTACTCCAAAAGAAACCCCACATACATTAGCAGTATCTCATGTCAGCTCCTGACAAGTACATGCTGTCTCTATGCCTATCCTGAAGATTTGTGATTGGCTTTTTTACATTTAGCATCTTTTCAGGTTCTTGATGTTGTAATATGTGCCAGTATTTCATTCCCTTTTTGTGACTGAATAATATTCCATTGTATCAACTTACTACTTTTTTTATCAGAGGAGAATTAGGGTCCTGGACTGAGAGAGAGTTCCCTTTCTTTGTTCATGTTTCTAAGGCTTGGGGTTTTGTTTTGCTGAATGTATTCTAGTAGTTCTTGAGATGTGGTCTCGGGACCAGTGGTGTCAGTATCACTGGGTCTTCCCTTGTCATACAAGTTCTCAGACTCTTCATCAGAATCACTGATCAGACACCCAAGGAATAGCAGTCTGTACATTAGCAGGCCCTCCGGAGGCTTCTGATATATACTTAAGCTTGAAAACCACTGGCTATTCAGAGAAATGAAGAGATGAGCACTATTTCATCTATTATATCAGAAAGGGTAGGTTTAAAACTACCAGTGGTATCCAAAGCAGACTAAGTGGAGGTCTTGAATTGATCACTGAGATGGCACAACAGCACAAGCAGAGGGAGGCCAGATGAGGATATAGCAGTCATATTTTTTCTTTAAAATTTCCATAGACATTTTCCAGTATGTGTGTCTTACAAAGCTTAACTGCTTGCTGCATAAAGTGACCTTGGCTTCTGAGTAAAATTGAATAAGTAATTAAAGAAACTTGTCACCATAATTTGTGGGGGATAAGTCTTATTTTTCTTTGCTCCCCTCCACATTTATCCATGATTCACCTCATGAGACAAGCCAAACTTACAATGTCTTCTTTCTCTATTATAAACAACCTCTTTTACTTAAACCAGAAAACACTGATAGAGTGAGGACATCACATGCTTTCCAGTTTTATCTATGTATTTAATTATGGAGTGAGGTATTTTCTTCTTTTGGTATTTGCAGGATGTCAGTAGCAAATGATGTTTATGAGTTCCTTGTCTTCTTCAGGTACACTTACAGTATGTTGTCAGTCATAGGACTATCTTACGCTGTCTTGACCTGGCTCAGTCAAACATTGTGGATGCCGATTTACCCTCTGTGTGTTCTTGCTGAAGGTAAGGAGAGAGTACCTTGCTGTGTTGCTTACTGTTGAAGGCAATGTAGATTAAATGGTTCACAACATTTTTGATGATTAAATTACTATTTTTGCTATTGGTTAGCTAACTCAATGGATCTTTCCTGGCATATTTCCCTTGATTTAAAGAAACAAAGCATTA
This sequence comes from Condylura cristata, assembly GCF_000260355.1. Classification (NCBI taxonomy): domain Eukaryota; kingdom Metazoa; phylum Chordata; class Mammalia; order Eulipotyphla; family Talpidae; genus Condylura; species Condylura cristata. The sequence continues at coordinate 54,943,084 of NW_004567107.1, read as the reverse complement.
AACAACAAAGTCAGAGGAGGAAGCAGTGCAGAGTAGTCAACATATTGGATGAGGAATGAAGACCTGCGAGTCTAGGTTCTTACCTTCATCAACTCAAAGTATGAGTTTTGCATAAATCATTTAAACACTCAAAGTCTGTTTCTTTATCCAAAAGAGATTTATCGTTTAGTGATTATTTTTAATGCTTAGAAACTCAGTACTCTCTGGTTGGACTAATCTTTCCACTTACTTTCTACTCTGGATCCCACACTCTACCAGAGATCAATCATTTACCTTTAGATCAATCATCTACCTTTAGATCAATCATTTTCTCAAGGAAGCACTCCTTTACTTTGTCAACCAAGTCAGTAACCACAATACAGCATCATAGACCTTTTATAAGATCTATCTCAGCTGTCATTAGACATTTGTATAATAGTATGTTTTGTTTTATGTCTATTTAAGTCACTGGCCACTAGACTTCATGAAGATATAGGGTTTTCTTTATTTCCTTGGTGCCTTTCTCTGATGCACCCAGTATAGGTGCTCAATAAACATTGAATAAATTACTGAATACAAAATGAAGTAGGTGAATTACTTAGTCAAAATGTGAACTTAAAAATTAAAATCATCGGCCCTCCCTGGTGGCGCAGTGGGTTAAAGCACAGCATTGAGAATCTAAAGCCGCTTCCGCATGAGTTCGATTCCTGCTTGCCCCGGAGGTGACCACATGGCGCAGCAGTACTCTCCTGACCCGCCGGCTACTCCCCTCAGCAGTGTACCTCGTTGATCTGCCTGTTCTGTTCCCCACTCTGTCTCTGGTGAAGCCTCTCACCGCCCCTGAGCCTCTGGCCTGTATCCCAGTTCTGTATGAACAAATAAATAAATCTTTAAAATAAAAACAAACAAAAAATTAAAATCATCAATTTGCAAAGAGCTTGTGGATATTTGGGAAATAAAGGCATCCATATGTAATAGATTTACTACACAGGGATATTTCTGAAAGCTGTGATTGAAGTGTCTGAGAGGTCTAAAGAAATCAAGAAAGCACATTACGGTAATGAAGGTAAAACATATAGAAACAGATAAAACATTAAAGTGGTGACACTGGCAATAATTTCATAGTACATTAAATACAATTGAGCTATTTAGTGATGATCAGAGAGAAGGAATGTACACTAAATCACTATTTATAATTTTAAAACTTGTTTTCAAGAGAATTATTAAATTTTTAAATAGGCTATGTTGAGTCCAGAGAATAATCTTTTTGAAAAATGTCTACTTCTTTGAGAATGAAATTCATCACTCATTGAAACATTTATTGTAAATATACTTATACTTAATATATATTTATATTTATTACAAATATAGAGCTTAGATTTAATTTGATATTCCTTTTGTTATATAAAATATATGATAATATAGAATACATAAAGGAATAAGATAGAAATAATCTTTTTCTAAAAATGAGGAATGAATAAATGCATAGAAATCTTTCCCATTCTTATAATTCATAATTCTGAGCCATCTCCCCATCAGGAATGTCATGTTCCTAGATGATAGCCATGCAAGTCATGGTTTTTTAATAAAATTAAAATCAAAACCTTTTCTTGCAATTAAAACATCAATAGAAATAGAAAAAATGTCTGGAAGCATATATGGCAAAAGTCAACTCTACTTCTGGGTGATGGGATATATTGGACTATAATTTTATCTTTGTATGTTTCCAAATATTTAAAATGTTCCAAAGTATACAAACATGTAGTAAGAAAACCTACTTGATTTTTAAAAAATGTGGCATAATTCAACAACTATAGTTTCTCATTTGATAAATGTGAGACAAAAATCAAGTTCCTATAAAGAACTAACTCAAATATTTATATTGATGAACAATGTAGGAGCTTCCCTGCAATGCCTGGAACTGTCATGGTGCTTTGGTGCCATCTGTGTAGATGCCCAACTTCCCACTCTTTCAACTGTGGGTGCCTGTTTATTTTTTTAAGATTTATTTATGCACTCAAGAACTGGAGTACAGCCCAGAGGTATGGCAGGTGAGAGCATTCACCAGAGACAGAGTGGGGAGCAGAACAGACACATCTACTGAAATACACTGCTGAGGGTTCAGGAGAGGTCTGCCATACCATGTGGGTCACCTCTGGGGTAGGGAGTGAACTTATGCTGCAGTGGCTGTGGACAGCTTCATAGGGCTGTGCTCTAATCTACCAGGGAGAGCCCTTATTAAACTTTTAATACAAAAGTAATTTTAGCTCAAAAGCACTTGCAAAAATAGTGCAATTTTGCATGTATACTTCACCCAGCTTACCCTAATGATAACATTTTTCCTGACCATAAAACATTGTCATTTCATCCCATGAAATGTTACCAAAAACTCACAGATGGGGAGATAATTTCATAAAATCTCCATGTCTTTTTTACCTAAGACCAGCCTTTTCCCTAAAAATAATTTGGACAGCATTTCTCAGAGTTCCTCAGAATGTTTATTAAATACTGCTGGGGTGGGAAGGAAGAAATAATTTCAAGTACATTTAGGCTAAGGAAATGTCTAATGAAGCCAGTTTTTTTTACTGCAAAACTTTTCAGAATCTCTACTAATATGTGTTGTGAAATGTCAAGAAGAAAATATGTGTAGCATTTTCTAAGTTCATTTGTCATTTCTATTTGTGGCTAAGGCGCAGGTTTATTTGAGATAACATTTTAAGAAATGTTGCCTATTTCTCTGTAGGCATAGAAGAGTATAGGAAACAAAAATTCAATGAGTAACATGCTGTATGGCCTTGTCAATTTAGTTATTCAGCAGATTTCGTTATCAAACTGATGCTTTACCTGAAGGGTTCAGTCATTGTCACAAAACTGTCATTAAATACAATATCTTTAATATGCGCGCACACACACATCCCTATAACAAGTTGCAGAGAGAAACTTCATAACTCCTTTTTTTCTATAAACAGCATTTGCCATCTATCAGTCGCTGCCTTATTTCGAATCATTTGGCACTTACTCCACAAAGCTGCCCTTTGACGTATCCATTTATTTCCCATATGTGCTGAAAATATATGTTATGATACTCTTTATAGGTAAGTGACTTTTCTATTTTTCCCTTTTGTTTCTGCCTTTTCCTCTTGTTTTGTTCTGCCATCTACCTTAATGAGCGAGGGCAAGGAAGAAGCCTGACCTGACACAGTGCAGCTGATCTTGTTAGTAAAGCACCTAGAAGTTACAGTGCCTTCTGTCAGACACCACCATTTCAAGTGTATCACTCTGTAACAACAGTCAAACTAGTAGAAATTATAACAGCCATTATGTAAAGAATAAAGATGTTTTAACCGTGAACTCAGCTACCTATGAACAAATTCTAGATATCAATTATATCTTGCTTGTTGATTTAGCCATACGTGCTACCATCTCCTAACAGGCAAGTGACAGCAGGTGCTAGAGACTGAAGAAGAATATACTCAACAAAATCTTAGAATTAGGCAAATTTGATCAACCACCTTCATAGTTTTCCCAGAATATTAGGAAAAAGACTACCATTATTAAATTTTACTTTCTCCAGCTCCAACATTTCCAAATCTCCAAGATAATGATTACTTCTAAAAGGTAACAATTGCCAGATATATAAGAGCAATCCAGAAGATGACAGATGTGAAACTTTAGAAGGGGTGATAAGAATGACATGAAAGGCAAAAAAATTAATTCCTTGCAATAAAAAAATAGGATAGAGAAGTTTGCTTACTTCCCTTCTGCAAGAAAATCTGGACATTTCTTTCAGTGGCTTGCTTCTTGTTCTTGCTATGAAGGTAGCACTATGACTAAATTTTAAAGCTATGTTTCTTGGGAGGGCTAGAACAAGTGGATTGGGGGCACAATGGACTGTGGGTGCTTTGGTGGTGGGCATGCTATGGTAAGAACACCTGAAGTGGGAAGGGACCCTATACTTTTAAAGTACTGACAACTATGTTAATCAACGTTACCTTAATTAAAAAGTATGTAAAAAATAAGTTGGAAGCTATAAAAAAATAAGGCCATGGTTCTTTCTAAGATATGGTTAATTAACCTTACTTTTGCCACTTCTTTCTCCATGTTAGGTATGTATTTTACCTACAGTCACCTTTACTCAGAAAGAAGAGACATCCTGAGAATCTTTCCCATTAAAAAGAAAATATGAAGCACTACCGTCCAGTGTGATATCAGGAGACAGGCGTGTAGATACAGCTGTAGTAAATGGCACAGAAGGATTCTAGAGGGAAAATACCTAGTGACTTGATGTGCTATAGTTACCAAAACTCTAGACACATCACACATGTTTCTATGTTTCTCACATATGTTTCTATGTTTCTCACACATTATATTTCCCAAACATATTCTGTATAACCTACTTCATGAAAGCCATAGATTTTATACAATTAAACTAATATTGTGTGAAGCTTGATTATTTTTCCTATAAGGTTAGTTAAAAAAATTAGCTGGTGTAGATTCAATTAAATTAAGAAACCAAAGTTGTAAACCTAAATTACAACTATTTACAGCTATATATTTTTACTTCTGAGTTCCCAAATAGCAGCTGATATGTAGGAGGGGAGTTAACGTGAAATATTTTCTGTAGTTGTCTAGAATAACATATTTTATAGACAGATACCACTGTTTCCAGGCTAACACCCATCTTAAACATTACACACACTTGGAAAATCAAACATCTTTTCAGATCTTGAAATAGTCTGATAATATGCAAGTTATTTGGGCTTTAATTTAATTCCTATTAAGGAATAGAGGACCCAGATGAAAGCAGAATAGACCTTTGGTAAACACACAAATAATGTCCCATCTTCCTTTAGAAGTTATCAGACCATGCATACATACTTTAATGGGATATAAAGGTACAAAAATTTAGTAAATCATTTATATATTTATTCTTTAATCAATCAATCAATCAATCTATCTATCTATCTATCCATCTAGGAGGTAAAAAATCAAGAACCAGTAGATTGTTATTCTTCTCATTGCTACTTACTACAAATTATATATCATCATATATAGTTTTAGAAAAGGCTCTTTTATTTGAAGATCTCAAATATATGTGAATAAATGACAAATAGGATCATATTTGTACCAACATATATCATTTTCTTTTCTTGAAAGAATTCTAGAATCAAATTAACCAGTAACTATATAAACAGGGTAATACATATCTTGTGTTTAGTTCTTAACTAGGTAATAAAGACATAATCACAAAAAAACTATTTTCACTAGATGAAATGTTTGAAAATAAATGAATATTAAAGGTTGTTGAAATCTTTACAAATTAATATATTTAGAATTTTAAAATGTTAAAATTATCCTTTGAAAGCTACATTTTACCTTTTAAAGTTATCTTAAATTTAAAATATTACTGACAGAATGGTGTTTGAAGAATAGAGTCCCTTTGCCTTCCTCCCAATAAAATGGTGACCTAAATACTGAAATATACACTAGGAATCACTAAAATAAAAATTATAGAAACTATACCTTATTACTTCATTTTAAGAAATAAACTTTTCATTATAAAGCAAGATTAAAATTTTTAAACTAGTTGCCTTTAGAATTTTTCTACTCCTTAAAATAGAAGACACAAATGTAATTAATTAAGGGGGTGGAAGGGAGAATGGGATCAGAACTGGGATGGGAAGAGTGCATTGGACTGTGGTGATGGCACATGGGTGAACTGGAGGTGGGAAGCCCATGGGGATTACAATTGAAATGGAAAAATGCACAAAATGAAGAATAATGTAAAAAAAAAACAACACACAAAAAAGAAGACAAATAATTATGGCAATTTTGAGGCAGAGATGAGAATTAATGGGATAACTGTAGCAACTATAACATAATGAAGATCTGTGATTTCCTAAGGTGCCAGTATCACAATACTACTGTGACTGACTGCCTATATTTATAATTAAAAGAAACTCGCTTTCATTAGCATTTAATGAAAATGAGGATGCATTCTAATTTCCCACTCAAGTTCATTTTCCTCTTAGTGAAACTGAGAAGCCAATATTTAATGCTACCTAAGTTGCAACATTGATTTCTTTTGACTGTTTGAAATGCATGTCCACAAAATCTCCCCTTCATTTTGTTGAATATCCTCAAAGGTCTAGTTGTTCAAATCTATTTTCACTATAGATGATACAGGAAGCATCAGCCATTTTGAAAGCATATAAGACTTAACTTTTAAAATGTTCTTTCTTGAGTTTCAAATGCCAAAGCTGCACTGCGTCATGTTCCAGCCAACCCAAGATAAGGAGCAGCAAGCAATGTCAGCAGTGCCTCTGTTGGGGACAAATAAGTAAAAAAAAAACTGCAAAAACGGCAATGAACATGGGCCCTCGCTGGTGGGGCAACAGGTTAAAACACAACACTATGAAGTGGCAGCATGAGTTCGATCCCTGACCAGGGAGGTGACCCACATGGCACAGCAGACCTCTCCTGACCCACCTGCTGCTCCCCTCAGCAGTATACTTCGACTATCTGCCTGTTCTGCTCCCCACTCTGTCTCTGGTGAATCCTCTCACCTCCACACCTCTGGCCTGTACCCCAGTTTGGTATGCATAAAAAGCAGCAAGTAACTCTTCTTCCAAGTACAGCCATTCAGTACTGGTACATTTTATTTTACTCCAGTATGCTTTTCAAGAAACACTGATCCTGGTCTTAGATTTTCATTCAGTAAACAGGTTAACCTCAGTAGACATACACACACCTGTTTTTTAAATAATTATTTTTAAGTTTTTTTTTAATGCTTACAGAACTGGGGTACAGGCCAGAGGTGCAGGGGTGGTGAGAGGCTTCACCAGAGACAGAGTGGGGAGTAGAACAGCCAGACTGATAAAGTACATTGCTCAGGGGAGCATCGGGAGGGTCGGGAGAGGTCTGCTGTGCCATGTTGGTCAGCTCCCTGGCTGGGGATTGAACTTGTGCTGCAGTGGCTTCGGACAGCTTCATAATGCAGTGTTTTAACCTGTTGCGCCACCAGGGAGTGCCCAAGAAAGACTTTTTTTTTTAAAGATTATTTACTTATGCATACAGAACTAGGGTATAGGCCATAGTTGCAGGGGCAGTGAAAGGATTCCAGAGACAGAGTGGGGAGCAGAACAGGTCAACTGATGAAGTACAATGCTGAGGGGAGCAGCGGGTGGGTCAGGAGAGGTCTGCTGAACCATGTGGATCACCTTTGGGGCGAGGATCGAACTTATGCTGAATTGGCTTTAGCTTCTTAGTGCTGTGCTTTAATCCTCTGTGCCACCAGGGAGGGCCTAAAACACTTTTGTAATGCCTACAGTGTGCCAGGCATTTTATAAAATGCTTACCAGGCTTCCTGCAAATAAGTTTATTACTAAATCACATCTCAGTGAAGTTCCTAGAAGTATCCTGTTTTTCTTTTTAAGATTATACCTTATGTTGAAGCGAAGCACTGCAAAGCTGGCATGGCAGCTCCAGTGTGAGTTTGATTCCCCACCCTGAAAGGGACCCACTTGGCACAGCAGACCTCTCCTGTCACCCTCTTCTCCCCTCAGCAGTATACTTCATCGATCTGCTTGTTTTGCTCCCCACTCTGTCTCTGGTGAATGCTCTCACTATCACCTCTGGGCTTGTACCCCAGTTCTATATGAATAAATATTAAAAAAAGATTATACCTTATGTAACCTGTCTTATGCAAATTGTCACATTAAAAAATGTACTTCATTCAGAAACTGATTACCCAAATGTTTCTTAAGAGAATCTTATATTTATATAAATTTATGTACAGTTACATTTTATTACTTTTACATAGAAGAACTGGGGTGTAGGCCAGAGGTGTGGTGAGTGGATTCACAGGGGCAGAGTGGGCAGCAGAACAGGGGGACTTACTGAAATACACTGCTGAGGGGAGCAGCAGGCGGATTAGGCGAGATCTGCTGTGCTACGTGTGTCACCTGCCTGGTCAGTAGTGCTGAGATTAGGCCATGGAAGGGGCGGGTGGTGAATCATATTTTATTTTCTTAAAGTATTAGTGACATAAGTAAAAATCATCTCCCCCTTCCCTAACATCTTCATTTGTTTATTTTTGTTTTGAAAACATTGTTTCCTCTGTTTAGATAACCTACTTTCTCCTGGGCCTGAGCTAGTTTTCATATGGCTATTTTCTCTAAGGTTGTTTTCAGCCTAATTCCACAGAGCCAGGCCTCAGAACTAACAAGTGTGTCTGTTTAGCAGGCAGATTTCTGGGCTCCACTAAAGATCTGTTGAGTCAGCACTTTGCTAATGAGCTTAGGAACCTGCATTTTGACAGGCTCCTCAAACAAGCCTTATGCATGGTGTGGTTTTAGAACTACTGCTTTTGAATCTAAAGACTTTCAGCTTTAGACAGAAAGCTACTAATAAACTATTTATATAAAAACCACTCTATGATTTAGTTTTTTGTACATAGAACTAAGATGATGACATCCATTTTTTCTTTGTTTAATACTTTCAAAACATGTTTTTAACATGCTAACTATGAATTATTAACTAGTCTATTTTGCTAAGCATAGCTAGACTTTTAAATTTCATCTTCAAAAAAGTTACACTTTCACATGAAAATCAATTCGTGAAAACATGCTTCAGTCATCAGATGACTATGTCATTGTACGCTTCCATTGTGGTATTCAGCTGAACCACGGCCTCTCGTGAGACTAACTGTCCTGGGGCTAATAGCACTGGGCTTGCGATCCAGCCCTAATGCTTACTGAATGTTGAGTTCAGTTTCTTTAACTGCCCAAGGTGGTTGTGAACAGCAAATCAAGTATGGCAAACTGAACCTTTTAGGTATATAAAAGTAGGAGATGTAGAAAGCCTTCTGGATGTTTATGCCACATATTTTCTGAATAGCACCATAAGGGCAGGAATGTCAGAATAGACAGTCATAATTGGGCAACTCAATTTTGTGGATCACTATCTAAAACCAGTTTTAAGAAATCAGATTAAATTAGATATTACTTCAATTATATTTGGTTAACCTCAAAAGGTACCTCATATTCAGAGGACACATATAGGCTCTTTTAAAAATATATGCAAGTGTCTTTTCTCAAAGTTTTATTTGCTCTTAGAATATTTTAATACCTAAAGAGAACAATTTCTTTTTTTTTATTTTAAAGATTTATTTATTTGTGCATACAGAACTGGGGTGCAGGCCAGAGGCTCAGGGGCAGTGAGAGGCTTCACCAGAGACAGAGTGGGGAATAGAGCAGGCAGATCTACGAGGTACACTGCTGAGGGGAGCAGCGGGCGGGTCAGGAGAGGTCTGCCACGCCATGTGGTCACCTCCTGGGCAGGTGGGAATGGAACTCATGAGGAAGCGGCTTTAGATTCTCAGTACAGTGCTTTACCCGCTGCACCACCAGGGAGGGCCAAGAGAACAATTTCTTAAAGAAGAAATTTCCGCTTTCTATCCAGGTCCCAGGGCAGATGCTGTCAGGCTTAAGCCCAAGTACAATAGCTACTATTTTATTTTCAATTAAACATACAAAAATGACAGTATTCCTAGTAAATTTTACAATGTACAGGGCATATTTTGTATCCTTTATTTTGCACAACTATTTTGTAAGCTAAATTTTTTCTTTTCATCAAAAAATAAAACCAGGACCTTTGTGGTAGCACAAAGGGGTTAAAGACTCAGCACTAATGAAGCTATATGCAGCCACTGCAGGACAAGTTCGATCCTTGGCCAGGGAGGTGACCCAAATGGTGCAGCAGACCTCTCCTGTCTTGCCTGCTGCTCCCCTCAGCAATGTATTTCAGTGGGTCTCCTGTTTGTCTCTGGTGAATCCTATCTATCCCTCCACCCCTTTCATCTCTGGCTTATACCCCAGTTCTTGTATGCATAAAATAAAAAATCAATAAAAAAAAAAAAACTTCAAAAAACCCAAAGCCATGGAGTCATCATATCATTTTAATTGTTTCATATCCAATAATCAAGTTGAAAATTATTTCACAAGTTTCTATATTTGAGAAATTCAGATCTTTCTAAATTGCAATTTTGAAGAATTTTTTATTGTTCATGGAGATTAACTTCATACATACCTTTATGTATCATATAATAAGAAAGATGAGACTTTGGAGTTTCTGGGATCAGCATGAAGTATATTTTTCCAGAGATATAAAAACTTATTACAAGGCTCTCCCTGGTGGTGCAAGGAGTTAAAGTACAGCACTACTAAGTAGTCCTTAGCCACTGTAGCACGAGTTCAATCCCCAGCCAGGAAGGCTTGGCAGACCTCTTCCTATCTTGCCTGCGGCTCCCCTCAGCAGTGTATTTCAGTCAATCTGCTTGTTCTAGTCCCCACTCTGTCTCTAGTGAATCCCCACACCTCTGGCTTGTACCCAAGTTCTTGTATCCATAAATAAATAAATCCAAATAAAAAAAATTATGTCACCCAGAACCAGAGCGATATACATTTATGCACCAGGATGATGCTATGTGAGATCTCTTCCCACAGAAGTGGTGAAAATGTGAACTGTTTCAGTCACATTCTATGCCATGTTCCATCTGAAATGCCTGCGGTTCTGACTGATCGGCTGGTTGGTTAGGGTTAGGGTTAAAAACTGACCACACAGAAACCAGGCCGGTGACTCTGGCTTTAATGAAAGTCCCAGCTCTCTTAACCAAATGGTCTGATTTATTTTCTAAAACAGCAGCTTTAAACAAACATGTTTACTAAAAATCTAAAGTTTACTGCTTACTCTCAAATTGACTAAGTTATTTCAAGATGGTAGTTGAGTTCTTAATGCAGTCTTCCTCCTTATATAGTATTATCATCTTTGTTAAAATTGTTTTGGGGAAGTTAACTTTGGCATTAACTTAAAAAAAAAAAAAAGTGTTGGTTACCATGGAGCCATTATGTTAGATATAAAACTCAAAGAAGATTCTAGTCACTTGCATGACTTCCAACATCTGTTCCAAAGTTCATTCTTCAAATTAAGAATCATAGTATTTGGATACTTCTGAGACATAGAACAAGGCTTTAACCCCACACATTAATTTGTTAGTGTATCCTAGCGGACTATTTGTCTTGGCAACTTGTGATTTTCAAAAACTAACACAAGATGACTATAAGAAAACATTTCTTTTTGTGTATAGTTTGGAACATATGGTTGAAAAAAGACTTTGTTTCCAGAGAACAAACTGAAGGGAGTAATTCAATTCTTACCTGAAGTCATGCAAGTTCACAAGAGAAAGAGTCTTATTATTTAAGTGACCTGCATCCTAGAATGGTTAGATTTTAAAACATTTAGATTTTCAAATTTAGAAACTTACATTTTAGAATCTTTAGAAGTCTCCATGAATAGGAAAATCCTATTAAACTCAAGTATTGAAAACAAATAGGGAAAACAACTAGGGAAAAGATGACAGATACATATCTTTTACCCTCTGGTACTCTTTTCCTGGCAAGGGAAAGAATTAGGGACAAAGTTGGAATGAGAAGACACTGGGCTGATTTGAAAGAAGGCAGTCTGGGTTGATGTACATGGAACAGAATCTTCGTTCCTTTTCTTGAGCATTTAGCAAGCTCTGTCTGCTGACTCAAGGGCAAAGATGCAGAGTAGTTCAGTAATCATTTTCTCTTTGCTGTCCATGTTTGCAGGGGTGCTCAGGAATCGAAGGTCCTTCAACCCATAAATACTGTGAACCTTTACACACAACAGCTCCTAAGCTCCCCAATTCCAGAAGCTTATTATTAAGGCAGGGCTGTGTCTTTGCTCTGACTGTAGTACTCTCCAGTAAGCATGAATGAGGTTGACTCTTTGCTGGGGGTTTTCATTTTAAAGTGGGTGCTTGATGAGCCTGATATAGAAGAAAGAATACTGGGTCTCAATTCTAGGGCATTGGTTCCAGGCCTAGCCACTTATTAGATGTGTCTTTCTTTTCTTTTTTTTAAAAAAAGATTTATTTATCATACAAGAACTGGGGTACAGGCCAGAGGAGTGGGTGTGAGAGGATTCACCAGAGACAGAGTGGGGAGCAGAATAGGCAGATGTACTGAAATACACTACTGAGGGGAGCAGCCGGTGAGACAGGTGAGGTCTGCCGCACCATGTGGGTCACCTCCATGGCCAGGGATTGAATTCATGCTGCAGTGGTTGTGGATAGCTTCAGAGTGCTGTGCTTTAACCCTCTGCACCACCAGGGAGGGCCCCTAGATGCATTTTTCTCGATGTTAAAAAGTAATACCTCAGCCCTCCCTGGTGGCGCAGCGGGTTAAAGCACTGCACTATGAAGCTTAAGCCACTTCCTCATGAGTTCGATTCCCGCCTGCCCCGGAGGAGTCCACATGGCGAGGCAGACCTCTCCTGGCCCGCCCGCTGCTCCCCTCAGCAGTGTACTTCATCGATCTGCCTGTTCTGCTCCCTACTCTGTTTCTGGTGAATCCTCTCACCCTCCGCATCTCTGGCCTGTACCCCAGTTCTATATGAATAAATAAATAAATCTTTAAAAAAAAAAGTAATACCTCTTTGCAGTATTATTATAGGAGTAAAGCAAGATAACACAAGTGAAAGCACTAGTGCTCTGGCACTTAACAATGAATATGAGATGAATTTCTTCCTCTGATTGGTAGGAAGTATAAGAAAGTTTATGCGATTGGGACGCAGAGGGAAGCTGGCTTCTTATGTCAAATTTCCACCTTTCTGCTACCTTCAAATTAATTTCCCTCTAGTCCAACCTCTTAGTTATGTATGCTATACAGTAATGCAAATAAATATACTTTAGAGCTCACCTTCCTTTGCCCTTCCTCTGTAAGCATCTCAGCTCTCTACGGAGTTTAGCAAAAGAAAAACTGTGATTTAGAAAGAGAGTGTGAGTTACATAGTGAAACACACATATTTGAAATATGGAATCCTAAGTCAGCCATTTGGAAAATAAAACAAGTTATTTTTTTTTTTATATATGTAATTTTTTTTTTTTAAGATTTATTTATTCACACAGAACTGGGGTACAAGCCAGAGGTGCAGGGGTGGTGGCAGGCTTCACCAGACACAGTGAGGAACAGAACAGGCAGATCAATGAAGTACACTGCTGAGGGGAGCAGCAGGCGAGTCAGGAGAGGTCTGCTGCACCATGTGGGTCACCTCCAAGGCTGGGATCAAACTTGCACTGAAGCAGCTGTGGCCATCTTGCAGTGCTGTGTCCCAACCCGTTGCACCACCAGGGAGGGCCCTAAAACAAGTTATTTTTAATGGAAGTGGTAAGTTAGTGACAATGGAGGACATGCTACCTGGAATATGAATGCAGAATACCAGGGACTGCTAGGCAGGAGATACACGGAGGCACAATATCCAGTGGCACGAATTTTCTTCCCTGTGATCATATATACATATGTATATACTTGGCTTGCTAAAGACAATGCTGATTAGTGGCTGGATGGAGGAAAGATAATTAGCCAAGATCAAAATTAAAAAGCCTAACTCTCCAGCCCTAGAGTAAAACGTAAACCTTCAGGGTATTGTCACATTCATTTATACTTCATTTACTTGTCATTAGACCACTATCAACTTGATTGGAGATTTGCACTTAATAAAAAGGATCGGGCTACAAGGAGTTATCTGTCTTTTGTTTTGCTTGCCCAGCATCCCATCATCTCTCTTAAGGGGAAAACCAAGTTCAAGTGGACACATGGTCCAGATCTGGTCAACTATAAGTCCCCAACCCCCAGGAGCTGGATAGTTGTTAGCGACTCCCATGAGACCCAGTGACCCAAGGTGAGCCAGCATCCTCTTCATATTCCCTCTATCCTAGGAGCAGATACCTGTCCTTGCCTTTGAGTTGCTGCTAGCCACCTTAGCAATTGTGTAGACTAACCCGAGGAGCAAAGCGTGGTGGTATTGTTTGATTCACAGGGTACAGCCACATCTGAATTAATCTATTCTTAAATTTCATGGTTTGTGAACTCTTTGTTTTTAGCTGAAACTATTTTGAATTAGGGTAGATTTCACTTGCATTCGAGAAACCCAAATATAAGAAAATGAAAGCCACCATTAATGAATGATTGAGGGTCTTCCCTGGTGGTGCAATGGGTTAAAACACAGCACTATGAGGCTAGCTGTAGCAACTCAGTTCACGTTAGATCTCCTACTGAGGAGGTGACCCACATGGCACAGAAGACCTCTCCTGTCTCGTCTGCCACTCCCCTCAGTACTGTACTTCTATGATCTGCCTATTCTGCTTCCCACTCTGTCTCTGGTGAATCCTCTCACAGCCTCTACATCTCTGACCTGAGCCCAGTTACATATGCATAAATAAATCTTGTAAAAAAAAAGAATCTGATTGTGGTCCTTCCTGGTGGCGCAGCAGGTTAAAGCATAGCACTAAGAAGCTTAAGCCACTTCCACATGAGTTCGATCCCCTCCTGCCCTGGAGGAGATCCACATGGTGAGGCAGACCTCTCCTGACCCGCCCGCTGCTCCCCTCAGCAGTGTACTTTGTCAATCTGCCTGTTCTGCTCCCCACTCTGTCCCTGGTGAATCCTCTCACCCTCTGCATCTCTGGCCTGTACCCCAGTTCTATATGAATAAATTAATCTTAAAAAAAAATCTGATTGAGCTAATGATCAAGCTTAATATCACGCTAATTTAAATGTATCGTGTAGTTCTAAGAGTGTTTTTATCCATAAGACAATGTGTCTAACTCATTAAATTAACTAGTATCTTCTTAGAGACCCTGATGCCACCGTTACCCCTATAGTTTGGTTCTGTTAGTAAAACCCTCCTCATGCCTTACACCAAATAAAAGTCACATGCACAAAATTCATAAGATTATTTTACTAGAATTTAGGCGGGAGGAGATGACAGTTAAATTTTCATAAAGAAAATCTTCAGATTGAACTCTAGCCAAACAAATAAGTGGAAATTCAAGTTCTTGTTTCAGTCTCAACTGGCCTGTGTACCAAAGCAATGCCCCCTTCTCCTGGCACCATGTATCAAGCTGTCAGTGATGTGGCCACCCTTTCACAACCCTTAACTCCCTGTACCACGTCTCAGCGATGCCAGACACAAATCATGAAAAATTTCTTCAGCTTCATGATTTTCTTCACCCAGCTGAGAATGTTGCTGGCCACTGCAAAGCTATTCACCAACCATAGGCTTTGGTCCATACAGCTTTCTTCTTGAACTCTGGAAGAATTCTCAAGGACAGCAGTGTGGCTGGGGGACAAAAATAAAGAGTATTGTTGCTTTTGGTGGAGCTTTGAAAAGGTCACTTAGATAAGAAAGGTGTCAGGTCAGAAGTTGGCTTTCTCTCACTTGGATAATCTGAGAATCTGATCAAAGCTTAGGCAGAATTTTAGCAGCAGAAATCATTAATAAAGGTGAGAGGAAAAGGTGTTTTTTGTTGGCTTTAAATACTATGCAGCCATTAAAAGCACTACTCATGGTAAGAATAGGCTAAAATACTTTTTTAAATAAGGAAGTACTCAAAGTGATGTGTATTTTTAAATTGTATTTGATAAGTGTGTATAACCAAAATAGAAGAGGCAAAATTGTCGTTGGGAAGTGGGATTCTGAATTCCTCTTTACCTTTTCATATTCGTTTTCTGAATTTATACTTTTAAGGCCATATTTTACCATTATATGAAACATTTAAAAACCATTTAAATAAACCATTTAAATTTAAAGGCACTACACTTCTTTTTAAAATCCACTCTCTAATTCAAAACGCCACTTTGGTGACCCCTTTCAGGGTCCAGTGCACACTAGAAGCTATTTTATAACACAGACAACTGGATGGTTTCACTCATGTTTGACATAAGGCAAAGAAGTAATACCTTTTAAAAGATCCCTGGATTTTGCTGAAAGGGCTTCTTGTGGGCTTCCCATGATGCTGAATATCCAGTCAATGAACTAGGGTTAAAATGAAAAACTGTATCAGTGAAGACACCCCCACTATCAAAGTGACCAGTACAGACCTTGCATCCACGTGACCAGGCCCTAGGCAATCCCTGCTGGGCTGGGGAGAGCAGAGTGGTGACAGGGACTAAGCACAAAAGATAGAAAGTTGGACACAGTTCTCATTTAACCCAAATTCAAATCGCCTTCCCCTGTTGGATAGCCTAAGACCTGCTATAGGCTTTTTGGTTTCTTTTTTAGAGATTTATTTATGCAAACAAGAATTGGGGTGCAACTGATGACTGGATTACGAAGATATGGTACATATATTGAATGGAATATTACTCAGCAGTCCAAAAGGTAAACTCATGCCATTCTCAGCAACATGGATGGAGCTGGAAGGGATCATGCTCAGTGAGATAAGCCAGAAGAAATATACTGGGTGGTTTTACACATAGAGGATCCAAATACAGTATTAGAGGGGAAAAAAAGAATAACTATAATAAAGTAAATATCAAAAGCAACAGGCAACTATCAACCAAAGACATTCTGAAGGGAGTGAGAGGGGAACAAGATCAAAACATGAGTGGGAAGAGCTCAGGGGACTATGGTGATGGTGCATTAGTAAATTGGTGGTGGGAATTTTATGGGGACTAATCAGGATTAGAAAGCACACATAGCACAACAGTGAAAAATGATGTAAAAAAGTCTCTAAAACTAAAAAAAACAAAAACAAAAAAAAACAAAACAACTGGGGTACAGTTGAGGTGTGGGAGGTGGTGAGAGGATTCACCAGAGACAGAGTGGGGAGCAGAACAGGCAGATCGACAAAGTACACTGCTGAGGGGAGCAGCGGGCGAGACAGAAGAGTCAGCTCCCTGACCAGGGATTGAACTCATGCTGCAGTAGCTGCCCATAGTTTCATAGTGCAGAGACTTAACCCCATGCACCACCAGTGAGGCCCCTACTATAGGACTGAAGAGTAAGACCAACATGGGCCCAGAGGGCCTGCTGTGTGCCTTGCATGTAACCTCTCAACACTTAAGAGGCCCAGAGAAGTTAAGAGCCTTGCCCAAGACCATTCCCAGTGACTATTAGACTCAAGATTTAAATCCCCAATTGCAATTGGCTTCGAAGTCATACACTCTCTTTCTTTGTTTTATGCTACCTCCTATCTGGCGTTGTACATATTTAGGCCTTGGCTCCTGGCCTGGGTAGTAAACAGGGAAACATTTTCGATGTAAGCCTGTTTCTAAAAGTTATGTATCTGGAGATGAGAACAATTTGTACCCAAATGAATAAAGTTGAAATGCTAAAGACAAGGCATAAATTTTTAAATAAATCCTGCAAGTGAGGTAGGAACTCATACTATTTGTGAGACTGATTAATCTCCCAGGGTACAGTTAAATATATATTTTTTTAATTTAGGTGCAGCAGGTTAAAGCACAGCACTAAGAAGCTAAAGCCCCAGGTCCAGAGTTGACCCACATGGTGTGGCAGACCTCTCCTGACCCGCCTGCTGCTGCCCTCAGCATTGTTCTTTGTTGATTAGCCTGTTCTGCTCCCCACTCTGTCTCTGGTGAATCCTCTCACCGCCCCTGCACCTCTGTCCTGTACCCCAGTTCTGTATGCATAAGTAAATAAATTAAAAAAAAATTTTTAATTTAATTCAGTCATTGATGATTGAGTATTGCCAATTTTGATTCATTAAAAAACATATACATTAATCATAGGTACTAGGGATTTTTAACTAGAAGATGATAGAAGGGAAGGTTGAAGGGGGAAAAAAAAAACAGAGAAAGTATCCCTAAATTCCTGCCTTAATAAGAAATTTTTCATTTTCTTCTTTGTCCACTTTTTTTATAGTATTCTAATTTGGAAAGTAAACAAGTCAATGAATATAATACATTGTAGTCCAAAGTGAAATTGGTACTTGGCCAGAAATAATAAAGTTATTTTTGTTTAAGATGATATAAAAAGATACAAATTTGCAATAATACTAATGTTTGCTAGGTTTTAGAAAACAAACCTAATTAAAACAATTTTTTTAATTGAGGTGCTCAGATAGCTGTGCTTAGCTAACTGTGAGCGCACAATTCAGAAATATTTTTAAAGATTAAGGTTCTTATTCTAAGACAAAGCCCACAAAAATTTGGTTTTAAGCCTTCAAACTCATAAGATTCAGTTTTGGTGAAATGGAATTCAAAAGAGAATATTTTAATCAACTACATTAAGCCAAGTTAGAGCCAGGAATTGAGAAATATAGGAAACAGTATTTTTCATCCTCTCTGCATGATAGTCAGTGGCCTGGAGAGACTCACTGTTAAACACCCAGGTTCTTCCTACAGTTTGTGTATGCCTGTGTGCAAAGGTGGTGACATTAGACCTTTACAAGTTTCTTCACTGTATCTGGGCACAGGCTCCGGGCATCTGGGTTACCTGGAACATGGCTGAGGGCTGGACTGAGCTATGGAATATGCTAAAAGATAGATGGCCCAGATTTACAAGTCTCCTGGCATGTTGATCACCTCCCTCATCATCCTAATTGCAGTCTTGAACTCATCTCCCTGACTGTCCTTATTCTGAGATTCCAAGCTCTCAGAATCTTACTCATCCTTTCACCCCTAAGGTTTAAAAGATGTGCTCATTCAACAGATTAAAAAAAATAATTTTTTACATGCAATAAGTTACAAGAAATGGGATATAGGCCAGAGGTGTGAGGGGTGAGAGGATTCAACAGAGACAGAGTGGGGAGCAAGACAGGTGGATTTTACTGAAATACACTTCTGAGGGGAGTATACAGCAAGACAGGAGAGGTCAACTGTGCCATATGTGGTTCAACTTCCTGGCCTGAGATTGAACTTAATAGGACTTAGTGGTGATAGCGCTGAGACTTAATCCATAGGCCACCAGGTGCCCTTCAAGTCTAAATTCTTTCCAGCTTATCCCAAAGCCCCAAAGTCCCATCTAATAAGCTAGATGTCACTTTTTTTGCTTTTAATCAGTTACCCCAAGCCTGGGCTAGCCTCAATCTCTGAGGTTCCACTGATGGCTGAGGTTTGGGCTGTATGAAAGCTTGTGGTGATTTAGGCTTCATTTACTCCCACCTCAATCTGACAGAAGAAACGTTGAAGAGAAGACAGTCTCCTGCCCTGACAAGCAGCTGACTGCCCACCTTACCTTCTGGGTCTGCTGCTTCCATGGCTCTTTCTGCAGCAGAAGAAGCAAGCTACTGGGGAGGAGAGTAAGTGTTTCCTGCAGAGTGACCCTGTTCACTGGACTCCTGCCAAGGAAGCTTGATGCTGGCCCAGCCTGGCCACTTCCCTGATGCCATGGTAACCAACTAGCACTGAGGCCAAGGAGGAGTGGGGCAGCATGATCTCCCCATACAACCACCGAGCCTGCAAATACCAGCAACAGGAAGTCCAAAGCCTACAATGGAGTTGGGAACAAGGTTAGTACACATTTAATAATTCAAAGAAACACAGGTTCACAACACAACCCCCTGAGTGACACACTGTGGTCTCCCCTCCACTCAGCCCTCCTGCCCTACTGCTACCGGAAAGAGGACTGAAGAGCAATCTCCATTTCCACAATGAATGAAAAGATGTTTTGGAAGGCTACTGGGATCTACTTTTGTGAAGAAAGAGGCCCAACAGCTTACTAACTATTGCTCTAAGATTTCAGGAAAAATGCGATCTATTTAATTTCAAAGGATAGTGAGATCTGAACACTCCTCTGTTCGGGGGTTTCCAAACAGGTTAATCTTTAAGAGTGACATGGAAAGACAAATTTAGATTTATTTTTAGGTGGCCCAAACTGGTTTTTAGAAAATATGTATAATCTGATTCCATTTTTGAACAATCGCAGTAACAAAAGACTCCCCTCTCACACACAGAAACATCCAGATAATCACAGGAAAGGTCATAGTAATGGGTTATTTTGGATTTTTTTGTGATTTAAATTATACTTCCTTCTGCTTATCTGTATTTTCCACATTTTAAAAGATTTTTGTAAGAAAATAAAAGGTTAATGAAAACTTACAATGATGAACATTATTATTATTTTGCTTTTATGCATTAGATTATGGAAGTTTTTGCTGTGTGTGTGCACCATTGAGAATCAACATTTGTAGACAGTACATTAAGTTCATCACTTCACAGTATCACTCTCCCTACAGTTCTTATTCTCACTAATTAATATTTTGAAAGATAAACAACTTTCAGAAAAACTGAGCTGAATTTCAAACAAGACCTCAGGTCAAGAAATTTTACTCACACCATCAACTGGTGCAGAGGCCAACCCATTTACCCCATGTCCACTGTGGATCAACTGCAAGAACACAGCACCGAGGGCTCCCCTTCCTTCTGTCAAGGAATGTATTCTGTTGAAAATATTTCTCGAGGGTAGCCCTGGGTGTCTCCAAGCACCTGACAGGAACATGTGTTTCCTTCTGACATCAGACAGGTGTCACCATTGTTTTCCAAAAATAAAGGAAGGAGGGAAAGAAAATCTGCAAGCCATAGCATGTACCTTTTTTTTTTTTAAGAGCAAATACTCTATATTTCTAGATTTTACCTTGTCAAGAGCCACATTTGGAATAGAGGTTGACTGGTAAGCAACATTTCTGATATAGCCCATCAATTCCAAGAGCCATTCCATCCTCTTCAATACACCTGAAATGAAAAAGGCAGGTTCTTAGGAGACTATGGTTTTCCTTTGAAAGATAAAATAACCTAAAAACATTAAAACCACCATAAACTAAAGGAGAACACCTAGTGAAGACTCCATGAAACAGTTTCAAGTTCTCTGGAAATCCTGGGCTTGTGATTGTCTTGACCTTATTTATATCATATAAGTGAATTTTGGCCTTTATTTTTAAAAGCTTCTAGTGATAAAATACATTTTTTGGGTTCATTTCTCTATAAACCTTAAGTACACTAGAAGTCTGGAATGTTGGGTCTTGGACAATTAGTTGCTTTTATAGACTTCTTTTGCTTAAATGTTTCCAATTTATGCCAAAATCACAGAGAAAACTTATTCCAAAGACATAAAAAGAAAAAAAAAAGTCATTACAGAGTAACTGGAGAACAAACATCAGCATAAACAAAGATTTTCCTTTTTTTTTTTTTAAATGAGGAATCCTAGCACAGTAAATACTAGTTGGGCAAGTTTTCAAAGCTTAGTGAAAAAGGAAAGTGGAAACTAAATCTGAATGTCAGCAAATTGGAACCAAAAGCAGTATCAAATTTATTTCAGTTACATGTATTTTCATGCTTAATTGGGAGCAACCTCCTTGATTATTTCCTGACTTTTGCTCTAGAGTAAAAAAATCTAGTTTCTCATCACAGTTTCATTTTTCACCAGGCAGGCACTGATGCAGGTACAAGTATCTCAGTTGCCAAAGAGGAAGACAAATTGAAATACTCATCCAGTTTTAGAAAGAGTATTATAATGGCGCTTGTCAGATTTCAGAACCTTAAAGATACAAACGTGGAGGGAAAAGGGGCACAGACATGTATGTTGCCTAGGGTGGTGTGACTTTCCCAGCCACTCTTCTAGGTGTGTTCAGAACGTAGAGAAATTACAAGCATGTGACCGAAAGTGTGGGAAGGGCTGCTCCCTTTGCAGGGGATCATTAAAGTATAAATGCCTCAAGATATGATATGATATGATATGATATGATTCATTAGCAGATTTTCAAGCCTAGAACTTGAGGAGTAAGGGTGTTCAGATCCTACTTTTCTGTCCCCTATGGAGTTCTCCTATATAATGTCTATTGAATTTTGCTGTTGCTATTTTTGTTTGTCTGTTAAATGATCATCTTCAAGCTATTTTCATGAAAATATCTATTTGTTTGGGAAACTGAAGCAGGCAGAATAAACGTGATCACTTGTCTCTACTGCCTAGGGCCTATGAGACCAAAAAAAAAAAAAGACCCTTAAGAGAATTCATTCCCATTTCCAGAGAGTGGAGGCTGGAAGGGCTTATTGCTGTCCATGGTGCTCCTCATCTTTCAAAGACCTAACCTGTATCAAGAAGCACTAGTTTGCTAGTTGGGGAAACCATTACACTTTCAAAGGGAAGGTGGGCAACTCTCTGTTCCTGAGGCTCCCCCTGAGCTGGCCTCACCTGTGTTGGCATGACTCATAATCCGGGCTTGGTACAGACTGTGCAATACCATCCAGGCCAACGCGTCTTTTTCATGGTGCTGAACAGCCACGCTGAGCATATCAGTCAAGCCCATCAAGGGGAGTCGTCCTTGAGAGACCAAGTACAGTCTGACAAAGGCAGCCTTTTCTACGCTGCTCTGCAAAAAAGCAAATTGTTCAGTTACTATTAAATTAACTTAAGTCATTATAAAACCTCAGGGCAAGGGCAACACAGAAAGGTTGAGTTTGATGTTAATTATTATTCCAAATGCTAAAACTGCTCATTTCCTGCAGCATATGCTCCCACTGCCTGTGAACTGTATTAAAATGTGCCTACAGATCGGGGGTTGTAATGTCACCTCCTGTTTCCTCATAAAAACCATAAATGATTTTGGGGGTTAACTGGTGATTGTATTTAGGAAGGACACACAAATGATAATACTAACGCTGATAACTAACAAATGCTGTACTTATCAAGTGCCAGGCACCATTCTGAGCACTTAACATTTATTAATTCAGTAGTTCACAAAGTGTGGTACGCAGGCCTCTGGAGGGTCGCCAAGACCCTTTTAGAGGCACTGTGAGGTCAACCTGAATTCATAATAGCACCACAACTATAGTCACATTCACAGTTTTTTTTCATTGCCACTTGCAATTTTTTAAAAAGCCAGTTTCATTTAAAATCTTTGTAAGCAATAAAAATGATTAGCTTGATTAAAACCTTTGTCCTTGAAATACATCTTTTAAAAATTACGAGTGGTCATAAGGGACGTCTGCTTTATACTCAAGCATGATGGTTGTCTCAAGGGTAAACACTCATAAGACTGAATTGTAAGCAGAAGTAGCCACCTTTTAGGGAACACCATTTACCTAGAAGAATGGCTGTTAGACAAGCGATGGTTATTCAAAATGAGTATTTGAGACATTATTTTCTTAAAATTGAAGGAACTGGGATTGTCACTACAAGGCAAATATTTGGCAGCATTTGTTGCCAGTGAGAAAATCTAGTATTTTAGCAAAAATTCAAATGTTAGAAAATTTGTATCTGCTTCTATTACTTTGGCAGCTTCCCACGGCATTTTTTGATGAGACTGCTGGTGATATTAACAAGTATGATGCTTTGATATTGTAAAATAAAATGTATCAACATTTAGAAGATTTCATAACTCTGTGATTCAGTGTTTTCTAAAGGACCCCTGCATGATATACACCAGTGGGGTTGGGAATGGGGGTGGGGGTGGAGGGAAGCCTAAAGTGTAAGACACACACAATAAGCTTTAATGTAACAGAATATGACACAGTCATTGATATGGTTTCAGGGTGTACACATTGTGACTAATTTATAAGAAACTGTCATTTGTTGATTTTTGGTACAATATAAAGAAGATAGGTACAATTATCTGAAAAGACTGCTAATGCATTTTCTTCCTTTTCATCCTACCTATTTGTATGAGGCTGAACTATTTGTCTTTTATTTGTCAGAAAGTTATTTGGTCAGAATAGTTCCATTCCTGTGCATTCTGTCATTCTGTATCAAAGACATTGTACTGTATTTGTTTCTGCACCTTAGAAGATGCTGAGCTTTTTTTTTTTTACATTTTTAAAAGGACAGGTTTATTAGGGAAGGAGAGGAAGACATTTGCAGGCACAAGAGGGTAGAAAGTACAGCAGCTGCTGCTTTACCAAAGGAAAAGTTTTGTAAAAAGAAACACCTGCACAGTCACAGGCAGGCAGGTGTGCTGACACTAAGATGTTCTTGACAACCTGGGACTGATTAGGTTAAAAAGTTATGCATCCATCTATACATCCCGACTATCACATACCCAAGTCTATGAGGGGGCTGGACATGAGAATCTACAGTGCAACAGAGATAGTTTCCGTAAGGGACAAAGACAAAGCAAAACTAGCTTCCGACAAAGGATACTGTAATCACCTCTTCCACTGTAAAGTCCACCTTCGTAATGAAAACAACAAATGCCCGTGCTATTACCTCAGTCATCTGGGTAACCCGAATGGCTTCATCATCTGTCATTTCCGAGAGGCATTTTGCTACACTGATATACAGCTCTAGGTCATCTCTCTGGTAAAGAAAAATCCAGTGTGTCGAAACAAAACGTAAGATAACAAATGTAGTTTTAATATTTCACAAATTATTAGTTTTGCTTATATCTACAAGGAGTAGCTGATGAGATTAAATGTTAACCAAACCAAAACATGTCGCTGGTTTGTATTCTTTAAAAAATCTTCCCTGTTATTGTGTATAATGGTTTAGCTATACTTTTTTCCTCCTTATCAGAATCCACCATCCAAAGTGATTTTTTTTAACTGTTTTGGAAAGCTACCATTCAGAGGTCTGCCAGGGAGGGGAAACGTTACTGTTAGGTTACTTGACATAAACATCTTTTGGACAATATGCCTTATACTTGCAGGTGTACAGCAGAAGATGAGCTTTCTCATGTTCTACAGGCATTTGGTACAAGGTCTAAAATCACATTTCTTGGTTTTGCACTGGTTAAGCTGCTTCTGAGCCTGCTGAAAACTTTGGTTCTAAATATTCAACCTCAATTTAGATCTTGGAAGCAAACCCATTCTTAGTACAGATCGTGGTTATTTCTTGCTAGCCTTCCCACCACATTCTTAAAACATATACCTCCCTGCTTTGCCAAAAAGGCTTTAAAAAATCCCAAACATAAATTGTCAGGAATGTAAATATTTTTGTTCCTCACCCGAATCTTATTTGGCAGAAGGTCAAAAATTTTCGCAGTAGCTTCGCAGAGCAGACTCCAGAGGTGATAGGCAGGGCTGGGCAGTTTCATGGCCTGGCTCAGGCCCTGTAAGGCACTTGAACATAACTCAGGATCAGACAGGGAGGAAGCTGTTTGAAAAACTGCCACCATTAAGTTTTCAACAAAACCCAGGATCTGTTCATCAGAGACGTGTTTTATCCACAAAGGTGCTGACACCAGGAGGTATTTCTTGATATTCACCTGGAAGCAAAACAGAAGAGGTCAGATGTAAACAGACAAGTCTGGATTTGCAATGCTCAAAATCTCTAGATCTTTCTGTGTTTGAGGGCAGACTGAGAAATAAATGGTGCAGGTTACCACCTTACTTTCTCATAGTTCCATGGTCCAGTGGTTCACCAATGCATATAATTTTGGCTGCTATTGTGACTTCTAATCAGGGTGATTCATGTGCATACATAGTATCTACCAATTTACCTGTAAACTACTGAGCTTAAACCTTGGATTTTTTTTTTAATGAAGGGAATAAAGTGCTACTTCTAAAATACATAGCAATTGCTATTCTCTGGAAAGATTTTAGATCTGAAAATGAAGGGCCCACCTGCTGACAATCAAATGAACGGAATGACTGATAGTATTAATTTCTTCTCCTGAGAAAGAAAAAAGAAAAAACATGTTGCTGGGTGCATTTCTGATCAAAGAAGAAGAAGTAGCTAAAGCTTGAGGAAATAATAGTGGCATTTCAGAGTTCACAGAACTCAGAATGTGGTTAGTAATGGGCGTGTTTGTGCTACAAACTTGAAGAGTGTGCTTTGAAAAATTTTTAGAAACTCAGTATCCTAGAAAGGAGCAGCAAGTCTAAGAAAAGTGGTATAAAAATAAAATTTGACAGGGCCCTCCCTGGTGGCGTAGCAGGTTAAAGCGCAGCACTAAGAATCGAAAGCCACTTCCACGTGTGAGTTCGATCCCCGCCTGCCCCAGAGGTGATCCATATGGTGTAGCAGACCTCTCCTGTCTTGCCCTCTGTTCCCCTCAGCAGTGTACTTCGTCAATCTGCCTGTTCTGCTCCCCAGTCTCTGGCAAATCCTCTCACTGCCCCTGCACCTCTGGCCTGTACCCTAGGTCTGTATGCACAAATAAATCTTTAAAATAAATAAATAAATAAATAAAATTTGACAAAATCAGCAAATTTCTCAAAAGTAGTGCCATCAGTTATCTGAAGAATTCACTTTGAAGAATATACTATTTCAGATAATTTTTTACATTTTAAGATTTATTTACTTATGTGTATAAAAGCTGGGGTGAAGGAAGGTAAGAGGATTCATTAGAGACAGAGTGGGGGGCAGAACAGGAGGACTGACTGAAATACACTGCTGAGGGGAGCGGCTGGTAAGAGAGAAGAGGTCTGCTGTACCATGTGGGTAGCTCCCTGGCCAGGGGTGGAACTTGTACTACAATGGCTGTGAATTGCTTCACAGTGTTGACACTTAACCCCATGTGCCAACAGGGAGGCTCTCAGATCATTTTAAATGAGAAGGCATATAATTAGGAAGTGAGTTCACAAACTTAATCAGTAAAGCTAATAAGAAAGTCAATTATCAAGGATAAAAGCAAAAGAATAGCAAGAGATCTAGAAAACAAGTAGAAAAAGTACAAAAGAGAAATGGAAAGATAACTAAAACCTAGAAAAATGTCCAAAACTGTGAAAGTTGTTTGATTCAAAAGGAAGAAGAAAATACATCAGCATTTATGGGTTTTGCAGATAATCAGAAAAAATACAAAAGAGAAATGGAAGGATAACTAAAACTTAGAAAAATGTCTAAGGCTGTTAAAGTTGTTTGATTCAAAAGGAAGAAGAAAATATGCCAGCATTTATGGGTTTTGCAGATAGCCCCTTTATTAGCCATATGCATGTTTTGTGGCTTAACACTTGACTCAGTTTAATGAATCTGTAAAATAGAAATAGATGTGAAATAAGCTGGGCCCAAAAGATTATTATATGATTGTATTCTAAATAATATCTAAAGTAATATGAAAGTTCTTTTAAGAATGTAAAATTGGGCCTCTCTGGTGGCACAAAAGGTTAAAACACAGGCCCATGAAGCTACCTGCAGCCACTGCAACACTAGTTCAATCCCCAGTCAGGAAGGAGACCCAAATGGTGCAGCATACCTCTACAGTGTCACCTGCGGCTTCCCTCACAGTGTATTTCAGTCAACCTGTCTGTTCTGTTTCCCACTCTGTCTCTGGTGAATCCTCTCGCCCTCACCTCCCCCTTGCCCTGTACTGGGCCTGTACCCCAGTTCTCGAATGCATAAATAAACCTTTTTAAAAAATCAGGATCTTCTTACAATTAAAAAAAAAAGATTGCAAAATTACAGAGATAAAAGTAGGTAAGTGGTAGCCTGGGCTTTAGATTGTCAGTGGGGGATGACTACAAATAAACACAATGGAACTCTTTGGAGTGATGGAGGTACTTTTGGTGAGGGATGAAAATGTATTAAGTGTATTAAAAACTCATCAAATCATACACTTGAATGGCCATATTTATAGTATACATATTCTAAATCAATGAAGTTGTTAGAAAGGTTGACCGCTTAGAGGTGAAAAGACTCAATCTAATGTCCAGAAGTTCTCGTTGTGTGCTTACAGAGAGCAAGGCCACAGCAAATGTGCTTAAATGACAGCTCAATAGGAGCTGCATAAAGCAGAACAGGTAGCAGCTGACAGGAAGGGGCACCTGCCTTCTATTAAAGACAACTGGGATGGGGCCTCCTGGTGGCCTAAGGGTTAAGTCTGACCCCTGTAACCTCTACAGCCTGCATTGGATCTTTAGCCAGGAACTAACCACATATGTTGCAGCAGACCTCTGGGGTCTTGCCTGCTATTCCCCTCAGCAGTGTATTTCAGTGGATCTGCCTGCTCTGGTCCCCACTCTGTCTCTGGTGAATCCTTTTACACTCACCCCAGCCCTGTAACCCTGCAACCCTGGCCCCTGCACCCCAGTTTTTCTATGCAAAAATAAATTTTTTATATAAATGAATTATATCCTAATTATGTATATATATACACACAATTAGGATATATATATATATATATATGTACACGCAATTAGGATATCAAAAAGCTTTTTTTAAAAAAGTGCCAAGTAGGCACTGATGCCAAAATATTGAGGAAGAGGGATTTGCACTTTTCTCAAAGAATCAGTCTCTTAGACTAGAACAACAACAAATATGAGATCATTTAATTTACAATCAACTGATAAAACCTCTAAGGACTCCTGGGATGTCTTTATTTGGTCTCAGCTTGAAATATACTCAAAATTATTCATCTTCACTAATTTCATGTCTTTAAACCATCTGGCTCCATTCTTTCTATCCCTCCTCAGCCTCAAAAAGCTGGCTCCTCATTCTAGGGCAAATACGAGCTAGATCACCTCTTCCTTATTATTCTGTGCATGCTAAGCACCCTAGCAGGTATGTTTTACCCTCTCCACCTACATCCCCTTACACTTCTATCCAATCCTACCACATCTTCAAGGTTCACCTCAATCACTGTTTTTTCTGTGAAAGGAAGGGATCATATAGGAAATACAAATACATGTGTCTTTGTCTTAATACCTACTGGAACGATTCCATACTATCAAATAAGTAGATTCAAACAACTACAACTTTCCACCTGTATGGTCTCATGAAAGGAACTTCAGTAACTCTGGTCATTATTTCCTTTTTTTTTGGTATGGCAAGTGGTAGCTGAAAATATGAGTGGTGATGGCTGTGGCAGTATTCTGAATAAATTTTCCAATCTGCTGGCCAGTGACTGTCAAGTCCTCAATTTTCATAAAATCCCATTTATTCCGTCTTGACTTAGAGAGTATACACCCAGTAAATGTTGGTCTCCCCAAGAAATCAACTCCTGGTATGCAATACACTCTGTTATACTTACACTCAGACCATGGATCAGTGGGGGCATCACCCACATTCCCAACAGGGCAGCTGCATTCTGGGATGATTGTGCTTGGGTCACCATAATTTCAAGGCATAATTGTTGAATCTCTTCACCTGAAAGAGAAGAAAGTAAAAGAAGATCTTATATAGCTGCTTCTCTGCTCATTTTCAGACTTCAGTGTCTCAAATCAAAGCAGCTGCTTGTCTGACTTTGACAAGAAGAACCACCCAGCAAGTGAAAAAATATCCAAAGACACGTACATGAGGAGGCTGGAAAATGTGCCCAATGCCATCAAAATCTCAAGTCTTGGAACTGGCCATGAACTAGCTCAGGAAATTGCTTTTATAATATTCAGAAAAGTCTTGACACCAACCACTATCAAAATTTCAGCTAAAATTCTCTTTGTCACTGTTTCCCCTTCCTGCAGACCTTGTATCGGCACAGAGAAACCTAAGTCTGGAAGGGTAACAACAGGTAGCCCAGGAAGGAGTGGAAGACAGAGCCACATTCTCTAGTGATTGGGTCTTTTTCTCAGTCTGATTCCCATTAGTGGGTATGTTTTCATAACCATGTTTTTTCTTCTAAGTAATTTTACGAAAGCACAAGTTTTATATAGCATACAAAGGCAAGGGGGACGCAGGGGAACATATTCTTCAAATGAAATCTCTGGAAACACAGTATAGTAACATCCTATTTGGAACCAGTGAATATGTCACCTCACATGGCAAAGGAGCTTTGCAGATGTGATGAAAGTCCTGGGCCTTACCGTGGGAAGATTGTCGTAGATCTCTCAATTGTACTCATTAATCACATGAATATAAATGTGGAAAACCTTCCTTGGCCGCAGAGAACCAGAACGATAGCATGAGAAGGCCTCAGCCTCCCATTGCTTGCTTTAAAAATGGCTAAAGGGGATCTCAAATCAAGGATTGTTGGCAGCCTCCAGAAGCTTGAAAGGAGAAAGAAATGGATCCTCCCTATCTTAGTCTGTTCACGCTCATAAAATATGACAGATGGGGTGATTTCACAGTGCTGGATGTTGAAAATCCAAAATAGGGTGCCAATCCAGATGGGTTCTGGTGAGATCCTAGGCCATCAACTACTCACTGTGTCCTTACAAGGGAGATGGGGCTAGAGAGCCTCATGAACATGGATCTTAAATTACTAATCTTATTCTGGAGGGCTCTACCTTATGACCTGATCACCCTGCAAATGCCCCCTCTTCTAATATCCATAACACTGGATTTCAACATATGAATGGGGGGGCAGGGGACATACATATTCAAACCAATGAGCTCCTCTTAGGGCATCTGAGAAGGATGCTAATCTTAGTCCAGTGAGATCACATTGGACTTCTGGCCTACACAACTATCAGATGACAAATTTGTATTGTTTCAAGGCTCTAAGTCTATGGTAATTTGTTACAGCAGCAATAGAAAACCAACATAGGGTCCTTCCTTGAAACTCAGGGCTCTGGAAATAGGCTGGTAGCTATCAGCCCAGGCTCTCTGGGTCCTGCCCTGCACATCCAGCACCAAGAACATTCATTCATACACTGCTTTAATGGACACATCTAGGTTGTGTCCTCAGACCCCCACCTCCCCCTACCCTTTAAATATAAACAAAATGACTCACTAAAGTAGCCCAGCTTTCCCATCCAAGATGACAAACCTCAAGATGCAGGCCATGACCAGATGAGACACAGTACCTACCTTCTGACTCAGGTCCTATATAGAAAGTAGAATCCAAAGGTCTGAAAAGACATAATATTTACCAAAGTTCAGTCTCATAAGTGGAGAGAGGAGTGCACCCCAGTTCACAGGAGGGTACTGATAGCTTTCTCCAACAGTTGCTATGGGTTTCATCACCACTTTGAGAAGGGAAGGAGGGACAGATTCAGGACCTGCAACAGAAATGAAAAAAATAATAAAACAGTTTGACAGTATCGAGAAAATGGAAGATAACCAACTTCTTTCTTCTAGGCATTTGGCACCCCAGGAAAAGGGGAGGTCCCAGATTCCCTGCCCAACCCAGGAGAAGAATCTAGAGAGGAAATTGAAGAGGATAGAAGCAGGATGGAGAGCCTGAGGAGGTACATGGAGCAGAGAGACATGTGAAGAAGCAGCTTTTGCTTCTTGGGTATGGACTGGTTGAAACAGATGTGGGTGAGACCCGTGGGGAGGGTCACTATGGCAGTGTTTACATTGATTTTGATTTTGCTCTTTTCCTCCCAGACTTGTCTAGCCATGTATGACCCTTTTCTATGAGTCTCTGCTGGAAGGTGCTTTAGGCTTGTGGTGGGCTCTCAGGCCTTGCTTTGGGCCAATCTCTTTTGGGTAGACTTTTACCCATGAGGAGATGAGTAACTTCAGGTATTTGATTTAGAAACTACATTCTTTTTCTTTTCTGTATTGCACACTCATTGTATTAAAGTTCCTTTCCATTAAAGGACTTGCATGTTTTGTCTTGATGCACCAGGTGGCAGAATCTATTTAGAGCTGGAAGGTTTGGGGGATCATGGGTGTCATTCTTCCTAACTCTTTGATGTGACCAAACCTTCAATTCTGTCCTCTTAACCTCAACCTGTTGAACTATAAAATCTTGCTTGCTTCCATTCTTGTCTTGAGTCTTTCCTTCCTGTCTGGATAGGGATGTTCCCCTCTGCTACTTAGCTGTCTTCACATTCAGTTTTCTAAAAAGGTCTAACTTACCCCACATTACTGCCTCATTGTTTACTCAGTTCTCAGCTCACTTCTAGAAGAAGAAACAAAGATTACCTATCTAAGTCCTTAGAGTTCCTTCTAAGGACTATGGGTTGTCAGTCCCCATGGTCACACATGGACATGTTTTGGACCATGCAATTCGCCACAACTTTTACACCTGGTACTGAACCACAGTCTACTGCTCAGAGGTGGGCAATTAAGGTGACAGCTAATCCTTACATTAACCTGCTACCCATAAGACAGTATTATAACTTTTATTACTTTTTTTTCAGGTGGGTAGTAATTAGGAATTGAAAAAGAAAAGAATACAGTAGAGCAGTTATACACTAGTTATATTAGTGCAGGCAGGGTTGGGGTAACCATTAATGATCATGTAAAAATAAAGCTATAATAGGTCAGAAATGTTATATAAAAAAAGTAGAAACCTAAGAAGGAAAAGCAGAAATAGCAGTGGGGAAATTAGCATCAGCAGAAAAGGAGAGGCAGAATCAGCAAATGGAAAAGCATCAGCAGGAAAAGGAAAAGCAGGGGCAGAATCAGCAGATAAATCAACAGAATCAGCAGAAACTGAAGAGGGGGTAAGCAGAGGTTAGAGCACAGTCAGCAAAGTAAAATATATCCACAGGAAGGAGAAGCACAAGAAAAGGAGAAGCGGAGACAAAATCAGCAGAAAAGTTGCACTGATAGCAGATGTTGAAGATGGGGTGCTAGAAGAGGATGCAGAATCAGCAAAAGAGAAAAAAATAATAGCTGCAGAGAGGGGATGCATAGAGAAAAAGAGAAGCACAGGAGAAAGGA
>NW_004567107.1:54833790-54909284 GCF_000260355.1 Condylura cristata | reverse complement strand
CAGAATCAGCACATTCTTTACAAAGAAGGGAACAGAAGTAGCCACAATCAGGAAAAGGAAAACCAATCAGAAAATGAGCAGTATAGGGGAAAAGAGAAGCACAGAAAAACTGAAAAGCAGAAGGGAAGGAAAAAGCATAGGAAAAAGGAGAAGCACAGGGATAGAGTAGCAGAATGGAAAGGAGTAGCAGTGGGAAAAGGAGAAGCTTAGGGAAAAGGAGAAACAGGAAAAAGCAGAAGAAAAATCAGGAGA
Organism: Condylura cristata; assembly: GCF_000260355.1. Taxonomy (NCBI): domain Eukaryota; kingdom Metazoa; phylum Chordata; class Mammalia; order Eulipotyphla; family Talpidae; genus Condylura; species Condylura cristata. Next base: position 54,909,032 of record NW_004567107.1, on the reverse strand, counting down.
AAAAGTAGCATAACCAGTGGACACTGAAACAGTGGAAAAGCATAATTAGGAGAAATTAGGCAAGGAAAAACACCTGCAGAAAGGAAAAGCATAGGAAAAGGAGAAACATAAAAAATGGGCAAAAACCTCAAAATGACATTTCTCCAAAGATGATACCCAAAGAGCCCAGATATGAAAAGATGCTGAATATCATTCATCATCAGAGAGAAGTAAATCAAAACTAGAGATATCACCTCATACTTCTTTGGATGACTATTATTTAAAAAAAAAAAGACATGGAAAGTATAGAAATAGCAAGGAGAAACTTAGACCTTTACACTGTTGGTGGGATTGTACAATGATAGAATCACTACCAAAAACAGTACAATGGCTTCTCAAAAACTGAAAACAGAACTCCTTATGACCCAGCATTCCCACTTCACTGGGTATAATGCAAAGAAGTGAGAGCAGAGTCTCGGAGAGTTATTTGTCCACTCAGGTTCATAGCAGTACGATTACTAATTGTCAGTAGCCAAAAGGCAAAGGACTTACATAGATAATTTCCAAATATAGCACAAAAAGTAGTACATGCTTCTCTCTTTTCTAGTAAACATTTTCTGCTTTTTGAATTCTTAAAAATTTTCCATGTCTGCTGCATATGTGAAGCTTATTTCTACTTCCATCTTAAAATGTAATACAGTGCAGAAAATATCAGGGAGTTAACCATTTTTATTACAAGGAGAATAATTTTAGACAAAAAAATTTAAATATAGTCATGAACATGTTCATTTGTTCAATCATTATGTCACAGGGACCAGTCACAGTTCCTAATAGTGGAGGCAGTACTAAGTAAAACTGTTCTGGTCACTAAGCTCATATTCTAGTGAGATGACAAATAAGCAAGCAGTGTCAGGTGTGACTAGCTGATAAAAACCATGATTGATCGGTTGACCATTCACATAACTCTAGACTGGTGACACATATGTGACAACTGTGTATCATTATCAGATACAAATTGAAGTATTTGATTTCACAAAACCAAGTGACTGACAAACCAACAAAAATTAAGTTGCCTTTGGGAAGTCCTTTTGGCTTATGATTCATAGAATTGGCCTAATGAACTGGCAGACACTACAGTAAATATACTATAGAATTGTGTGTATAGAATTACTTTTCTCTCCTACTGAAAAAATAAATCTAACTTTATATTAGAAACCATTAATTCATAAGGACATTTCTATCACTTTTTTCCCAAATTACATTAAAAGTTTTTTAATGTAATGTACCTCTATAGAATTTACTAATAGAAAATTTGTAGTTTCCATAGGCCCCAGGGAATCAGGAAAGACAGTCAACATGTCCTTTGCTATCAGGACCTTATGTGAAATATGGTCATTTGCCAGATGTTTTACTGCTCATTGAGCTCTACCATAACAGAATAGTAGAATTTTCAATAACTGCACTTTATTAAAGACTTTAAATGTTGCTTCTACACTTTTAAAAATAGACTGATATACAAACAATTACCAGAAACAAGGAGAACTTTAAAATGGAACGTAGGGTTGAAAATATAGTTTTAAGTGCTATCATGCAGTAAATCTTCCATATTTAAGAGTGCAGAGAATCAGCACTGAGTAGCTTAACTAGAATCACTGAAAATTTTCCACTGCATTTTCAAGGAACTTATTCTGACACTAAATGGAATGAAAGGAATTATAGTAACTGTTAGGGATGGAGAAAATAGTTGGCAGTTGCACACATCTGGGAGTGAGTGGACTCACATGGTATCTTCCCCAGAGATCTTAGCACTGGACACTAAGTAACTGGAATGATCAGCTTCCTTCAAACAGGCTTTCAAATAAGCGTCTTAGATAAAAAGAAACACTGAAAAGCTTTTTAGACAATGGAATTGTAATGGAGAACTGGGAAGAGCTCACAGTACTTGTTAAAAGGATCCAGATGTTTCAAAATCCGGATACAAAATTGTTTTAAATTTCTCATCCAGTTGACAGCCGCAAAGAACCTTGGTAGAAATGGCATATCTGAACATAATGTGTTACAACAGGATCCATTATCACACATACTTTAGCTACATGCAGGATCAGATACTTAATACCATGACAAACATGTGTAACTCCTACACTGAAAGTCTGGTAGAAGGCTAGCAGCAGTAGTGGGTATATTCCCTATCACCAACTCACAGCTAGTATTGGATGGGCATATCTTTACTGTGTTCATCTTTAGTGTTGCTTAGAAGCAACTTAGTTTAGAATTTAATTAGTATAACTATATATGTGTGTGTGTATACATATAATGCTTAAGCTGTATATCAACAAAATATTTGAAAACTATTACATGTCAAGTGTTTTTAAGCATAGGATAAAACACAGATGTTCTTTCTGCCCTTGAGGGAACTATAGTTGACTGGGACAGACTTTAAACAAAGAACCATAAACAACTGGGCAAATAATTACACACATATAAAACACTATGAAAAACATATAGGAAAGTATCACAAGAGAAATCTAAACTAATCTTGGGATCCTTCCTTCCTCCCACTGAAGAATGTTTAAACCAAGATGGAAAGATGAGAAGGTTTTGTTTTTTTTTTCTTTTTTTTAGAAAAAAGCCTTTAGAAAACAAAGGCAGAGATAACAGTAGTATATTTGTGGGGTCTAAGTAAGAGATGCTTAGTCTCTTGCCAGAAGATGACTCTATGATCAAGTCAACTGTGATAAATCAGTCTGATACTAAAAGTTAGTAGGATGCACTGCCTAAGAGCAAGTTCTTCAAGACCACTCCCAATTACCAACAAATCTCTGGTTCCTCCAGCACCAGGAAAGCTGTCTTGTGGACGCCAGGATTGGAATGAGAATGGCAGTATTAGCAGGGTTGTGGGTGAGTGGGGAAAATAAATTGGCTACATATCGGGGAACTCAGCAAGTGAACAAATGTATTGAGAAAAATGGCAGTCAGGGCCCTCCCTGGTGGCGCAGCGGGTTAAGGCACAGCACTGAGGGGCTAGAGCCACTTCCGCATGAGTTCGGTCCCCGCCTGCCCCGGAGGTGGCCACATGGCGCGGCAGACCTCTCCTGGCCCGCCTGCTGCTCCCCTCGGCAGTGTGCTTCATAGATCTGCCTGTTCCGCTCCCGGCTCTGTGTGTGGTGAATCCTCTCACCGTCCCTGCACCTCTGGCCTGTACCCAGTTCTGTATCCATAAATGAATAAATCTTTAAAAAAAAAAATGGCAGTCAGATTTCTGACTGTAAGAGAAGAAACTTGCAAATAGGAAAAGAAGGAAAGGTAGAGAGAATCCTGTGGTACTGAATTAGAGATACGGGTATGAACTCATGGTCTTATCTGTGTGTGTGTGTGTGTGTGCTTGCGTATGTGTGTATATGTATATATACATATATGAGGTAGAAAAAGGGAATGAAAATGAATGTATTTCCTAACTTTATTCACTGAAATGGCCTCACAACACTGATTGTTCCAGTAATAGAGATAACCTGTACCCAGATTTTAGCAAAAATCATGCACCAGAATTTCTCTGAAAGAAAACTGAGCTACTTGGCTACCTTAGGGCTGAGACAGTATAAGAAGAGCCCAGAATATCCTTCTGTGCCACCAAATAAGAAAATACTCAAAGAATGATGGGGTCATGTCAAAAGGACACAAGAACCAACCCTAGGAAGCGCTTACTGATCTAATCTGGAACTGTTTGAGTATGAAAATAATGACTAATTGAATAATAAATAATTAAATTAAATAGGAATTTAGGGAGTGGAAGGGGGAAGTGAATGAGAAAGAAGGAAGGAGGAAGGGAAGTCACAAAAGAGAGAGGGAGGGAGGGATGGGGGCAGCCCTGCTTTATGGCAGAATGGCTATTAAAAAGGTAAATGGAATAATGGAATCTTTTCCTTTTTTTTATTCAACATGGTAACATTGGTTTACAGGATTTTATACGATTTAGCAGTATAGGATCACACTGCTTGGGTGTATGTTATCACACCATACACACCACTAAGGCACCCATAATCTGACACTCTAGTCCATTTGCAACAGGGTGTCCTCGGGAAAAGGGGAGGTTCCAGGTTCCTTGCCCCACCCAAATGGAGAGTGGAGCTGAACAGGGAGTAGAAGAATCCAGAGAGGAGACTGAAAAGGATAGAAGCAGGATGGAGAGCCAGAGGAGACCTGAGGGAGACACATGGGGCAGAGAGACATGTGAAGAAGCAGCTTTTGTTTCTTGGCTATGGACTGGTTGAAACAGATGTGGGTGAGAGACCATGCGGAGGTGACTATGGCAGTGTTTATCTTGATTTTGATTTTGCTCTTTTCCTCCCAAACTTGTCTGGCCATTTCTGATCTGACCCTTTTCCATGGGCCCCCTCCAGAAGGTGCTTTATGCTTGTGGAAGGCTTTCAGTTCTCACTTTGGGCCAATCCCTTTTGGGTAGGCTTTTACCCATGAGGGGATGGGTAACTTTGGGTGTTTGATCTAGAAACTATAGTCTTTGTCTTTTCTGTATTGCACACTCATTGTATTAAAGTTCCTTTCCATTAAAGGACTTACAAGTTTTGCCTTGATGTGGCAGATGGCAGAACCTATTTAGAGCTGGCAAGTTTGGGGCACAGGGGTGTCCCTCTCCCTGCCCTGTAACACATTGTGCCCCCTCCCACTTTGTTCTCCCCTCCCTTTCCTACCCATCTTGTAGCGCCAGTTCCACTGTCAGATTTCTAGGCATTATTTTTGGTTTGGTTTTTCCTGACTCTTTGTTCTGTTTCTTTCTCCTTCAATAATGGAATTTTAAGAATCATTTTTTGGGCAATAATGGTAGTAATGATCAATTCAGGCAAGAAGACATTAATGAACACTACAACTAATGAGCAAAAGCAGAAAGAAAAATGGGATATTCTAAAAGCTTCAAAATATCTCCACATGAAATATTTGCTGATGATAAAAGGAAAAGAACAACTTTAGTGGAGATCCCTGGGCCTGGAAGATACCACCAAACAAAGAGGTTGATTGACATCACTGTTCCAGGCAACAGACGCCATGCACACCCAATGGGAACAAGGGAAAAGAGCAGAGCTCCTCTTTGATTTTCCTGCCAAAGATGACTGACCTGAGGAACATCAAGCAGACCCAAACAGCTGTGTGCTCGTAAGATACCTGACTTCTGACCTGCAAATATTTTCCATGTGAAAATCATGGAAGTCACAGAAGGCTGAGGAGTGATGCCAGACTGAAGGAGATGGAAGAGATAAGACAAGTGCAGAATGACCATCTGAAGACTTTATTTGGTCAACTGATAAAAGATGACCAGGGCAGACAGCAGGGGAGGGAAAGCGATCGAAACGGGAGGAAAGAGCATCACTGTGGTGATGGTACATGGGTATCCGCAGTGGTGGGAAAATTACTGGGGCTATCCCTGAGGGGAGAAATCAAACACTCTCCAAAAGGTAACCACAATATTAAGAGGAGAAAACAATAAAAAGAGGAGAAAAAAAATAAATAAGGGTTCAGGTTGAAGGGTGTATAAGAGTCCTCTGGTTGTTTTTGCAGCTTTTGGGGAAAGCTTGGAATTATTTCGAAATGAAAAACCTATTTTTTTGCAAAAAGGTTTAATTTAAAAAATGAACAACCTCTCAAATAATACATACTTGCAAAAATGTTCATACCTTCTGGCAATGCAATGCAAATGAAAGCAGTCTTAAAGTATCATTTCATACCTGGCTGGTTTTTATTGTTAATCATTTGTTTATCTCTGTGTTGGATACTGTGTAACTTGATATTGGAAAGGGTTTACTCTTTATTTTCTTTTCTGACCACTGTTACATAAAGATACTCATAATTCTTACAGAAAATCTTTAGGGAAGATTGAATTATTTCCTCCACTTTACACAAGAAACTAAGGCTTGGAGACCCAAGCTGCTTGCCTGAAGTAATGATCCATCCAGTCAGTGACAGAAGTGGCGGAGTTTACACCCAGGTAACTCCCATGCCTTAAACCTCTATGAAATACTGTTTTGCATATTCATATACAGCTGAGATACTGAAATCTGGTACAATTCTGAAGAGCACTGATGATAATGAGCCATGCCATCCCAAAAGTCACAAAATCCTCAGACTCACCCACTAATAAATTTCTGAGAATTTCTCCTAAGGAATGCTACATGCATAAGAGAAAAAGCTCCATGGAGAGAGACATTCTCTACAATGGAATTTTTTTTAATGGCCACTGGGGAATGGTTAGGTTAATAATTCATTAACTTGAGGGAAAATTCTTCAGTTATTTAAAATGATAGAGATGTATAGAAAAAGAGGGAAATGTCTGTAATACAACATTAAGTTAAAAATACAAATATATGTACTCTGAGAAACAAGTGAAAATATGAGTGCATAATATGAGTCGTGGGCTAATAGGTGACTTTTTTTCTCAAATATTTTCATGGCTTGTTTACAATAAAAAGCAGCTATCAAACATTCCCAAATATATCCTACTAAGAAATGTCTAGAAACTGTTGTAATGAAATTTTTTCATATTTCCCCCAAGCCTCCATTTGGTGGAATGTTGTTAAATATTTAAAAATTAGACAACACAAAAATAAAAATTTTATGACTCAATATAAGCAGTACATGCATCTAGAAGGATAGATCCTAGAATATCTGCTCTGGCTTTCCCTAGTTGATGAATGATAGGAGGTTCTTATTTTTTTATGTTATTTTTGAATTGACAGTTAAACACATATATTCATTCTAATAATGTTTTTAAAAGGTGACTCTTATTAAATTTTAATACTTAAAAACAGCACACTGTCATGACAACCAACTCCATGATTTCATATAAAAAGTAGGACAACTTCCTCATATCAATTATTCTACTCTCAAAGTTCAACAAATTCTGTTTCTTCGGCTAAACTCAGCAGATATATCTCAGGCTAAGAGTCAGAAAATGACTGAGAAATGACTATCTATATTTCACATGCAAGCCCCATACTTACATGCACATACAGATCAGAAATCAGAACAAAGAATGAACAGGAAACAAAAGTAAGAGTCAAATTTTAGAGGAATTCAAGGGAAAAATAATTCCATGACAGGTAAAATTGATGATAAGGAAAATTTTAAGCCTAGCATAGTTAAGAAATGCCCACAAATGATGAGGACAATGACAAAGGTTAAGGAATCACACATCTGCTAGGAGCAGGCCATGGGTGACTTGGGATGAAAAGAAAATGTTACATGACATAGACCAAAAGAATTATGTGCAAAACTAGGAAGTGAAGTCTTCAAACACTAGAAGGAATTTCACCTATTTGACAAGGTTTTCAGATGTAGGCTTTTATGAAGAAATAGAAGCTATGACTATTCTGAATGTTCTATTACCCAAGTATCCAGAGTGAGAAAAGTCCAAAGCATGAGAAAACAGATGGATCCATTCATGATCTGAAATCTGATTGGCTAAAACTGAGATCATGATGCCCACTCTCAACCTGGTCTAAGTGTGGACCAGGAATAACTCATATCTTTCTCTTCTTCTTGTGAGTCACTAAATTGCATGCAAGGCGATGAAACCATGCTATCCCTCAAATTTGATTTCCTGCCTATGCCAAGCATGATTTTTATTTTCTGAAGCCATTTCTCCCTCAAAAGAGCTCACCAAAGTTGTCATCCTTCCTATCAGCAGCCCCACTGGGCTTTGGTGAGTGACATCCAGACATTTAAACTCAAAAGCTGCTTCAGAAGGGAGTTATTAAAATTCAAATGAGCTGGGCATATTGAAGAAGAAAACACTCGTTTGCATGCACACCTCCGCATTTGGCCATCCCATTGAGTTCCATAGAGCAGGGTCTGGTTTTGTTTTTGTAAATGGGCTTCCTAGGCGGAGGTCAGCCTCCCACGGCCCCCACTCCTCTGGGGTCATCATTAGTAATGTGTAAGGCTGAATAGATTTTCCTCTGAATCTAGTCAGCAAACCTGACAAGAAGGCAGCCCTCTCCCACAACCTGAAAATGCCAAAAATCTGATTAGTAATATGGCATTTGTTAATACTTCATTTATCTATTTTAAAATAGCTTTCTGCAAGACTGCATGTAACGTTATTGATGTCAGTTCCACCTTATTTTTCAGTTTTATAGCAGAACATTTCCTGTTGCGCCATGACTGTGTAATCATAAAAATGTTACATTTAACCAAGAATTTCCCATCTGATTCAGAGAAAATTCGTTTCTGTCAGTATGTCAAGAAATGTCAAGTATGTCAAGAATGGGGAAGTTCAAATGACATTTTATTCACTAGAGAGGAAAAAGAGTATATCATTTGTCCTTATGAAGTTTTATTGTATTTTTGATGAAAATATCTTATATTTGCATCATTTAGCAATTTATAAGGTATCACTGAGCAAACTAGCAAAAAATAAAACAAAAATATATATTCCTATAATATTCTGATCATGGGACTTTTAGATATTCCTTTAGCAAAAATTCAGTTTCTACTAATGATGACATCTTTATTATGATATCTAGATTAAGCTGATTTATTTATAGCATTATATCAACTCCAGACTATTTGTAATTTATGTTTACCTCTACACATATCATGTACAAAATGACATAACCATATGCCCATTTTTATAGAGGATATGCAAAAATAAGTCATATTAATTGCAATTCCAGTATAACAGCACAATTTCCAAACATCCAGAAACTAAAGGAATTATTTTCCAGCTTATGGAAGTAGTTTATAATCTGGAAGCTCCAGGGACTGCACTACCCACTGAGAAATCAGAGATGTGACCTTTAATATTCCTTTAAATGGCAAGATTTTATTCTTCTACAACTTTCATTAACCAACTTGCAATCTCCAGATTTCTTCATTTTTCATTTTGTTAAAAAAACTCTTTTTTCTAAAAACATGATAATCTTGCTTTGTAGTATTGGCACTTGTTTTGTCCAGATGGACCTCTCCAGCTCAAGGAAGAATGAAACTTGCAAATTCCATAAGTGAAACTGGATTCTGAGCCATGCACATATTCAGTTTGAATCCATGTATTTTTCCTTTATAATTTTGAATAGTATATCATCAAAAATAATGATTTAATAGCTCATATTATTCTGGTTCCACTTAAAAATAACAGCACTCAATCTCAGTCATCTGGCTGCTTTTGCTCTAATGTGAGTGACAGCAGAAAAACAATAAAAAATGGACTAAGTGTTTGCAGAAAAAACATACATTGGTGGTCTGGAGGTTAAATCTTAGTGCTATCACTGAGTGGCTTGTGTTAGACCCCTGGCCATGGAGGTGACCCACATGCCACAGCAGACCGCTCCTGTCTCACTTGCTGCTCCCCTCAGCAGTGTATTTCAGTATATCTGTCTGTTCTGTTCACCACTCTTTTTCTGGTTAATTCTCCCACACTCTTGCACCTCTGGCCTATACCCCATTTCTTATATGCATAAATTTTTTTAAAATCTTAAAAAAAAATCCAGGTGTGCTTTTATTTTTGGAATAGTCAAATGGAAGATTAGGGTGTTTACAGAGCTACCCCCACCCCTCCATTCTCACATACCCTCAACCTTCAGTCAGATATGCTGATTGGACTAGCAGTACATATGCTGATGTAACATGTACTGTAATGGTTTTATGGTCATCTCTATTACCAAGATAGCCTAGCAGAATAGATTCATCACTGCAGATTTGTACTGAATAATTCTACAACAGCATGCATAAGGCATACAAGCTTAGAGAACATTTAGAAAGAATGATAAAATTTAAGAAATGTGCTCACTTGCCTTTTTTTCCACCTGTTATGAAGAAGCCAATCGTTGCTCTAATAAAACTGCTTTCAGGCAAATAGCTATAGTCTGTAGGAACTGTGGAGACAGAAAATGATCAAATTAACTAGTGGACTTTGCAGGACTAATGAACAAGAGATAATGACCTCATGCAGTCATATCAACCTAGAGACAAAGCAGAGATGTTTATGCCATTAATCTCAGAGCAATACTCTGTGGCTGCAACTAATTCTATTAAATTAAGTAACTGGCCTTGAAGTAATCAATTAAGTGACACAAGCAAATCCGAAATGGTGGTATAACTAGTAGAGGCTGAAAATCCAGCAGATGAAAATATTACTGAAGTGGTTAAAAAAATCCTGTCCACATTATCCCAAACCGTTGCCCTTTTCAGTGTCAGCCAGACAGGGCTGGACTTTTAGGTGGAGATCACCATTCTAGAGGATACTTCAGGATATCCTGAATCAGATATATGAACCATGAAATACAACAACAGTAGCAGACAGTCTCTTACTTTGTAAGTCAGGGACTTCTAAGTGACAAAAATTGTGTAAGGAACCAGATGTGGTTACTGACCTGGAACGGTCAGTGACATTTATACTAGTTGAGTCCTGGGAGTTTCCTAGATTCTTTCCCTGTAATTATTTCATGAGATTGTTATAACAGCAATAAATGGCTCAACTGGAAAATTCCACCAGGATCACTTGATCCTGTACTTTTGTAAATCTATAATAATCATATTGTTTAGAACAACCTGGCTAGAGATGATTCATCATGGCCCCACTTTAGCATATGCTGGCTAGATATGTTGTTCAAAACACAGTAAGGAAAGGGGTCTCCCTGGTGGCTCAGGGGTTAAGCCCCAGCACCATGAAGCTCTCCATAGCCACTGCAGCATGAGTTCAACCCCCGGCCAGGGAGCTAACCCACATAGTGCACTCTGTCTCTGGTGAATCCTCTCATTGCATTCCCACCTCTGGCTTGCACCCTAGCTCTTATATGCATAAATAAATTAAAAAAAAAAAAGGCAAGAAAGCAAAAATCGGACATAAACATGCTATTTTACCAGAACATGGTGAAAGTATTGCCCTTCAAAACTAGCATTCCCAACGCTTCCAATATGATTATGTTCTGTCCCCTCTCCACCCCCCCTTTAATATGACAACTCTTAGCTATCTTGGGTTCATTATGTTGTTAATGCTGTGGACCAACGTCCTATTTCTATAGGTAAGAAATGACTGAAAGTGAGCATGTATGTTGATTGTGAAGCTGTCTGAGGACTATGTCAGGATACGTGGAGCTACTTTCTGATGAGGTATCTTGGATACCTAAACTCTGGCCTGGGTAAAGGACAGTCAGTGGGTTGAAGTTCAATACAGAGCAAGAAACAGATGTAGGTGACAGGGTATTACAGTGATATCTTTTCCAGAAAGAGTGATATCTTTTCCAGAAAGTCTCCAAAGAGAAAAAAATTAAGCTTGTGGGAATTGCAATTATTTTGTATTGCCTTTTTTAAAAAGAACTGGCTTCCAATTGTAACATCAAAGAAGATGTATAGCTTTAAATGTATTTATTGCATTATTTTATCAAAAACAGGGGCAAAAAGAATTCCATATGTGAAGAGTTTTAATGAAATGTGAATATTATAAAACTATGATTACATCTAGTTAAATAATTCTGTTTCAAGCCTCAAGAGCCTGGTTCCTAGTTTCTGGAATCATCATTACTAACTATATGTAAATTAGATAATCTTTCTGTTCTTCATTTTCTTCATTTATAAAATATGGGGTTAGGCTGAATGTCTAAACTGTTCTCTAAGAGGAGTACAGTGGAAGAATAAAAGCAAGGGATGAAGAGGCTTGACAGATGGGATTTCAAAACACATGTTCATCACTTACCACCATGTGACTGTAGGCAAGTCAGAAAACCTCTCCACACTCTATTTTTTTCTGTTGTAGAATATGGATTATAATTTCCACCACTTAGGGTGTGAAGATTAATCCTTTAAACCAAGTACAGAGGCCCATGTCAGCAATCCCTCCTCCTAGCTCTAAGATTGTTTGACTAATCTTACCAGAGGTTCTACTTTGATTGGAAGATACAGTAGATAGATGAAGATGTCCTAGAAGCCAGATTGCATTTGACTGAAGACCAATCACCCCAGACACACTGATGACCTATGGATGAAAATGTAACAGTTCAATGACAGGGCCAGGTCCATTCGATAAAAATTGTTCACAGGAAGTCACTAATCTTTTCTGAGATAGTGACTTGGCTGGTAAGTTCCATGACAAGATGTAATAAGCACATGTCTAAAACATTAAACCTGGTGTAGGTCAGAAACAAATGTTGCTGAATCAATCAATCAATCAAGACAGAAGGTACTAGAGGCTGGCTCAGGTTTTACTAGATTGTTTGCCAAGGACTTTTTTTTTAAATAGGAAAAGAAAATTTAAAAAGTAAAGAAAAGTTAATAGTTATTTACCAAAAACCAAAACCAAAAATACCTTTAGAAATATGACTGCACAATAGAGACAACCGAAGAGGGGGAGGTTAGGGATGGGAACAAGGAGGGGAGTAGACCCAGGATTCTAGGTAAAGGACTGTGGGTGCCTTGGTGGTGTAGTACCTCTCAGGTGAGTCTAATCCCCTCAATCATCCAGTGCTACAACCTGAAGCACCTCAGCTATAATCATAGTCATAAACTGACTAAGATACCTCTAAAAATGGAAGGGGAGGCCCTCCCTGGTGGCACAGTGGGTTAAAGTACAGCACAGAGAAGCTAAAGCCACTGCAGCATGAGTTTGATCCCTGCCCTGGAGGTGACCCACATGGTGCAGCAGACCTCTTCTGACCCACCAGCTGCTCCCCTCAGCAGTGTACTTTGTCCATCTGCCTGTTCTGCTCCCCGCTCTGTCTCTGGTGAATCCTCTCACTGCCCTTGCACCTCTGGTCTGTACCCCAGCTCTGTATGCATAAATAAATAAATCTTTAAAATATAATAATAAAAAAATGGAAGGGGCTATTTTGTTTCTGTATTATTTAAAGAGTGTTTTATTACTGCCTTATAACTCACAACAATCTTCTTAAGCTAAAATTGATCACTTACAGATTTTTCTCCCATTTTATAGCAACTTAAGTTTCAACAGAATTATTCTTTTTAAGAATATTTATATTCAGATAGGGCAAGAGAGTTTTTTCTATTTATAGATTCTTGTTTTTAAAAGTATGAATTACTAAAATTTCTTTATGTGACAGGCATTATAGTCAACTATACAAGATGGACAACAGGTATTTTCAGTGAAAAGAGCAGGATACAAAGTTCTCTAATACCAATGACACAAAGAAAATAAGGACGCTTGAAAAGAAATATGACCCAGAGCCTCCCTGGTGGTGCAAAATGGTTAAGTCTCAGCACTAGGAAGCTGTCTGCAGCCACTGCAGCACAAGTTCAATTTCTGGCCTAGGAAGTATCCCACAGCAGGCCTCTCCTGTCTCAGCCTGCTGCTCCCCCATAACAGTGAATTTCAGTCATTCCGCTTGGTCTGGGCCCCACTCTGTCTCTGGTGAATCCTCTCACCACTACTGGCCTACACCCAGTTCTTGTATGCATAAATACATAAAATGAATCTTCAAAAGAAAAAAGGAATATGACCTAATATCAGTAGCAGTTGTATCAGGTTGAGAGGATCGCCAGTGATATTTTTAAACTTCTTTCATTCTGTACTTCCAATTTTTTTTTGGCAACAAACATAAATTTAAAAGATTTAAAATATAATTTCTCAGCAGAAGAGTATGTTTATTCTTCCGCCAAGAGTAACACTGAGAATGATTGACCCAAATTCTTTTATCAGCAAATTGTGAACTGTGCTCATGACCATTCTACCCAGATATCCACCCTGCCCTTTGATCACTTTCCATTTTTCCTTGCCTTGAGGGCCTGACATTCTTTGCCAGGCCAGGTTTTAATTTCTAAGGGAAACCAATGCCAACTTAAATCAACTAAAAAAAAGGCTGGCTTTCTTTTTTTTTTTCCCCAGAAACAATAGATGTTTGCTGGTAAATGAAGGGCCAGACACTTCTCTGAAATGTACCTTGAACTCACCATGAGTAACAGAGATTTCCCCATTTTCCAAGTAAAACAATTTATGTCATGAGAGAGAAAAATACAACAAAGGGGAATAACTGTTTCCCCATGCCAGGATTTTCCTCTTCTCACCTGAGTTATGGCTTTAATGACTTCATTAAGTCTGCCTTGAAAATGAGATGACTGGATGGCGTCTGACTTTAGCTGGAAGACAAAGAAGCAACAGTCACCTCAACATGCCTCCCCAAAGTAAATGATGATATTCCCAATGTGTGAACCATCCTCTTACGTTACGGAATAATTTGTCATTGTGCCTTATATTTTAAAGACAAAGGCTGTGAGCTTCTGGAAGTCAGATTCCCTGCTTCATTTATCACTGATTTCCTAGCCTGAGTTTAGGGTGGAAAGTATTAGGAATTCAACAAACCCTTTCACTATATGAAATCTTTAGGATTACTCATAATCTTACATACATGTATGTCCACTGTGGAAACTGCTTTAAAGCAAAATAATAATGATAATAATAACAATAATTACCAAGGCAGGTAATTGGTGGGAAGTACATAAGTTAACTAAGTTTAATGACTATCAACCAGAAGAAGTAAGGAATAAACCTCTATAGAAAGAATTCTTGGTGCAGCAGACCTTTCCTGCCTCATCCACTGCTTCCCACAGCAGTGTATTTCAGTTGATCTGCCTGTTCAGCTCCCCACTCTGTCTCTGGTGAATCCTCTCACCCCTCACTCTGGTTGTACCCCAGTTCTCGTATGCATAAATAAAAAAATATTTAAAAAAAAAAGAAGAATTCTCAGCCAAGAGTGCCATATAATAAGGCACTAAAAAGTCCACTATAACCATTATCATGAGCATATATTCTTCTGTCCTTAGTAAACTGACATATTTGAGGGTGGGGATTTTCTGACAGTGCTAAGGGATATATTTTGATTTCTTCCCTTCTTTTATTTTTACCTGCATTGTATTTCCTTCAGACCCTACCAAGGCCACCATGCCATGAAGCGCCGCCAAACAAAGCATTGTGGGAGTGCTCTGAAAGAAAAGCACCAGCATATATTAGGAGGGAAACAATCCTTGCATTTGAATTCTCTAAACTTATATCATACAAAAATAACTGGCCAGGGGCCCTCTCTGGTGGTGTGCAGCACTATGAAGCTGTCCAAAACCACTGCAGCACATGTTCGATGGATCCCCATGGCTGTGACCCACATGGTGTGGCAGACCACTCTTATCTCCCTTGCTGCTCCCCTCAGCAGTGTATTTCAGTTAATCTGTCTGTTCTGCTCTCCACTCTGTCTCTGGTGAATTCTCATATACTCCATACCTCTGGCCTGTACCCTATAAATAAAAATAAATCTTAAAAAAAAGTAATGGGGCCCTCCCTGGTGGTGCAGCAGGTTAGAGCACAGCACTAAGAAGCAAAAGCCACTTAAGCATGAGTTCAATCCCCACCTGCCCCAGCGGTAACCCATATGGTACGGCAGAGCTCTCCTGACCTGCCCATTGCTCCCCTTAGCAGTATACTTCATTATTCAGTCTGCTCTGCTCCCCACTTTGTCTCTGGTGAACCCTCTCACTGCCCCTGCATCTCTGGCCTGTACCCCAATTCTGTATGCATAAGTAAATAAATCTTAAAAAAAAAAAAAAAGGACCAAAATGGTACTAAATTTGTAGGGTCAATATAACCTGTATTACTGACCTCAAAATGGAAGCAGATTTAAATAAAGTTAACAGGTTCAAGTTGTTAGATCACTTTTCAAAACCACAATATTGTTTTAAAATTAAAACACTCACAAAGCAGCCAGTTTTTAAAAAACTATGATGGCTGACGGGATGTATCATTTATAAGGGATTAAAATAAAAGTACGTGGCTCTTTTATTTGAACTTGCCTGATGTTTTATTGTTAAGCTATATATCTTAGCAACACCTATAAATGGCCCAATAAAGTAGCTCCTTTTCCTTTATAAAAACATAAAAACCTCTACCTCAGTGAGTACAATTCTGATCCAGGCAGGGAGCAACTTGTTGCCCAAGTCTTCAGCTTTTCCATGTCCACACACAGACAAACCATGCACTATGTTTCCTAAGGCCAGGGCAAAACCTGAAGTCTGTTATAAATAAACAAAAAGAAAGGTCAGAAGAAAGAACAACCACAGCTCAGATGGACCACGTCTCCACACAGCCACACACATGCCCCTCAGGCTCCCTCTCATATCAACATGTTCATGCGCCAATGGAGAATAGGGGATTTGCAGATATTTTTGAATTTATACTTTGATTTGCAACAGAAACTTTTGTCTGGGCCCTCCCTGGTGGTGCAACAGGTTAAAGAGCAGCACTAGCAAGCTACCTGCAGTCACCTCAGCATGAGTTCAATTCCCTGCTAGAGGGGTGACCCACATGGCCCAGTAGACCTTGTCTGTCTCGTCCACTGCTCCCCTCAGCAGTATACTTTGTCAGTCTGTCTGTTCTGCTCTCCACTCTGTCTCTGGTGCACCATTGGTCTGTACCCCAGTTCTAAATGCATAAATAAATAAACCTTAAAAAAAAAAAAAAAACTCTTGTTTAATTGTAAAGATTACAGCTTCAGGGCTCTCCCTGGTGGTGTAATGAGTTAAAGCACCACATTAGGAAGTTCTCCAAAGCCACTGCATCAGGAGTTCGATCCCTGTCCAGGGAGGTGACCCACATGGCGTGACAGACCTCTCCTGACCTGCTGACTGCTCCCCTCTGCAGTGTACTTCAGTACATCTGCCTGTTCTGCTCCCCACTCTGTTTCTGGTGAATCCTCTCAAACACTACACCTCTAGCCTGTACCCCAGTTCTGTAAGCATAAATAAATAAATCTTTAAAAAAAAAAAAGAATTCAGCTTCAGCGAGTAGCCTATTATAGGAAAATAATGTTTCATTGCTGAACAACTCGGTTCAAGTGATCCAAATTCTTAGAGGGGGTTAGGGTGAAAATAACAAGCCCAGTCAACTCTCAAAAGGAGGCAAATATCGCATATGGAGCATAATACATTCTGGAGTTGCAAAACCTAGTTCTGAATGTGACTAAACAGGCACAGAATCATAAAACAGTAATAACACAAGTTCATAACCAGAGTCTCTGTCTGACTATAACCGATCATGTCCAATAGTAAGATTTTGGAAAATATAAAAAGGTTTGAAATGGGGAAATTCTATAACACATGTAATTAGAGGGAGCTTAAATTTTTTTTTATGCTGGTAAATTGCACATTTCATAAAATTTATCATAGTAACCATTTTCCAGAGTACAATTCATAGTTATTGAATAGGTTTACATTGTTGAAGAATCATCACTACTATCCAAGTCCAGAACTCTTTTTATCTTACAAAGCTGAAACTCCATACACTTGCTAAACAATTACTCCTTCCTCCTCCCTCAGTGCTGGCCCCACCATCCAACTTTCTGGCTCTATACTTTGGCTACTCAAAGTACTTCCTCTCAGTAGAATCACACAGTGCTTATCTTTCTGTGATTGGCCTATTTCACTCAGCACAATGTCCTTGAAATTCACCTATGTTCTCATATATGTCAGAAATTCCTTCATTTTTAAGGATGAATAATATTTTAAAGAGTAGATTTTAAGGGTATTTCATTTAATTTATAGGCCCTTAAACTGTCAGTATACTGTCATATTCAGGAGTGAGCAGAGAAGCTCTGTCTCTAAGCTGCTAAAATCTGATCTTGTCAGAGACTTGTACATATTCCTGTCTTTACAAAATTGTTGTCTTTAATTTTGCATAATTCTTATATTCTCTAGTCACATATTTTAAGATTTTATGGTACAGAACATTAGCTAGAGAGAGAGAAAAGCCTTTGTACACTATCAGGTAGAGAAAACGAAATGCCTATGAAAGAAGATAGGGGATAAGGAGAGAAAAAAGCTATCTGTGACTGATGCCTATAGCTGTGAGAAAAGAAAATAGAAGTTCCTCAGTTCTGGGCTTGAAAAATAGCCCATTATAGTCTAATTCAGAGTAAGTCAAAATTAGGACTTAGCAGTGGCATGAGACCCACAGAGAGAAATAATCAGGGCATGCATTCCAACCTGCTGGTTGTTCTCTACTAACAGTTGAAGCTTGTTCATAATATCTTCAGCCTCTGCAGACTCAATAATTCCAGCACTGAAGGCAGAGGTACACACGCAGCTAAGGGTATAGGAAAGGACCTGAGAAGAAAAGACAGCAGAAAAAAGTTTCTTCATGAGGCAAAATAAAACACTTGTTGAGTTGGTACAAATATGTTACCAGACATCTCAGGTTTAGGATTGGATTCATATGCACCTATCACAGACCAGGTGATTGTTTTCCTGCCTAATATATTTCATAAGTGTCCCTAGATGAGTACTGTTATCCCTGTTTGGTAGATAAAGACGTGGAGAACGGATTGCCCATAGCCGGCAAGTGACAGAGGTGGGATTCAAGTGCAGGTCTTTGGAGTCTAACCCAAAACGTTTCTTTACCACCTTGTGCCAGAAAACAGCATCGACTGACAACAACAACGGATGGCACTAATTGTCATGTGCTCTCATTCCAGGCCAAACAGAAAAGGAATCAAAGAACTAGAACATGGCCATGTTAAGATTCCCCAGCAGACATGATATAATGGAAAGGGAATATGGGTTTTAGAATCAGATACATTGCGTAAATTAGAGATAATATTATTTACTTCACAACATTGGCCTAAGCATGTAATAGGTAAACGGCATGAGAATTTATTTAATAGGCAAATGAATAAATGCACAAAATGTAAATAAAAAGCATGTTGGGTGTCGAGACATAACATCTAGAGCTATGTCCCAAATTGACCATTTTCTGGCTAAATGTCATGGGGCAAGTCAATCAAATTATTTGACCCTCAAATTTTTGCAAACCAAGGTTAATTATCACCTCTGTTACCTGCTATTTTCATGCTGAAGCCCTCTATTATAAAGATGCTCTTAAGACAAAGTGTACATTTTTTAACTCCCAATGCTAGCGGTTAAAACACACCAAAAAAAGAGAAGCAATTTCGAAGTTGTAAACTGGAGGATAAAATACCAGAGGGGAGAAGAACAAAACTGCTTGCTCAAGGCCTTATAAACCAAAACATCAAGCAGACAGAGGTATCAATTATAAAAGCCTTGCTTTCATTTATTAATCAAATTGCTCTTCGGTTGCAAAATTTTCTCCCTGGGCTTAAAAAAAATCATGCTTGGCACTGCTTTAAAAATGGAAATGTAGTGCATGTCTTAGAACAAAACTTCAACCCTTTGTGCCCCAAAGAAATTCACCAATTCAACAAGTCCTATTGCTGAAAGCAGAGGAGCGGAGCAGGGAAACACAGCAGCCATTATGTTCTCATCAATAGCTCGTGGGCAGGCCAGGATAAAATAGAATCTGCTCTAATGAGAGCAAGAATCTGGCCAGGCCAAGAGGTCGGCCGTCTCTTCCCAAAGAGGAGCACAGGCAGCACAGCTTCACCTGGGCCCAGCAGACACGGCCTCAGCTGCCCCTCAGCACGGGGCACACAGGACACGCTCTCGCCCAGGAGTGGCAACCTGCATACTTTTGCGCCATGACAGAAAATTCTTTTCATTAAGTGTGGTAAAGGGAATTTCCTCCATAATTTTTCATGCTAGCTGATGTTAAAAAATAAAATGCCTTTCTGTCTGTAGTTTCTTAAGCTTATTGCTGGCCATTTTTTTTTTTTAACTTACATTTGGCTTGAGCGTAATTCTACAAATCGCCATTCAACCTTCTTCCCGAAATTGCCACTCTTCTCAGAAAGTGCGTTCCAGTGCTGCTGACTTAAGTTTTCGTATTCACTAAGGGCTCTTATCTTCTCTGCCATATTTAAGTCTAAGTTGATTTAAATAGCTGCCGAATTAGAAAAACCTTATGATCTAATATTGGTTATTTGCCACTCAGCTTTTCTCCTTATCTCAGTTGAAATTGAGGAAGCATTTAATTTCAGGGTTACCAAAATATGAGTAGAAAATAGCAGTCAAAGGGAAAGAAAGGACAGCAAAGGGCATGTCTCCTACCTCCTGGAAGGTTCTGCTCTGGCTCCCACTGTCATCAAGGTAAGTAGAGAGCTTCCGAAGTGAGGCGGCCACATGAACTCTCGACTCCATTTGGCTGCTCTGGCTCATGAGGGACAGAACCAGCCCGACTCCCAGGATACAGCCCGTGCTGGGACACCAAAGAAGATGAGGTGTTAGAATCACAGGAACTCCTTGTCACCACTCTTCACTTCTCCTGGGAGTTAACAGTGCTGTGGACCTATTGCCTGACATGGGCCTCTACCCCTGCACCCCAACTCCCTCCAACCACAGAGGTAGACTTACCTCCCCTCCACCCCCAAGAAAATCTTTGTATCAAAACAGATGTCTTTACTCATGTGTACACACTGGAGGAAAAAAAAAACAAAAAACACCAGGAACAAATTTGACTTAACTCTATGGGGAGAGGAAGTGCATAAGTAATGCCAAGCCAGTTTTGTCTCTACACCCAGAAATGCCTTATTCTTTTTTTGCCAAATGGCACCCTCTACCTTCCCCCCGACCCACATCCACTGCACTGTGATTAACTGCAGAAGGACAGAAAAGACTAGGATATGAGCTGAGGCCATCGGACTGTTAACAAGGTGGGTCTAAATGCAAAACGTGATTATGAGTTCCCATGAGGGCTTTATGTTTCCCAGTTAACTTCCACAGATGCAATTTCTTTCTTAAAGATACTTGGTATCGCTGAACAAGGACATTCATCCTCTTCTTCCCGCTGAGCCCTCGGTGTACCAATGGGTCAGAAGAGAAAATGGACAAATGACAGGCTTGTCAAAAGCCTCCCCTATTTGACAATTCAATTGGAATCTCGGGCTTTGTACTCTAGGTTCCTGAATGAATAGAGATCCATTTAAAGGAAAGATTTATTTTTCTAGGAGTCTTCTAGCTAGTATGATAAGATAACGTCACGCAGGGTAAATTTTTACTTTTTTAAAAAAATGTTTTTGCCAGCATTGCTGTTTTGCAAATTGAGGAAATGCTGAGTTTTTCAGAATTCATCCTCACTGCAGTTTGGCATGCCTCTCATCATGATATCTGCTGCTTAAGATGACATTCCAGAGCATTCCTCCAATAACATATTTCAAAGCTCGTATGTCATTTTGCTCTTAAATAGCACTATCTCCTTCGCTGGCACCAAGAACTTCAAATCACTTCAGGAACATGCTGGTTACTTCCCCCAACAGCTCTGCACAAATGGAGCATCCACATCCGACAGTGACACCCCAAAGGATGGAGAAGCGACAGGGTTTGCTCAGGTTCCTGCAGTTTCCAGCAGAGCTCGGCCAGGAGACAGGTTTTTAATTCCCAGCTCTGTTCCACTGCCAAAGCCATGGCCCCAACGGAATGGCTATCAGTGGACAATGTATCTAAGAGTGTTTTTCTAGTTTCTATTGCATAATAGTCTGGCATTAGAAAATCCTTTGTAAAGAAGCTACTGCAGTAATGATCCATCATTAGTCAGGCAGAACTGCTGTTACAGCTCACATGAACTAAACAACAAGCTCAAGCAGCATAATGCATTTCCAGCCGGTTAAATCAGCATCTAACATCTGAGCACTGCATGCTTTTGGGACAAATCACATTTCGGAAAGGCTGCTCTTTATTAGCATGGATTGAAAACTTTGTTTTTGTTTAAAATACACAGGGAGACTGTTTTTTGCTCTCTTCCTATGTTGGTGCATAGAAAAATTTGATAGCATTAAACATAGACAAAATTGGATTGATGCATTGAAAAATTTGACTTTTACTCTCTCTGACCATTTACCTGTCATTATTATTTCCCAGTCACTGCCGCAGGGACACCTCCCCCTGGACCATCAGCGAGCCTCTCTCATAGCACTGTGGACTCATTTATCTCAGGCAATTTTAATTTTCGTCTCTGATAGGAATTACTGGGAGTTTGTTTGATTTCTGTATGCCTCCCTCATTAACCTATATGTTTTACTCTGCTTTTTCTATATCACAGAATATGTGGCACCTAGGACATAGCCTGATGAATATAACAATTTTATATTTACTAGCACTGAATGCTGAAGCACTGGCCAAATGCAGAGTTATCAAGAGAGTCTAAGTAGAGAGAAGATCTACAATTCAATCAATGATTGATTCTTTTTAGTTGGAAGCAAAATTTATGAGTGGTAAAATTAAAACTGACTATATCATCTAAGAATCCATTAAGAAACTTGATTTTTATTTTCTGCCAGACTAATATGAGAAAGAGGATGTTGGGTTCATGTGGAAAAGGTTACCCCTCAAAGCTCACTTAAGTAATAGGGATTATCATTTACGAGTAAACAGGAAGGTAACTAAGTCTAGCTTTTTAGGCTGTTTTGGGCACACACAAGTCTCTGTCTTCTGGGTTAGCTCCTTCTTTACCATCCCCAAGCATATGGACACAATGGCTTAGAAAAAGATTCTGGTTTCTAGTAAACACATACCTAAAAATTATCAGCATAATTATTTTTTGGCAAGTTCATCAGTGATATTGATTCTCTTGGTAAAATGATAGTTGTGGGCCCTCCCTGGTGGCGCAGCAGGTAAACGCAGCACTAAGAAGCTAAAGTCACCTCAGTATGAGTTCCATTCCCAGGCCCTGAGGTGACCTACATGGCGCAGCAGACCTCTCCTGACCCGCCTGCTACTCCCCTCAGCAGTGAACTTTGTCAATCTGCCTTTTCTGTTCCCCACTCTGTCTCTGATGAAGTCTCTCGCCGCCCCTGCACCTCTGGCCTGTACCTCAGTTCTGTATGCACAAATAAATAAATCTTAAAAAAAAAAAAAGATAGTTGCTACAATGGGAGCTGTAGTTCCTATGGCAGTGAATGACTACACAATAACATGAACAGATAATTCTAATTCTACTTACATACATGTGCCAATATAAACGTTAGTCTATGCTACCCTTGAATCTATTTTCTTCTACTTTGTTTCATGTTAGCTAGCATGTACCAAAAAGATAACTCTAAAACTATATTCTGATAGTTCCTTCTGATTTCCAAATCTTTTATATTTTCTTGTGTTTATTTTTGCCCTCCATCATAAGAGTCCTCCAGGTGTTCAGTTCAGCAATTCTACACATTTACCTCATTGTTTCCCTTTGCTATGTCTGCCAACTCTACACCAAAAGTAGGTTGGGCAAAGGAGGCTCTCACATCTTACTGCCCATCAAAAACAGAAAGGAATAAATAGTGGTATCTCAGAAAGATGTGCCTCAGAGATGAAATAAAATATATTATGATATTAAGTATGAAATTAAGGCATTGAAATTGCTAATATAAATCTTCTATAAGAATACTAACATATGACAAAGAATTTGAAATTTAAAATTATGCCTTTTTCTATCACAACTTACTTGACTCTCTTATCCATGTATATTAAAATGTCACTGGTAAAAAGAAATTCTTAGACTAAAGCTATGCAATTCTAATATGGTGTTGCTATGTCAACTGAGAGATAATGATATATTTTTCTAAAATTAACCAGAGATGAATCTTCAATTCCCCAGTTTATCGTAGGTTGTTCTGCAGATTAAGTACGAGGCCATCTAATAATTAGTTCTAATAACTGTTAACATTTGGATAGCACTTTGCCCTTTAGAAAGTGCTATACAAACATTATCGTATTTGTAAAAGCTCAATAGTAATTAACCAATGCTCAGGTCATTGATGGATAGCATGGCTAGTTAGAACTGCGAGGCTTGCAATGGCACATCTAGCACCACTAGATGGCAGCAAAATGTAAGTGAAAGGACCACAAACACCCAGCAGCCCAGGTACTTGCTTTTCCCAGCAGGGCTACATCCTTTAAATCAGGGAAGCGTGGTGAATTTGCTGTGGGTGAATTCTATCACTTGAGGTAGCACACTCCCATATCTATTAACTACCTCCTGCTAACGCTTCCACTATTTCACTTGAGGGAGGACTGCCCTAGACTCCTACAATCTCATTAGACAAGGGAATACTTTATGCCACGAACCAGGCTTTCAGGCCAAGTCCTACTTAAGACCTCTGAGAGTGGGGAGTATGTTGATCTTTTATAGAAAGATATCTACAATATACATCATATTGCCAAGTGTCAAACTGTTTTCTTTCTATTGAAATGTGTTCAAACTACCCTATTAGAGAGAAAGAAAAATGCCTTTGAAGACAACCTAAACTCCTCTCCTCGCTCTGCCACTTACTGTGTGGCCTTGAAGCATCTCCGATTTGAGACTCAAAGTGATGATGATTCCTGCTTTTGCATCAATATTTAGGATACGGAGAAACGGAGACTGCCTAGTGCCACATGTGGCTGTTTACCATTATCAGTTGAACCTGAACTCTTGAGAGAGATCTTCACAGTCACTGACACCCACAAAGCAGTAGAAAGGACAAAATACTAAGTTCACTAACTGTAACTGTAAGAATAAGTGCAGGCATTTAGAGAGGAAAGAGGGAAATTCTTGAAGGACCTGAGCTTTTGACTGGGCTCTGAAAGTCAAAAAAAGCTCTTACTAAAGGGATGGGGCATTTTCTTCTCTTTCTCTCATTTTTAAAAGGTTTATTTTTATTTATTTATATATACAAGAACAGGGAGGGGAAGAGTAAGCCAGAGGCTTGGGGGGTGGGGGAGGAGAGAATTCACCAGAGACAGCGTGGGGAGCAGAACAGATGGATCTAGTGAAATACACTGCAGAGAGGAGGAGCAGTTGAGACAGTGGAAGTCTGCTGCACCGTATGAGTTAGCTCCCTGCCCGGGGATCGAACTCCGGCTGCAATAGCTGGTGACAGCTTGATAATACTGAGACTTGAACTCGTGTGCCACCAGGGAGGCCCATGGACAGTTTCACTTTCTTCTGAGGGATTAGTCCTCCTGTCCAGCTCCACCCAATCACTCCCAAATGTAGCAGTTGCCTCATTAAAGGAAGCAAGAATCAAGTAAGAAGGAAAGAGCAAAGATGTAAGAATTTTACTTAAAAAAAAAATTCAAAAATTAAATAGGCTTAAACATACAAAGTTGTAAATGCATTAAATAGCCATACTGTGGGTAATTCAGTTATACGTCCAATGAGCCTCTTTACATCCAAACAACTATCCTGCAAACTCATGGAAATAATACATTGAAGTCATTCCTGAATATTGCAACTGAATGAGCTTATAGCATCTTAATAGCAACATTTCCCCCAACTTTATAATCCCCTGAGTTACAACTATGATGAATACCTTTGGAAAGAAGGAAGGAGGAAAAAAATGATGGGGTAGGGAGAGAGGAAAGAGAAGGAAGACAGGAAAGAGTGAGGAAAAGAGGGCAAGTGGAAGTGTATCTCACTCGTGGAATCTACAAAGTGACAACACCAAGACAAGATTTAGGTGTAAAAGTTCAACTCATCATCATCGGACTCAGTAACAGTTAGATGGCCTTATCCCTTCTATAACCAATTTTATGTTCAAGTGACTGAAATCATGCCACCAAACTTCCTTTCCCCATATTCAAAAGGATACCCTTAAGATGTTACTTCATCCCTAAAGCATCTGATGATCTGGGGTAGTGTCAATGGCTCCGATCCAACTCAGCCTGCCTCTGAAAGAGGATCCCATGACTACCGCCTACTAAGTGAAGATCTGATTTTACTAATTCATGATGAAATACCTGATACATGCAGGTACTTTGGCCACTTATGCTTTGGTAGTCTGAACCTAACAGTCTAGATGGCATGCACGTGGCTTCAGATCACAGGTTCCTAGAAGCCAGGAATGTAAACACTGATTTAATTCATATTTAGTCTCCAATAGCAAAGAGTAAATAAATTGGGCTTAGTGCTTATAACTTGTTGAGTTTCCCAGTAACAGCAGATACGAGGATTCCAACCTGAAGTGAAAACACATGTAGAAGTCCTATAAAAAGTAGAGCACGGGTCCTCAACAATGTTGATCTTTTAAGAAATGTAACAAAACCACTGATTCTGCCATCCAACTCCCACAGAATAAAGGAAACATTAACTGCCTCATGTAGTAAGTTTAACAAATGTTATTTAAGCTATTCTTCTGTTATTCCTTTTCCTTTTGTTATCTTTCATGACTGGAATGGGGAGCTAAATGAAATTTTACCATATTTTGTTTAAGACACAAAATCTTTTAAAAAGCATGCAGTCTCTGGTTGGGGGAGGAGGGGTTAGGGAGAAGAGGATGTACTAATACCCAGGAGGTTGACACCCTGGAATAAACTGTTTTACTTCCATTTGGAGTCTGCAGCCCTTGGATTTCATAGAAATCTAAATCCTGGGTGAAAGGTTCTTAGTGCAATCAAATTCACAGAATAGCTTCAACAGATCTTCACAAAGATGTACACTAGTCCCCAGGTAAATGCTTCTAGGGTAAATGTAAGACAGAACTAAGGTATTAATTGCTTGTTAGCAGCCACAAAATGACAATTATTGCTTTGCATCAAAGCAAATTATCTACTGCTGAAACATGGTACAAGAAAATTTTAATTACAGACTTTTGATGACTAAAAACTGTTTGCAAAGGAATTCAGCATCAGGTCCTACATATATGTCACCAGAAAATGTAAAATTATGGCAGAGAATGAAGCCAATCTTTAAGAATTTGATAGAGAGGAAGTGAAACAACATACTTGTATTCAAGACTAGTGTCGAAGCAGCAATTTTCTAAGGCATCCAAAGACTTCATTAGAAGAAGGTTCATCTGCTGGCCAGATATATCACTGGATAAAGACCAAGAGGGAAAAATGAATACTTAAAATCATTCAATTGCCCAAAATATTTTTTAACAATATTGTACTCACAATATTTTATGGAAAATATCAGCATTTCTTAAAAAAAAATAAAGGCAGTAATTAATGATCTACTTATTTTGTAATTAGAGAAACTGAGTCAGAATTTACTCAATCACTGGGTTTCTGACTGCTATAATCCACTTGCAAACCAATAATCTGTAAAATGGCTATTATTGCATTTTTCAGTCCAATCAATTTTGAATTGCTAAAAAATAAGTACCAGGCACACAGCCAAAGTTTTTTTAAAGAATGTGAAATGTATTTAAATAATCCATTAAGCTGATGCCATCAATAATCATTCCACCTCTCTTCCTTGCAAAGATTCCTGATTTCATGTCTTAATTGTAGAGATTCTAAGTACCACTCCTTAACTTGCATTTGTATGTTAAAGGGTCCAGTATCTTTCTGCCTTCGTGCAGTAATTGATGTGGTTTTTGTAACCGTCTTGGAAAGAACTATGGTTTGCATAGTAAAATATTATTTAGAAGGTAGTTCTAATGCTGTTTTTCAAGCCGAAGCAAGAAAGGCTTCTGAAGTGTCAAATCTTCTCCTGCTGCCTCAGACCTTGTGGAGAAAGTCTAGGAAAGCCAAGCAGCAGGGAGCCCTCAAAACAATGTAGTCCCAAAGCAAAATGAGAGTTGTTTTGCCTGAGGTGAAGGATTATATTTTCAAACACATTCTCTCTCTCTCTCTCTCTCTCTCATCTCACACTCACACACACACACACACACTCAGTTTTAATAGCTTTAATTAAATGAGTCCTCTTATAGTTGTCCTCTTGAGTAAAATATACTTAAATATTCTAAACAAATGCTAAAGAGATCCTACTGGTATCCTCTGGGACTTATGAAAAAAAAAAAAAACCAAGAAGTTTTGGGATAATATTCTTTTCTGAATAAATTTTAGACTAGAACTTAAACTCAGGTGACTTTTTCATCAGCCTTAGCAACACATTGATTGATCATCATAATTTCTTTCCACAGGTAATTTTTTATGCTTAAGATCAACATATTTTCCTGATGTTCCCCTAAGAGGCTTCTCAGGGCTACTTATTTGATAGCATTAGACTTTCCAGAACCGGCAACCCTTAAAACAATTACCTTCATTTTAGAAAAAGAGCAACATTCTCAAAAAATGCCAGTATCCGGTAACACTGCCATTATCTAATAGAATATTTATTAGTACTAAAGGCAACTATGTCAGATTTCTGTGCATCAGAAAATTAGGAAGGTGGAACCAAGAATAATTACACCAGTAGCTGCAATACTTAATACACAGGCCAAATGGATGTGGTTATCAAGCACAGGACAAAGCTATGTGCAGTTATTCTTCAGGTCCTCCAGCCTCGGGAAGAGCTCCCTCTCCCCTGGAGTTAACGCAGGTGCAAAGTCAGGTCCCACATAGATGGGGTGGAAGGCAATCTCAGAGCCAGGGAAGAATGTTTCAGGTGAATCCCCAGTTTTTTGCCAGGTAACAATATTAAATCAACCACAAATACAACTTTGTCAAGCCCTAAAACCAGCAGCACCTCATCCTTACCTAATGAACAAGAAGCCACGAGAGAATGAAATGAGGTGCCTGGAATTAACTCAATTGCCAGAGTTCATGTTTTAGTTGTAAAACATTTTGCTTGAAAGGATACTAATACTGAAGAAAGTGTGAACACAGATGGTGACAAGATTCCCATTTGTAGCATAGTAACAAAGGGGGAAAACCCACTTTCAAGTATTAAGTCTTTAGAAATACTTTGGGTTCTGTCATATACACATGCTACATAAGAGGCCACTCACACCCAAAGAACAGCTTTTTGTTCAGGTGCAGAACCAGGCCCACCTTTACTAATGCTGGTGAGCAGAACAAAATGAATATTCTGCAAATTTTCATTTTATGATCACAAACACTAAGTTAGCTGACTGATATTTTCAAGACTTCAAAGTGATCACCTGAAATATATTATTTCCCTAGATCAATACCAGCTCTCATAAAAATTTCACTTACTGGTGTTTGTGCAAACTATGCAAATTCCAAATACCAACTTAACTAATGGCTTCAAACTGAAATCTAAGTATAGCATAATTTCATCCATTTTACCTATATCAACACCTTTGGATAGACACTTAATGACTACTAAGCAGGGAAGTTTACAGATATCAAACAGCACAATGGCTTTCTCTCCCTGCTACCTTATTTCCAATGCAGGAAAATGGGACTCAATTCCAATACAGTTGGATCTATCTATGCATGATACTTAAATATATTCATGCTGTTCCACACTACCATCAATCTGGATATATAAAACTCTAAGATTTGTTATAAAATAAAGAATAAATACACCGAACAACAAAACTAAAGTAGATTCATGCAAAAGAAAACTTTTCCATTTAGTGGAATTTTCCACCTGGGTCTTTGATATTCCATTAGCTCCATTCAAGGGTAAAGCTAGCAGCCTAAAAATGAGCAATCAAACTGAATAAAGCACACAGTATAATGTGCACAGATTAAGACTCTTTAAGGATTATAAAAATGTAGCCAGGGCACAGGATAAAAGAAATATTTAAAACTGGGTACATGCAGTTCTCAGGTGATTCAGTGATTCCCAGCACCTTCAGGCACAGGGGTACCCCAACCCCTTCGTCCTATTTGACAGTGAGATCAATAAAAGATCAGCAACTACTTTCACCCTTACAACCCAGGGGGAAAAAAAAATGCTTACATTTATAGCACCATGAGATTAGCCTTTTCTTCATTTCTATCACATAGATGTATCTAGAGCTTTCATCTGGGCATGGAATGATTTTTAAGTAATCCATCCCTTTAATAAAAGCATCCTTAAAATACATTAACATCTATGTGATGGTACTTTAGAAAGACAAATTCTCTTGTTAAGAGAACAAAGGATCAACTTGTCCATCTCAAAAGTTTAGCTACCACATATTGCTCAGATTGTGGGGTGTGTGTGTGTGTGTGTGTGTGTGTGTGTGTGTGTGTGTGTGTGTGTGTGTGTGAGGTCCTTCTCCTTACTCACAAAGAGGACAAAGCAAGAAAATGTAAATATACTGTACCTGAGTTTCTCCTCACACAAGCGAGAGAGAAACATCCCCAAAGCAAGGCCCATGTGGATTTGCACGGCGTGAGACTCGTCAGCACTTGGTTTCCCAGGTAACCTGGCAGTGAGCATGGTCAGGATTTCCTCTACCTTCTCTTTGCAAGAGATAATGAACACTGGCACAAGCAGAGGCAAAGCCGTGGCGGCAGCGGAACGGGCAATGGCACTAGCTGTGTTTTCACCAGAATAGGATTTCTAGAACATGCCAAAGGAAGAAAACAGGGGCAAGTTGGCCTTTTGTTTAAAACATGAAGGAAACATACCTATCACAAAGTGCTGGGCAACAATACAAGTGTCCCTTAGATCCACCCTTGCCAAACAAAACAGTAATTAAAAAAATCTATTTCTGTTTGTCAATAGGTTATGATGTTCATGTTTACTGAAACAATTTGTCACTAAACAGTTAGTTAACAAATAATATCTTTTTACATTTGAAAAACAAATAACTGGCTCCTTTTTAAGGGTGTGAATTCCCTCACTGAAAAGCCCAAGACACTTTCAGCGCAGTGTCTTGAAAGCCCACATACACATATAATGGAAAAGCCTAGTGACATGATCTAGGTTTGGAGAAACCACCAAACCACATTATAAATGTCTAGAAGGCCAGGAGTTTTCAGGAAGAAAGGAAAAATGGTGGGGTAGTATTGCAGGAGTAAGAGGAAGTTTAGCACAGGGATCTATTGGCAGATCTCCCAAAATTTTTGGTGGGAACGATTCCCAGTAGATGGATTATTTCCTACAGGGGGTTAATTCCTTTTAATTAAAAAGGAAGTTGAAATCCTAAAGCCTCTGGTTTCACAGCAAAAACCAACTATTCAAAATGAAATGGGGAGCTCTATATGCTCCTTCCTATATGTAATTGTGGGAAAAGAAACGAGTAACAGCTCTAATAAAATGACAGGGCAGCTGAATGTGTACGGCTCAAATAAGAATCCCATATTAGAGAGCTCCACCAGACATTATACACATTTATATATATATGTCTCAGGTGGGGAAGAAAGTCTATCATTCCTCACTACTTTCCATTTGGAATTTTCAGATGCACCATAAAACTGTGTTGTCTCATAGACAAAGCATTAAAAAATGTCTTTAATTCTATATCCACTTGCTATATAGGCTTTAGAACTTTAAAGATAAAAATCAAACACATGCTAAAGCATTCTAGATGTTAATATTAAGCACTAACAAGAAGTACTGTTGTAATGACAATTTTACTCAAAATGACCCAGCTCATATGACCCATTTCCGAAATGACTGGAAATAAAGGAAGTAACCTGAAGCAGAGTTTTCTGAAAACCTGTAATGATGCAAACATCACAAAGGCAAAAGGCAACTCTAAGTTTGCTAGTAAGGAAACTATTTTTATTGGTTTGCAAGAACTAAGAGGCATTATTAAAAATCTCCTACAATATCCTTTTCTGGTGAATATCTGAACCAGATAGCTACTGCAAAGATCTCCATGTAAATGAAACAAGTTTTCTCATCCACATGCAAGGAATAAGAACATTGACAGAAAATCTACCTTGTGATTTGATTCCATGTTATCAACTAAGTCATTTTTATTCTCAAGTATAGTTAAATATCTAGATCCAGCCCCTAAGCCCAGGAGAATACATACCAGATCTTTCCAAGGGCAGGAGGAAAAGGACACACAAAATGTTTACAGAAGACCTACGGCAGTGGAGTTTCAGGCTAAATTCGTGATCTTAGCAACAGTTCAGAACCTGTGTTATATTTTTTTTTTTTCAAATCAACTATAATCCTCTGCCACTCAGCTGATTGTCCCATGATCACTGTAATTCCCTAAGCAATGGATAGTGATAAGGTAGAACCAAAACAATTCCATGCAAGTACAGAAAGTAAGGCTTCATTACAGTAAATATAGGAAAATGAAACCCACACAAAAAAAGTGTTTTCAACTTGTTTCAGATCTTCAGAGAAAGCCAATGACTTAGTAACAAGTACTTTTTCATGATCAACAATATTACATTGTACATGTGGAGTATTTCGAAATTTTTTTCATAAATTATGTCTTTGGATCCTCACAATCTTACACTGGCACAGCAATAAGTTTTACTTTTGTTTTATGGTTAAAGAAAATAACATGATGAGTTAAATCAGTGTCATAAAACTAACATGGGTGAAGCGATAAGCATAATGGATGATGCCCTGTAGTCCCTTCATCTTATGAATAAGAAAACAAACGTCCAATGAGATCAAGTGAATTGCCCATGATTAGTTACTCTGAAATCTATGACCAGATAAGTGGGTTCCTTAATTTATAATCAATGCTTACTTTATTATAATTTTTGTTATTCATAACTCTGATTGCAAGTTAGAATAACCTAGAAAGATTTCATAACTGAGCAAGGACCTACACAACACTATGTCTTTTTTTTTTTTTTAAAGATTCATTTATTTATGCATACAGAACTGGGGTATAGGCCAGAGGCTCAAGGATGGTGAGAGGATTCACCAAAAAATGGGGAACAGAACAGGAAGATCGACAAAGTACACTGCTGAGGAGAGCAGTGGGCGGGTTGACAGAGGTCTGCCCCGCCATGTGGATCATCTCTGGGGCAGGCGGGGGTCGAACTCATGTTGAAGTTGCTTTAGCTATTCAGTGCTGTGCTTTAACCCGCTGTGCCACCAGGGAGGGCCCACTATGTCTTTTTTTAACCTATGTACATTAAAGGTTCCCCAGGCAATTCTAATATACACCTAAAGCTGTGAATCCTTTATACTAGATCATGGATTTCATGCAAACAATTCAGATGAGTTTTCTGATTTTTTTAATTTTTCAGACTTACATAATAAAACCAGGAGAAAAGTTGTCCTCTGGGTTGATAATGGCTATCCACAATAACCAAGAGAGTATCAAACACCATAGAAACCCACTCTTTCATTGAAAGGAAATTAGGTTGAACCTGTAGATGGAGAAAAACATGAAATGGTAATTTTGAAAAGGAAGAAACAAAATTTCTAGACCTAAGGTAGAAGCTCTTCCTAAGCCTTAAGAGTGAAGTATTATCTAAAAGTAAACTCACCTGCCAGGATTGCATGAATTAGACAAGTATTTGACAAGTACACATCCTACCTGTGCTCCAACACAAATAAGGATTTACCATTTAAATGAGAGTAAACAGAAGTGAAAGGATGGGGTTGAGACAGAAAACAATGAGTCTTTGGAGGGAAATGTGCAGAGAAAACAACTCGAGAAGTCTCATCTCTATGACCCGTGATTTCACAAAGGAGGCAATAAAGCAGCCTAAAAAATTCTCGTCAACATATCTAGCCTTTTTACTTCCTGTCACTATATATTATTCATTCAGGAATTATCACAACATCTGCCTAGCTAATTAGTATGAAAACAGATGATCAATAGAGTTTGGGAAATAAAGGAAGAAAGAGAATGCCAAGAAATACCAAAACAATAACAAAACTCAACTCACTAAAAGAAACCTGGGTTTTAAAAATAATGACCTTGGATGTCAAAAGCATCCCTTTGCTCACCTGGTGACACAGGTGGCACAAATGATAAAGGTTGATAAAGGTCCATGCTGTATTAAGTATGTCGAATTACTTCCCGGAATCAAACAAGATTACCTTCTTAACATCATTAGTTGTTGATCATATGCATATCTAAGAGATGTTTGCACACTTCAATTTTACTCAAATGGGGCAGTCTGGAGTTAGTACTGAGTAAGAGTGAAAGACAAGGTCATCAAGAATAAAAGGGTAGTGTGGCTTTTCAGTGCTTTGTCTGCTATGTGTCACAGGGTAGAACACAAGGTGGGGGAATAAAGAAGAGTCTGCATCAGACTCCGAGACAGACTCCAGTTATGACTGGGGCAGATTAGCTATATAACTGGAAGTTTGTCATCAATAATAGCAAAATGAAGGGATTTTAAGTGAGGGTTGGTTTCTTTGCTTACAACCAAAATACTCCATGACAAAAAAGAGAGTCCACACTCAGCAGAGACAGAGACATAGACAGGATGAATAAACATTGTTCAGTTTTTGTAGTAAGGTATAATGGAGTATATGCTGATGTTGAAGAAACATGTCACTATTATTGACAGCTTAGTGTTTACTCAGCATTGTGCTTTACACTAATTCATTAAAACTTCCAATGATCCTATCGGGGAAGTATTATTATCTCCATTTTACAGATGGGAAAAAGAATCTAAGAAAGGAAGTTACCAACAATAGGCCTTAGATCCAGTAACTGCATGTATTGGGATTTAAATATAAGACTGTTCTACTACAATACCTATGATTTTTAACCACTCTGTTCTATTGTCTCTAGTTAATGATAACTACCAGATAATGGGCTTAAAGGGAGAAAAAAAAATCATGCCTGTTTATTTTGACAGTTATGAATTATCTGAAAAAGTACATTGGAAATGAACATTGGCCAGCTCGCCACATGTTTAATTAAGAAATAAATGCCTTGCAAAAATGAATAGGCACTTTGTCATTGACATCTACAATTAAAATGCAAAGTACTTTTTTTCAGTCAGTAAACACTGCTTATTTATCATTTTTTGACAGCATTGTTCACTTTTAGTAAGCTTAGTTAACCTCCTAAGATTGGTTACCACTGATGCAATCATAAAAAAAGACAACCCCTGTTGCATAAAATTGGTACCTTCAAATGGAAATGACCGCTTAACTGTGGTGGAGAAAGCACAACAGAAAAGCAGGAAAGTCTGGACTGAAAGACTAAGCCTCACAGTGTAAAGACCCGTCAAATAGCATAACTTGCTGCCATAACCACAGACTCCAATCCCATCGATTCAGGACCAAACCACCTACGAGCCTGACTTCAAGAGACTTCTCACTTTCCAGATGTTCCACAACCAAAGCCCAGCTGATTCAGATCACCCTTACTCACCTCTGGGGCACCCTCGGAATCTGAGGAGAGGCCAGTTTCGTGTTTGGATACGACAACAGCCAGGCTGCTTAAGGCTAATAGCGCGTTGCCTTTGACCACTGGGCTGTCCCTGGGTAAAGAGAAAAAAAAATTCCAGGAGAGGATTTTGGAGCATTAGCTGGGAGACAAGAGCCACTTTTATAGAGAGCAGGTGAGGCCAAAATGCACTTCCATTCCTTCAGGAGCTGCATAAGCACAGGTTTGTTTGTTCCCTGATGCCATTGGGAGAACAAATTCTTTCTTTTTTCCTACACTAGTGTTGACTTGCTTTTTTTGTAACTTAAGAGTCTAAGCTCATATATTTAACCTAAATGTTTTACTTCATTAATTCATTTTACATGTCCTCAGCTAGTTCCTTCTGTGTCATCTTTGGTCAATTTAAATTTATTGATTTGTTCTGAAAATACCATTAAAGTCAGTGATGTAAATGTAAGCCCAGCAGAAGAACTATCTTCTGGCTTTCCCAAAGCACTGCTGAATGGAACCAGTTTCTAGTAACCTGCTCAGACACACTTTGCTTGCAACTTCACAGGCTGCCTGTTTTCCTCCGCCATTACTGCCTTTCCCTTCTTTCTCCTAAAGCCAGCAGCCTTGGTCAGTTTGTAATAAAATGTAGAGACTGGGCCCTCCCTGGTAGCACAACGGGTTAAAGTGCAGCACAATGAAGCTGTGAATCTGTCCACAGCCACTGCAGCACCAGTTCAATTTCTGGCCAGGGAGGTGACCCACATGGCCCAGCAGACCTCTCCTGTCCTGCCTGCTGCTTCCCTATATTTCAATGGATCTACCTGCTCTGTACCCCACTCTGTCTTTGGTGAATCCTCTCACACCCTGAACCTCTGGCCTATACCACAGTTCTTCTATGCAAAAATAAATAAATCTTTAAAAAATATAGAGACCCGTAGAGAAGACCCAGGAAAAGGGTCTGTCTTGACAACTTGGATTGAGTTACACCATCCAAATGATACTTTTCAAACATTAGCAATAGAATCTTAAATTTGACTTCAAACTTTTGCACCAAGAAAATAGAAACTTTTAAATAGTCACCATTTGAAAATGTGCATTCAGTACCACCCAATAATTGCAAGGTGATTTTATAGAATGAAATCTTAAGTGGGATGCTGATGAGATGCTCTTGATTTGCCAACTCACCATGGCAGAACTTGGACCAGAATGCACCTATATCATCCAATTAGTTTTGGTTACTCTGGTGGCTATGAGTTCTAATAAATACAGAGAATATCTGTCAAAGCCTGGACATCAGACATGAATGTGCATTCAGAGTGTGCATCTAAGAATCACCTTCTGCTCAGTGCAGTGTAGACATGGTACAGTTACATGACCTGAAGGCTTCCAGGCCTGCTCCCAATACAGGCATGATACCTCCAGTTCCAGGCAGAGCCACCACTGACCATGTGAGGTGGTGGGTATTCAAAGGCTAGTATACACGTGTACTTGTGTCTTTTTGCTTTTATTTGGTAGGAATGGGACTCAGGAGTTGGCATCAAGCTTTTCCATTTATCTCTTCACTTATTCCTCCTTCCTTCTCTCTCAGTGGTTAAGCCCAGTGAAGACTTGGCACTGGCTCATTTTATTCCCCTCTCCTGAATTCACTCTTCTGTGAGCCTACTATACATTGATGAGACAACATTTATATGAGAGGTGGGTAAGATAGGGAGAGTTTTGCAGTGAGGATTACCAAGCACTCTTACAGCTGATAATAAAACATCAGACATCAAGGTAAAGGCCTGAGCATTCCCAGAAGCCTGAGCTATAACATCACTGAAAAACGACAAAATAAGATCTTTTATTTTTAATATTATCTCTTTCCTTTAGCTGAGACTATTCTGAATCCTGTCCTGCTACAAATGATCATGAGTTCTTGGAATCAGTAACAAATTCTTTTAAATTCTTAGTGACCTGTGAATTGATTCCCAGCTTTTTAAAAAGATTGTTCTGTAGAAAACTGTTAATGATCATTTAAAAATAGGTTAGCAAATCTTTTCAAATAAGGACATTAGACAAGATGACATAAAAATGTACCCCCTTTGACTCTGAAATTGTGAAAGAGCTTAACCTCCGTTTTAGAACAGTGCCAAACATGATTTTGCGTTTCAAAAGTTTCACTGGTCTGGATGTTCCTGAGCTTGTACTGTTCTTGAAAAATAGTCACTGGGACTTAGACCTGTGATTGCAGGCTCAAGGCACATTTGGGCATTAATCTTCCAGCAGAGAAAACTAGTCTGTGGGTCACACAGCACATGCCTAAGCCAAGCTATACATCTCAGACAGGTACCAGGACTAGCCCTTGCTCAGTTCTGCATTCTCTAGATGCTGGTGCAATGGTTCATAGGGAGAAGGAACAACAACACATAGTTAGGGAAACAAATTCAAAGCCAAGTTGGCCAGATGAGAACCTACAACTGGCTCAGTAAAAAAGCAAGCAAGCAAGCAAACAAACAAAAAACCCCACCACCTTGTTGATCAAGTAACTATCCCCTACCAGGCAAGCAATGTGACTAATCTGCATAATAACATATCAGCAGCAGTACAGTATTTATCTAGGCAACACCACTGACATTTTAATTAATTGTCTTTTGAAACAAACTGATGCCATTAACCTAATTAAGAAGTGCAAGGACGGATGAGCTACAAGGATGCTTTCTAAGGGACAAAGTATTATGTTACATATCAGTAAAGTGAGCCAATACTTTGGGGATTTTTATTCTGAGGTTCAAATCCATTTAATTAATAACAGTGAAAATAAACTTACATCAATCATCAGGTTTTATCTGCAGTCTGATTCTGCCATAACCCTGATGCTTTAAAAATGCTTTCAAATGAGCCAATCAGCCTAATCCTGTGACTGGTGTCTTACTTCTTACACTGAACTCATAGGACAGAACAAAGTAAAAGCTGCAGTGGCCCAAACACTCTGTGGTGGGTGCCCATGGTCCAAGGCACAGAGGCTAAGTGAGCAGGAGATGGTGTTGGGGTACTCACAGGTTGGGAGAAGTCAGTGGGAAGAAAGAAGGAGAAGGCAGCAGTGACTCTCCTTCCCCCAGCTCTATCAATAATCTCCCTAGTCTCTGGACCTTAAATATCTTCCACTCCCTTGCTTTCCTGCCTAGTACTGTCAGGATTGTTTTAATAAGATAAGGTCTATAAAATACTCTGAAACTTTTGACGAAAAGGTAACATCATGGGAACATGAATTAATTTTACACCATACCACTGAGCATCTGAACACTCTTTTTATATATTAGCCTTGAAGTTATGATTTGCAAATCTGAAGATTAACATCTCAATGAAGTAAACTTCTAGAACAGAAAATGTAAAAGGTACTAGAGAGGCAAATTTAGTTTATTTTAATAGAAAGCTGCTAGCTTCCTCAGCATTCAAGCTTCTTGCTGCAAATGTCAGAGCCCTGGTTTTATAACAGGATGTAAGTAAACTGCATAATAGAGCAAACTATGAAAGGTAAAGGTCAAAGGCAGCTCCTCTGGCCCAGCACCCTCCCCTGTCCAGTATGCAGCTGAGTGCTCTCCCACTGAGTCTGCAATTCAGCCAAACTAGAAAAGCAGACACAAATGAGTCCCTCTCACAGCCTCTCTGTACTTTAGTTTTCATTTTGTTAACAGATATGTCAATGGATATTTCCCAGTGCCTCCCACCGAACTGAGTGCAAGGGAGGATTCCCACTTCTACTTCCTTTTATCCAGAAGACATGTGGCTGAGAAGTGATCATGTTCTGAGATCAGACTTCACAGCTTAAGTGCCTGTTTGAGAAATTACTGGTGAAAAGTTAACTGTAAGGGAGATCATGTTTTTTTGTCTTGTAAGGTTTTTGTATGCTAGTTTTGAGTTTTGTTTAAGGCAAAAGCTACTGAGCTACAGAAGGCTCTGGGACATAATAGGGGACTTCCATTAAATGCTTCTAGAAAAGCATTTATGATATGAATTTCTAATAATCATGAAATCCTCTAGGTCAAAGGTATATCTCTGCTATTGGGTGGCTCAGAAGAAAGGGAGTCAAACAGAAAGGCAGGAGTAAAAGGTGCTGATGGAAGGGTAAGTGTGTCTGACTGACATTAACTTACTGCCAGGAACAATTAGTCAGCTTGTTAACAAAGGAACCTGAAGAGATGGCATGTTCATTTGGGTACAGCTTTCTTAGTGAGAGCTGACAAAGATAAATAAAGTCTCAAGATCCTAGTGTTCAAGCTATTTTTGTTAAACTGTAAGGATATGACTGATACTGCCTTTGTATTGAGTTGTTACTTTCATTTCTACTATTTAAAAATTCAATTTTTAGATCCCTTTGATCCAATAATACAAAGAGACTGAAAACGAAGTACTATTATGGTTGATTTGCCGGTCCACAGTTGAGGTTCATAATTATTTGTAGAATTCACCTAATTCACATTAGCATGGATTCTCACTATGCCCCCACTCCCCAGCCCCCAATTTGAGTAGGGGATTTAAAAGACAAATCTTTGAGGTAACAGAGCACTCTTTCTGGTGTACACCCATGGCATAATGTCAGTGATTACTGGTGTCAAAGCTATGCGTGTATAATGTTTCCTCATCACAAAAAGATACACAGAAAGAATTAATATGAGAAAGGATAACATTTTAAAAAATAAACTGAAAGTCCCATAAAATCCCTCAAGTTTAAGAAATGTTCTAAAAGGAGAAATTGTAACCTGTGTGGGAAAAAAAAATGTAGGAAATTTTTGGTTAACTGAATAAATCAATCTTACTTTGCGGCAGCCTTGGTGATCTCATCAGTCAACATGTCTCGGACCCTGCAATCAAGATGGAAAATAGATATGAGCTCATATTAGAGCAAGAATACAGCTTTTTGCTTACTCATCAATTAACTAGAACCTCTGCAATGTCTCCAGAGCCTAAGCCTACATGTGTAGAATTTTAGGGTAGTGTCAAAGAAGCTATAATAAGGACTTTACTTCAAAGAGAGTTTCATCATCTTATTCCTTCTGTAACTTAGTAGAGGCTAGGAAGGACAGAGAGGTCACTGAGGATGTCTAGGCAGTGCTCCAATGGTGTCATTAAACTAGTGTTTATTTAAGTAGTAGCTATTACAAGTGTGCCCTCCCCACCCCACAACTCATATATTGGACTCTTACTTCCAAGGTACTGTGTGTTTGGAGTTGGGGCCATTGGGAGGTCTTAAGAGTAGAGTCCTCAAAATGGGATTAGTGCATTTATAAAAAGAGACAACAGAGCTACCAGAAGGTGCCACTGCAAACCAGGAGCAGGTCCCCACCAGCACCAGATCTATGGGCACCGTGATTTTTATGTTTCTGGGCCTACCAGTCTCAAGATCTGCAGAATTTCTGTTGTTTAATCTACATGGTTTATGGCATTTTGTTACAACACCCTCAACTGATGAAGACATTCTCTTTCTTTTGCACAAGAGTAAGCTCATCAAAACAGCAACTGACTGTTTTCGAGTTTTCAGTAGTGGAAAAGTTATTGTCTGTATAAATAAAGTACAATTTTGAATGTTGATTATAAAACCATATTGAAGCTGAAAGAAAATAATTGTGAATTGAAAGGATGGTATACTCAATTCAAATACAGAAAACTTTTTTTAATATAAGAACCTTGAGGTAAGGTGAAAAATTACTGACTGCCAAACTTACATTTTGAAGCAGATAACCTAGACATTTTACTGTACAC
Organism: Condylura cristata; assembly: GCF_000260355.1. NCBI lineage: Eukaryota > Metazoa > Chordata > Mammalia > Eulipotyphla > Talpidae > Condylura > Condylura cristata. The sequence continues at coordinate 54,868,554 of NW_004567107.1, read as the reverse complement.
TTTGAGTTTCATAAAATCCGTTTTTATAAATATTCAAACTTGAACTTGCAAATGTAAACTATATTTTCATTAATGTTTATTTAAAATACAATAAAATCTTAAGTAATTTAGCAATCTAAGAATGAGTTATTTCCATGAGCCAAGTTTTTCAAATAATTGCAAACTACTCCTACAGACCTTAATCTTGAATTGTAAGAAATATGACAGTTTCTCTAAAACATACTGTATAATCTCAGTTTTTTTTTTTTAAAGATTTATTTATGTATTCATACAGAACTGGGGTACAGGCCAGAGATGCGCAGGGTGAGAGGATTCACCAGGGACAGAGACGGGGAGCAGAACAGACAGATCGACAAAATACACTGATGAGGGGAGCAGCGGGCAGGTCAGGAGAGGTCTGCCACACCATGTGGATCTCCTCCGGGGTAGGCTGGGATCGAACTCATGCAGAAGTGACTTTGGCTTCTTAGTGCAGTGCTTTAACCCGCTGCGCCACCAGGGAGGGCCCCACAATCTCAATCTTTCTTAATGCATTGGTCAGTGCGGCACATTTACAAATGATCACCTGCCTATATTCCTTTGTGGGGCCATTTTTCACTGGTGTATTAGTTTCCTTTTTTCTTTTTTTAAAGATTTATTCACCTGGTGGCGAAGCGGGTTAAAGCACAGCACAAAGAAGCTTAAGCCACTTCCTCATGAGTTCGATCCCCGCCTGCCCCGGAGGAGATCCACATGGCGTAGCAGACCTCTCCTGACCTGCCCACTGCTCCCCTCAGCAGTGTACTTCGTTGATCTGCCTGTTCTGCTCCCCGCTCTGTCTCTGGTGAATCCTCTCACCCTCTGCATCTCTGGCCTGTACCCCAGTTCTGTACAAATAAATAAATAAATAAATCTTTTAAAAAAAAAGATTTACTTATGCATACAGAACTAGGGTATAGGCCAGAGGTAAAGGGGTGGTGAGATGATTCACCACAGACAGAGCGGGGAGCCGAACAGGCTGAGGAGACGAAGAACACTGCTGAGTGGAGCAGCAGGCAGGTCAGGAGGATCACCATGTGGATCACCTCCAGGGCAAGGATCGCACTCATGCTGAAGTGGCTTTAGCCTCTTAGTACTGTGCTTTACCTCACTGGACCACCAGGGGAGAGCCTTAGTTTCCTTCTTTTAACTCCCCCTCTTCTCTCTGCCACATCACTAATTTCCCTTCACTACTTGTATTACTCACCTGTGCAATACTCATTTGTAACACTGTTATAACTAATGTTACAAAAAAAAATGCTCCAGTTATTGCCCCATTTCACTGCTTTTCCTACACTAGGACTCACTTAGGCCAATCTAAGTGGTTTATCCTTGAAGACAGTAGTTTACGTCTTTCTACCTCTCCAGGCTCTCCTTTAATCTGGCTTTGGTATCCACAACTCCACCTAAACAGATCCTGTCAGGGTTACCAATGGTTTTCAAAAAGAGAAATCTAATGGTCAGTTCTCAGTCTCCATCTTCGGCAGTTCCTAAACTGCATTTGACACAACTGGTTGCTCCTTTGTTAAAAATGCTCTCTTCTTTTATTAAGATAGCTTTGATGATTTCATTCATCCTTTTCTTTCTCCATCAATCACTAATTGTCTACTTTTTTGTTTCATGCTTCATCTCTTTATACTTCTAGATGTTGAATTGTATAAGACAATTTAGTCCTCTCTTTTCACTCATGACCTAGGTGATCTCATCCAGCATCATGATCTAAAGCTGTCCATCTCTATTTTGGAGAGGATAACAAATATATTACCCTCACTAAATTACCATTTTCAAATTATTTAATCAAAACTATATACGAAAGAAATTAGCATGTAAGAATTAACATCTAAATCATCTCTAATCCAATGTTTTAAACTACATCACTATTTTTAAAGTAAAATCTAGAAAATGTAAATTAGAATAAAATTAAATACACACAACTTTTGCTTTTCCACATATGCCAATTGTCAGTAAACAAGTCTAAAATCAAATAATCTTTGAGCAGATTTTTAGATTAAAGAAACTTGTGGCTGCAGGCAAAACTATTTAGATTTTGGGCTGCTGCAACATTAATCTGACAAGGTATTCATCCCAACCCATGTAACAATTTAAATTGCTTTTAATGTGCCAGCACTTTTATAGATAATACAGTGGGAATGTCTGCCAAAGAAATTAAAGCCCTGACATGGTAAACTTGCTCCCAATAATGAAGATATCATGGAGAGCCGGGGGGGAGGGGAGGTGGCAGGGAAGTGGAAGGGTATCCATTGACTAAATGTAACCAAGGAGGGCAATGGATCAAGTAGGAAAAACAAAAAAATTCATTACAATGCATATAAAACAATCAATTGTAGGGGAAATGGGGAGGAGGGAGAGGAAACAAACCACTTCCATACTGCTTCAGAAAACAAAAAATATCTAACATTTACTAATAAGGTTCTTCTTACACCTGATAGGGAGCTGGATAACAGATCTATGTTATCTTTTAGTCTCACAATCATATAGAAGCTAGAACTTCCAGCAATACAGCCTTTAAAGTAGTCACACCTTCATCTACCCAAAAGACACAAAAACACTGATTCAAAAAGACACCTGCACCCCCCATGTTTATTGCTGCTTTATTTACAATAGGAAAGACATGGAATCAACCCAAATGCCAAATGCCCAAATGCCCAAAAGTAGATGAGTGGAATAAAATGATGTGGTACAGGGCCCACCCTGGTGGCACAGTGGGTTAAAGGACAGCACTAAGAAGCTAAAGCCACTTCTGCATGAGTTCAATCCCCACCTGCCCTGAGGTAACCACATGGCACTGCAGACCTCTCCTGACCTGCACGCTGCTCCCCTCAGCAGTGTACTAATTGATCAGCCTGTTCTGCTCTGCACTCTGTCTCTGGTGAAGATTCTCACTGACCCTGTGCCTCTGTGCCTCTGGCCTATACCCCAGTTCTATATGCACAAATAAATAAATCTTCAAAAAAAAAAAAAAAAGATGTGGTACATATACACAAGGGCATATTACTCAGCAGTCAAAAAGATAAACACATGCCTTTTGCAGCAACATGGATGAAGCTAGAAGGGATCATGCTTAGTGAAATAAGCCAGAAAGAAAAAGAAAAATACTGGGTGGTTTCACTCATAGCAGGAGTATAAAGGACCAGGGGTGGAAAATAACAATGATTAACTATATACCAGAGACATTTTATGTGGGGTGGAGTGGGGAATGGTATCAAAAATGCTGGGGTGGGGTGTGGGGAATGAAGGGATGTCCACTGACTATGGTGATGGTACATGGGTTATGTGGTGATGGGAAGCCCATGGAAATTACAACTGAGATGGAAAAAGGCACAAAATGATGTAAAAATAAACCATTATTTAAAAAAAATAATAGAAGATACTGTGACTTAAAAAAAAAAAAAAGTAGTTAAACCTTCCCCCTTGAGTTCATTTCCCACGATGAATAATAAGTAGCAGAAGGCCAGCCTTACCACAGCCAGGCAGTGTTCTTTTTATATTGCACCTCCTCGGGTCCTTCCTTTCCATGTTTTAATTGCAACTCCAGCTCTCCTATTCTTCCCTGCAGAAGGCACATCATACATCAGCGTGCACACTCTATGTTAGATATTATCTTATAATTTCTCTGGAAAAACACACATATCATCGATGTATCCTTTTCCTAAGTGGCTTTAAGTGTTCCCAACAGGATATTAGATTGTGAAAGAGGATGTATGAGAATTAATTACATCAATGCTCTGGTCTTCACCAAAGATGTACATCCTAGAAAATGGTATGTTTGGCAAATTTGGTGCCATTTTGTAATATCTGTTGAAAGCATATTTGAATTCATAGGCCCCATTTAAAAAAAAAATCCCTATTGTAATAACCTGCCAGTGCCAGCAGCTGAAAATTTTAACTTGATATTCCACCAACATTGGGGTTTTGGCTCCAGATTTATAACAGAATGGAAACAAATGAATAGGATAAATATACAGCTTAAAATAAAATGTATCAGAAGCAATTCTCAAACAGCAACATGTTATCTAACTTCTGCCATGCAACAAAAATATAGCTAATTGGATCCCCTTAACCAAAACCTTAAAATATTTATTGTCCATTCTATAACATGCCTTTTCACTCAGGGGTATTTTTATCAGATGCTTTCTGATACTCCATCACCAATTACCTTACTCAAATGTAATTAAAATTCTGGTTTATTAATGAACTCTAAATTGGACAAGAACTTAATTGCATATTGTGTTAGCAACTAATACCAAACCATTTTCAGGAGTGCTTGTATAATTTACATTCTCACTAGCAGTAAATATGAATTCTGGTTACCTCACTAACATTTAAAATGGTCAGATTTTTTATTTTTACCATTCTGGTACATGTGAAATGGTGCTCATTATGGTTTCAATGTTCATTTCACTGTTTACTAGTGAAGAGTGAACCTCTAATGTTTATTGACTATTTGGATTTTCTTTTCCATCCATTCTTCTTTTGGCTTAATTATCACCACAGTCATTATGTCCTGTTCCCCCATCCCAACTTGTGCTCCCCTTTCCAACCCTCTATGGTTGCTTCTATTCTATAGTCAGTTTTCAAGAGAGTTTTTTAGTTTGCTTTCATCTGACCCTTTGTTTGGTTTCTTTGTATTCCACACAGAAGTGACGTGATCTCATACTGTCTTTCTCTTTCTGTCTTATTTTACTTAGCATAATCCCTTCCAGCTCCATCCATGTTGCTGCAAATGGCAACAATTTATTTATTTTTGATTGCTGAGTAGTATTCCACTATATATATATATATCTTCTTGACCCACTCATCTGTTCTGTTTTGGAACATTTAGGGCATCTCTATATCTTGGCTATTGTGCATTGTGATACAGTGAACATGGGAGTGCAAGTTTTCTAAATCTGTCTTGAAATAATTCATGTTTTTAATCTGTACACTGTCATAGATGTCATTTTGTTCCCAGAAATGAACTATCCAGATTATACAGCTTCAGGTCATTGTATTACTCCCTGAGATTTTTAGTCTGATGTTAATGTTTAATACTACTATTGGCCCTTCATGAGGGTAAGCAACACAGAAAATAACATTCTATTGCCCGTTTTTGTTCTGTTTTTTTTAAACTATGCCTCTTTATTCTTAAAATATTGTCTCCAAAAGGATAATAAATACGAAATTAAAAGGTTAAAATCTGTTTAGAAATAACAAAATAAATAAAACAAAACAAAAGCTAGTATATGTGTAGTCTCTTGAGAAAGCCTACTGTTCTAATCTTTTCTGTTGCTTGAACCAGTACAACCCTTCTATTGTGACTAAGTAAATTTCTTCTTCTTTTTTTCTCTCAAAATCTCTGTTCCTTTCAATCCCCTCCTCTGGAATGTCTCCCTAACCCCTCCCATCCAGTTCACATTGGGCCATTTATTCAGGCCTACTTTGCCTTCTAATTCTCTGCTTATTGGTAATAGAGATTCTGTGGCATTCAATTCAGTCACCTCTGCTTCTGGTTAACAGCCATGGCTAGGAAGGGAAAATATTTATCAGGAAAGAAAAGACTAAAGAAAAGCTGATGATCACCCATACTGAGATTTTTAAATACTGTGGATTCCAATTATTATCTTACCTGTCCTCTTACTTTTTTAATCCCTGGTCCATAAAACCAAGAGATTGCTTATTATAGTGCAAACTTCACCTAGCTCCAAATCTGTCCATTAAACAAACAGCTCTTACAGTCAAAGAGTAATTTGTTAGGAAGTCAGTGTCCCTGACCCTGGTTTTGATTTCAGATTATTCTGCAACTTACATGACCAGTTTTGTGAACAAATATCTTCAGTCAATATGCTTTAATTCCTCCCTCCTATTTGAGATCATAGTCACAATCCCTAGCAGTACAGGGTGGAGACCTTAAATTCCTCAGGATTCCTTAAGAAAATAAGGTAAAGGTGACTATAGAGGGTTCTTTACCAAAATGGACTGCGAACTGTAAAGCAACCTGCAGCTACAATTTTTTATCTTAATGGAAAGAAATTCAAATACCACACTGGAATGCTTACCATTCAAAATCCACATTCTTGTGGAAAAATTAGATAAGGCTGGAAGCAGATACTTAACAAAATGCCACTAGTAGTGTTAAGGTCTGAAACTTACTTACATCATAATCAACCTCCACGAGATAATACAGATTCTTCCATTTAGCATGTCTCCTAGGTTTAATTAAATAGAACACATTTTCTCTAATAATCCTCTAATTTATTGCTACAAAATATGCCTAGCTTCATATCAAAGGAACCATAAGTCCTATACAGAAGAAGTTTCCTCCAGGACAGAAATTCCTGATATAAGCAAGAAGTCTGGCATCTGCTCTACATCTTCAAAGATACCGTAAATTCCATTTGAGTGTGTGGGATTATTTTTAAAACTTGTTGAATGATTAAAAGGCCTCAGTGTATTTTCAAATAACAGAGGCGGCCTAAAAAGTCTTGCTATACCTTCAAATAATACTTAAAAATCACATTGTAGTCTATATACCTTAAGTTTCACTTCTTTTGTTACCAATTCTCAATGGAACTGACTTCTCAGAAACCCAAAGTGAAGAAACTATAAATAATAAATCATCTACAGCAGTAAGAAGATAGCACAGCATTATAGACAATTGACTTGCATATTAAAAATACTCAGCTGGCTTTATATAGATAGATCTGTCCTTCAAAATATTAAATCAATTTGTATTATTGATATTTGTATCACAACAATGATGGCATTAAGGAAAATGCATGACAGAAGGGAATAGACAGAGGCTCAGGAGTCAGACAAATCTGGGTTAGTTCTATTTCTTTCATTTACTGGTTGTTGGGTTTTAGGTGTTGTGCTTTGCTTCCCAATTTAACCTTGTTTCCTCTTCTATATTCTCATTACACATGGGCTTAATAACACCCACTTGAGTTTCTGTAAAGATTAATTGAAATAAGACTTTAACTAATTACTGAATAGAAGATATCTCCGATCATAAAAACCAACCATGGAGGATTTATTATTAAATTTTATTTACCTTTATTGCAGTAGTACTGGTTTACAACCCTGTATATGTATACCCAGAAGTATAGGATCAGACTCTTCAGATGTTAATACACCACACCCATTAAGACACCATCAAGGGCCCTATAATCCACCACCATAGTCTATTATGCCTCTCCTCATTCTACTCTCCACCTTTTCCTTCCCTCTCTGGTAGCTTCAATTCTATGGTCAGATATGCATGGAGTTTTTTTTTTTTTTTTAATCACTTGTGAATCATCTACTAAAAGCTAAATAAAATTCTCAGTTCATTCTGCAGGAGGAGGAGTTCTTGACTTCTCCCAGAGCTGGCACTACTAATCTATTAAAGTGTCAAAGGTACTGCATTGGAATTGCTAGTGTTCTCCATACTGGACCTGGAGCTCCCTAAGGGGAAGGAATGCTTTTATTTCCCTTTGTGTCCCCCACAACTGGGGCAAGGCCAGGTCAATCAAAAGTACCCTGTAATGTTTAGTGAAGGGAAAACACTTAGTAAAGTGAATGAAATAAAGTGCACAGTTTGATTTGCACTCTTCTTGAAAACAAACTCTAAATGGTTAAGACTGTGCATAAGTAATTCATTCATTCACTTATGCATCTATTCAATGTCAAGAAGCAGCTGAGGATAAAAATGTATATCAGCTGAGCAAAAGGAAACAATGGATCTATCTTTTAAATGCAGCTTCTTATGCAATTTGAAGAATTATCTACAAACTTGCTTAGTGTGGTGATAGCCTTTGTCAAAATCACCTGAAGCTTGATAAACATGTGAAGTCCTGGTCCCTTACTCAGTTCCAAGGAATCACAATGTTTAAAGATCTTTAAACTAGCACATTATAAAACTTAAGACTGGATATGGTGTAACAAAGTTTTAATTTAACATGAGAACACCAATATTCAAATGCTCACCCCTTCCTGGCCCTACCCTTTTATTTTAGGGTGGCTGTTACCCCTTAATGATAATACCAGACTTCTGAGACTCCATAAAAAATCTTTTTCTGGGCTGGATATTCCTTAAGTACCTTAACAATGAATTTTAAGCTAGAAGGAGTGATTTTTTTAAAAAAATATTTTCCCTGTTCATATATTCCCAAACTGATTTAAAAGGGGAGCAAGTTGTGGAAATATACATTTGTAGAGGTTTGAACTATAACTACTGGAGCTGACATGAAGACATAAACCTACTTTATTACTTTAATAAACAAAACTTTGGGGAAAAATCACCAACTGTAAAATAGCATTATTGGATTAGATGCAGAAAACAGCACCCCTAGTTGAAGCAGCAAGAGACAATGGGAGGGAGGCCCAACAACTGAGGTGAAAGGGCTCTGAAAAGGAAATAATTCAAAGGAAGCACAGATCTGGGATCCACTATCCCCTGGTGCTTCCTCAGGTAAATGATCTACCGGACAGTAGAATTTCGGTGGGCAGAGAGAGAGGCAATGCTGAGACAAAAGGAACAGTGTGTGAGAAAATCAAGAGGTTAGGGGAAATATGCTTGCGCTTGGGAAAACAGAAAGTCAGCAAGGCTAAGATGTAAACTTCAGAGGAAGTACTGAGACAAGGCTAGAGATGTGAACCAAGCCTGGACTGAGGAGACATAGGTACCAGGGCAGTCAATGAGCTTGGTCTGGAATGTGATGTAGGACAACACAGTGATACCTGGGAGAGAGAGCAAGAAAACAGCAGGGCGTGAAACAGTCATGTTTACGTGGGAACTATGGACAGGCCAGATTTGGGAGGCACCAACATTTAAAGTGTAAGTGAATTAATATGTATGCCTCACACTCTGTTATGAGCAGAAATATCCGTGGCATTTTTCTTAGCACTCTTTCCCTAAGTCTTTTCATATTAAATACATATTTGCAGTAAAATCTGAGGTGACTCCCTGAAAGCACACCCTCCTATGGCTTTGTTACCTGTAAAATGGCGTGATAAGCGCGATTCATATATGCGAGCCAGGCCTGTGGCAGGAAAATGGCCCGGTGCCATTCCAAAAGCTGAATGTGAACCTGTGGGAAAAATGTACCACAATTTAAGTGAGACCACATAGTATTAAAACAGATTAAAATTAAAACTATATCAATTCTTTCTTTCCCTTTATTTAAATGGTCTGGGTTCTAAAACAAACCAAATCAGTCTAGGGTCAGAACCACAAATAAGATCTTTCAGATATTTTCAAAGGAGAAGCGTTTAGAGTCCTATAAAGGCAAAATAAGCCTGGAATTTTCTAAACTAAAGCAAATAAAGCCCCACAATAATAACAAGTTCAGATGTATGTGTAATACAAATGTGTCCTGGAAAATTAGGGGGAAACGCTTGTAAAGTCTCTTGCCAATGTCCGGAAACTGGGCATTGTCTAACAAATCCTCCTAGCAATTTTAAATAAAAATAAATACTGCTCACATCCTGGATTTCCAATATGACAATTTCTGAAGTAATAAACTTAAATTGCCAACAGAAATGCCATGTTGTACAGAAACCAGGAGGGTAAGAGAATGCAAACGAGTTCTGCACACAGCAATTGTGCACGCCACTGGATAAGCGCCCTTTAATCAGTGTGGGTAAACAAGAGAAAAATGATAGATGCCAATGCTGAAACCCTGTTTCTGAAGAGAGACCCAGACAAAACATCTGGTTTTCATAGTCATTTCTGCTTCTACCTATTAGTATACAGCTATCTTGCAACAAATCTTCCCAAGGTCTGCTTCTGTGAAGAGAGATCACTCAAGAAAAGCAGTCACAGTGCATCACGTTTCATATTTCCTGTAACTCATCTCACTAAAATCAAAACAACTAAAACTTTAGTCTGTGTCCTCAAGACAAAATCAACAACAAAACAAATTTTTATGTAATTATACCAGAACCATGATAAGTACAGTGTTTAGGGAGATTTTGCTATATTTTAAGGATCACTTTGCTCAAATGCTGAGTAAGAGGAAGAAAACAGCCTCTCTGAATATAATTGGTTCCCATGGCCTCTGGTCTTTTCTTTAATCCCACTCTTAGTGCAGGCCTCTATGGGCAAGGTGGTATGTTAGGGTATGAGGATTATCAACCAGTCTGTCTGTGGAACTTTCTAGTGAAAGAGTCAGAAACAGGTACAAAAAGATTATAAAGCAAAATTATGAAGAGCTTATCAGAACTAATATTGATTCTGACTACTAGCTATGACCTCTCTTTCCAATGTTGATTTTTAAAAATTTGATGCTTGAAAGTATGAGGATACTCAGACAATGAAATGAGCTTTAAAAAATTTATAAAGACAACTTTTCCTATTCTGACCAAGTACTCAGTCTGTTCAGTAGGGGAAGGAGTCTTATCAATATGATGGCAGAGCATCTTGAAGGAATAGTTCCCTGATTTCTGCCTCTTTTCTGTTACCCAGGAAGCAGACAACAAACAACTCTGGTCACATTCCAGCTGCAGGCATTATCCAGTTGTGAGCAGCTCGGTTTCCAGAATGCCTAGAATTTTCCTTAACTTTCTTCCTATTGATTCTCTCTCCTAAAAGTTTTTTAAGGTCTCTTTTGAAACCTAGATTTCACAGGAAGAACACTCAAAATACCACAAGGTAAACTCTGATCTTCTACTTCATTCATAACCCCAAAATATTTCACAGCTTTCTTGCCAAAGAATCCATGGACATCAGCGCACTATGGAAATACCTACAGCCTCCACAAATTGGCAAAAAAAAGCACTGCGTGTTTTTCGAAAGACAGCGGTCTCAACTGCTTCTGAGACCTGAGTTGAAAAAAAGAAAAGGTAATGGAAAGAATATAAAAGAAAATGGGCAAATTAAATGCCAATCTTCTAGGAAGGAAGACATGCCAGGAAACATATTTTAAGGGAGGTCGTAAACTAAAGGTTAAGTAATCTTCCCTCTGCTGCTCCCAACACATGTGAAGGTGAGTACAGGGATACAGGAGCATGCTTGAGCCAAAATATTAGCCTGAACTTATGTTTTATGAGATTATGGCTAGTCTTGGTGTTCCATTGAGATAACTTTGAACACGTTTTCTTTGAAAATGAATTCACTTGCTTTTTCCCCTGACTAAAAAGAGACAGAGTAAAACAGCTTGCAGACAGTCATGCTTTCACTCCAGGCAAGAGAGCACCTTGATCACTTTTAATAAAAACATATTTTAGAATACTGCTCCAGTTTAATACATAGCCATGGCATGGTGCATGCTACAGTGTGGATGATCCTGGGAAACATTTTGTGAAAGAAAAAGAAGACAGACACTAAGGTCATATATTTATCATTCCATTTAAATGAAATACCCAAAAGAGGTAAATTCATAGAGAAATAAAGCAAATTAGTTGCTGAGGGTGGGAGACAGGGAGGAGAAAGAAGGAGGTGGGGGGATGGGAGCATAACTTACATATTGACTCAGTTGAGGGTGAGGAAAATGTTTTGGAACTAGATAGAGGTGAGGGTTGGATCTTGGGCAAGTACTAAGTGTCACTGAATTGTATCTTCTAAACATTAAAATAGTTTTATGTTATCTGAACTTTACCTTGACTGAAAAAAAAAAAAAGGTAAGACAAAAATCCTAAAGTGAGAAAGTGAGCACATGGCTGACCTTTTGAGAAACAGAAAGAAGGTCAGTGTAACTAGCACAGACAGAGTGAGCAAAGATGACAGCAGAAGAGAGAAAACCGGTGAATTATCTAGGGGCCCAGAGATACAGAGCTTTCTAGGTTACTTGTTTGAACATAGCTTTATTCTATCTAAAGGAGAAGTCATTATAAGGTTTTCGAGAAAAGTAACATGATCTAATTTATATATTTAAAGGATCGTGCTGATTGCTCTGTTAACAACAGACTGGGGAGGGGGGGCAAATGTCAAGGCAGTGAAACCTACTCAGATGCAGTGATCCAGGAAACAGATGGTGGGAGAGACAGAGTTGTATCAATAACACAGCAGAATAATAGTTTTTAGATATTTAGTCATATAATTTCCTATCTCATCCCAAATGTTTAATGCAAAGTCAAGCTAGTATAAAAAATTCTGGGTCAACAGAAAATGTCCTGGTTAGAAAGAAAATTCACAAATATAGGAGAACATTGAAAGGAAGTGTGGGAAAAGTACACCTTACTTTCTCAGTGATACACACACACACACACATGAGATTTATTTATTTATGCATACAAGCACTGGGGTATAGGCCAGAGGTGTGGGGTTGAGAGGGGGAGCAGAACAGGCTGATCTACTGAAAGGGGAGCACGGGCAAGACAGGAGATGTCTGCTGTGCCATGTTGGTCAGCTCCTTGGCTGGCCACTCATGCTGCAGTGGCTGGTGATAGCACTGTGTTTTTAATCCCAGAGCCGCCAGGGAAGCTGATGCATATCTTACCTGAAGAGTCTACCAAATATTGGATTGTTAGAAAAGTCATGATGTATTTGTTTCCTTTGTTTTTCAAGCAAAAATGTGTCATGACTTTTCTGACAACCCAATAGATAAAGTTCAGAACTCACTGTCCAGCTGTTTGGTAGTGTCTTAATAATAGAAACATGATTATTCACATATAAAATGTACCAATTTTATCAGACAGTCCTTCATTAAATACCAAGATTTGGTGAGGTCCTTGAATGATCAAACTAGAAATACCATGAGCTAGGGCAGCATGCACAAATGGACAGGTAAACTATGTTTTCCCTGTTAATTTGAAATTTCTGAGCTCACCGAGGCATTTTTATGCCTCCCCAGGTGACTATATTGTGATCAAAAGAGTAAAGGGTTTATTTCACTCGCTATACAGATGTGACAGTACTGAGCCACTACATTTGGTCTGTGACATACACACGCTCCTCCCACATTCTCAAAAGAAAAACCATTTGTACTTAGTGTTCGAGAACCCAAAACTACTCAGTGTCCCATTGTTTATATATAAGAAATAATAGGCTTCAATTTTCTGTCAATAGTAATCTTGTTTATACAAAATAATTTTTTGCCGTTCCTGTCCTCTGACACATAGTGACTGTAAGACAGGAAGGGAGGGTTTGTGGAGGGCACATTTTTTTTTTTATTAAAAAGTTTATTTTTACATCATTTTTCACATTTTTTTTTCATCTCAATTGTAATCCCCACGGGTGGAGGGCACATTTTTAAAGTAAAATGATATTCATCTCTTTGTAGATATTTTTTTGGACATCTAAAACTCATTTATTTCCTCTCCCTCCCTCCCTCTCTCCTCTCCCAACTCAGTCTCTCTCTCTCTCTCTACCCCCCTCACCTCTTTCCCATCAGGATAACATTAGCTTGAAAGCTGACAATTCAATCACATCTCAAGCAACCATTTACTCTGTTATTTAATAGGAGGGGGAAAACCCAGTTACCATAACAACTCACATCACATGGTAATTATGGAGTCTCTAAAATACAACCAACCATACTTTTCACAGTGTTTTCTAAAGAAATGTGTAGTAAACACAGACCCTACTTCTCCCAATTATTATACAGAATTTTCATCTAATAGTTTCATATTGCATGAATGCTAACACTACTCACTGTTCATCACAAGAAATCCTGTTTGAAAAATAAAGAAGGAACTGAAAGAAAATGGCAAATACGCTTCTTATATTACAAATTATGGGTTATATCATATAACCCACGTACTTTTGGGCATCTGAGGAACAATTTTAAAGGAGCTAGAAGAAAAACAAAATTAACTTATAAAGCAAAATGAATCAAATCATGATGAATTTTTTTAAAAAAGGAAAGAAACCAAGAATGTAGAAACAAATATTTCATTCAGAGTAGCACTGCCAGCAAGTCTGGATAAGACTTTTCTGAAATAAAAATAAAAAAATGAACTCATTACCTAATAAAGCCAAGATATGGCTAGATGGCAGCAGCATGCTCAGGTAAATTTGCATGTGCCCAAAGGTGGAGGAGATAATGAAGTAATCCTGCCATTCTCATCCAAGGACAATGAATGTCATCCAATTTAGGTGAGAGTGTCATGTCAGAGTTAGAAATGCCAAAGGGGGACACAGACAGGTGGCAGATTTCAGGGAAGGAAACTGTCATTCACCTTTAGCTTTTCATCAACAGGAGCCAAGTTAGTCTCAGGATGAGAAGTAGTTACAAATTAGAGCGGAAGAAGACAGCCCACTTGAGTTTGGTGAACCCTAGTAGATATGAAATGACCCCTGGTGCTCCCCTGTTCAAAGAAGCAAAGATAGAGAAAGGGCACTTCAGCCTAGGGGTATCTAAACAGGGACAGCAATTACCAGGGAGGCTTCTGGTATAGATGGTCAAATGCATATTGCAATTAGAGCTGAGTCTTCCAAAAGTAATGAGGAAGGGTTTCACATTAAGAAAAGTTAATGGTGGAAAAACAGTTTCAAAAGATGAGGATACAACACTCCCCAAAACAATCCATCACAGATTAACTAAATAACTAGTTCTCCATGAAACTGAAAATTACTTGACTTCACTAACATAGTTCTTGAGAAGAAATAATTATTATATAAAGCCTAATACATTTCAAAAACATGAAGAGGAGAGTACTTGTACATTCAAACAAAGACATTTCACTCATTCAGTGACTTACTCACTCACTCATCTAGACATAGAGGCTAAGAAGGTCATAGAAAATTCCATAGGGGTAGGTTATCTTTGGTGAACAGAAGTTAAAACTTGCAAATGAATAACAATACAAAAGACTATGTAAGAGCTTATGCAAATGACAATAATGTAATTGCTTAGTAAGACCGCAACAATGATGAGTTTTACAATTAAGTCATTAACAACATTTCTGGGAAAAAAAAGAAGCAATTCCACTAAATATGCTCACGAAATATAAAACACAACCAAGTTTCAAAAATATTAAACTAATTAATTCAATAAAAATTTATTAAGTATACTGTGTGTCAAGAATACCAAGTATTGGAGCTACATGTGACCAAAATTAACTTCCTCTTTTATTAAGTTTACATTTTCTCAAAAGTGATAGATACTGTCTTGTATTTTGCCTTGCATCTTGTGCCACTCAGGATTAGTAGGGATGAAAAGGAGACAGTAGTCTCCTATATTTAAAAAAAAAAAAAAAGTGAATTTATAATTATAGGTATTTATTACTAAAGAAACTCCTAGCCCAGATGTTTGCACTAAAGTAATGATAGTAACACTGGTAATTAGTAATACTAATACTATTACTAGAGTAATATTGCCCTGATAACACACCAAGCAAAGATATCACAATGAAACTACAGAAAAAATATCCCTTATGAACAGAGGCAGAAATATTGAATAAAATATCAGCAGATAAAATCGAATAAGTGGATGTTATTTCAGCAATGCAAGGTTGCATATGAAAATCACCTAAAAATTCATGATATTGATAAACATTTGACAAAATCCAACATCCAATTGGACAAAAACAATTTAGAAACTTCAGAATTAAGGCAAACCACCTCAGACTGATAAAGGATATTTATAAAAACTATTATAATTTTTAATTTTAAACACCAAATGCTTTCTCCTAAAACTATGAACAAGTAAACAATGTCTACTCTTACACACCTATTTATAACTATAATGGAGAACCAAGGCACTATAATGAGGCATGAAAGCGAGGTGAAAGTCATACAGATTAGAAAGAGCAAAACACAGACTGAACTCACAGACTGAGTTACAATGAAAAAAAGAAAAAATTTTAAAAATATGTAAGTAGATTTTATAAGATCATTGAAAGATAAAAGTATGTTTATACACTAGCAATTAACAGTAGGAAATACAGATAGAAATTAACAGTAGGAAATACACACAGAAGCAATCTAAGAGCATTAGCAAATTAAAATGTTTAGGGACATAAAATTCTTGTGAAATTTAACAACATATGTGCAAGATTTATAGTAATAGAACAAAACATTGACCTAAATAAAGATAACCCTCCAATTAGATATATGAAAGGAACATAGGCAGCATAGGATAAAGGTGGGTGACTAAAACCACCTCTATTTTGATTCAGTACAATGTCCATCAAAATTCCAATGCCATTCTTTATGGAAATAGAGAAAATTATCATGAAATTTATTTATTTGGAAAAACAAACAACCATGGCAATCTTGAGAAAAATACAGAAATGGAGGTATCATGTTCTCCAACTTCAAGCCATAATACAAAGTTACTGTAACTAAAACTGTATGATTCTGGAATAAGAAAAAACATAAATCAGTGGAACAGAATTGGGAATCCTAGAATAAAAGTACACATACATGGACAACTAATTTATGATGAAAGAAAAAAGAATTTACAACAGAGCAATGTAAATCTCTTCAGTAAATGGTTTTGGGGAAACTGCACAGTTACATACAAAATAATGAAACAGATCACTGTCACACCATACTAAAAATTAATTAAAAATGGATCAAAGATATGAATACAAGGTTTGAAACCGTAAAACAGATAAAACATAGATGATAAAGTCCTTGACATCAGCCTTTAAAAGATCTGTTTAGGATTCAACTCCAACAGAATGGAAAGCAAAAGCAAAAATAAATAAATGGGACGACATCAAACTAAAAAAAACTTCTGCACAGTTCTACACAGATTGCACAGCAAAGGAAATTTGCAACAAACATAGTCAGTGAATGGGAGAACACATATTCAATCATATGTCCCATAAGGAGTTAATATCCAAACTTTTCAAAGAACCCATACAACTCAACAGAAAAGCAGACAACATAATTTAAAAATAGGCAAATAGATAGCCAACAGGCATAGGAAAAGATGTTCATCATCTCATATTACTAGGGAAATGAAAACCAAACAGCAATACAAAAATAAGCAATCACCTCAGACCTGTCAGAATGGCTATTATTAGAAAGACAACAGACGTGTGTTGGAGAGAAGAGGCCCTTGTACACCATTGTTAGGAATGTAAATTTGGTGCAGCCATTATGCAAAACAGTATGAGGATTCCTCAAAAATAAGTAAATAAATAAAAACAAATTCCATTTGATCCATTGTGCCATTTCTTAATATTTACCAAAACATACAAAAAAAATACCTATGTTGAAGTGATACAATCACATATTTACTGTAACTTAATTTATAATCATCAAGAACTGAAAACAAACTAAGTATCTGAGAATGCAAACTGGTACAACCACTATGGAAAGATACATGGAGGTTTCTCAAACTATTAAAAATTGATCTTCCACATGATCCAGCAATTCCACTTCTAGGAATCTACACAAAGAACACAAAAACATTAATTCAAAAGGACACCAACACCCTATGTTTACTACAGTACAATTTTCAATAGGTAAGTTATTGAAGTAACCCAATTGCCCAAAAATAGATGCTGGGATCAAGATGTGGTATATTTAAAGAACAGAATATTATTCAGCAATCAAAAAGGATAATGAACTCATACCCTTCAGTAACAAGGGTAGAGCTGGAAGGGATTATGCTCAGTGAAATATTCCAGAACGAAAAAGAAAAATATCGAGCGGTCTCACTTACTGGAGGAATGTAGAGGAAAAAAAAAATAAGAATCAGAAAAAAAGTAACTATAATACAGTAAAAATCAAAAGCATTGGGCAACTATATAAATCAGAGACATTCTATAGGGGAAGAGGAGGGGGAAGGGTCAGGACAGGAGTAGGAAGAACACAAGGGACAATGGTAATGGTGCACAGGAGAACGGGTGGTAGGAATTTCACGGGGAAATCATACTGAAATTTATATAATGTTATAATGCAATGTTTCTTTAATTAAAAATATATGCTTTGCTATGCTAATTGGCAGTAAGTGGTAAGATACAGAATATAATCAAACAAATTTAGTGATACTAAGATTTATGAATTACATAACAAAATTAGATTTGTACAAAAATCTTAAAAGTCTGAATTATTCTTAAATACATTGAATTTTTATAATGAATATTTTTCCATTGATAACTGGTACATAACTTATGTCTAACCTATATAAATCTCTCTGCTATGATAGATTGTTTTTATTCATCTCTTTTATTTATTTATTTATTTTTTAAAGTTTTATTTATTTGTACATACAGAACTGGAGTACAGGCCAGAGGCGCAGGGGCAGTGAGAGGCTTCACCAGAGACTGAGTGGGAGCAGAACAGGCAGATCTATGAAGTTCACTGCTGAGGGGAGCAGCGGGCGGGTCAGGAGAGGTCTGCCACGCCATGTGGTCACCTCCGGGGCAGATGGGAATCGAACTCATGCGGAAGTGGCTTTAGCTTCTTAGTGCAGTGCTTTAACCTGCTGCGCCACCAGGGAGGGCCTATTCATCTATTTTAATTTATAAGCATGGCTGTCATAATTTTTTTTTTTAAAAATTATTTATACAGTACAAAATGATGTAAAAATAAACTACTATATTATTAAAAAAAGTATTTATTTATACATACAGAGCTGAGGTACAGGCCAGAGGTGCAGGGGTGGTGAGAGGGTTCACCAGAGACAGAGTGGGGAGCAGTACAGGCAGATTCACAAAGTACACTGCTGAGGGGAGATTTGGTGCACCATGTGGTCACTTCCCTGGCTGGGGATCGACCTCACAGTGAAGTGTCCTTGGCTAGCTTGCAGTGCTGCTGTTTAACCCGTTGCGCCACCAGGGAGGGGTGGCTGTCATAAATTTTTAAAATCAACAATAAATGCATTTTCCAACTACTTTTTAGTTTCTTTCCTTTGATAATCCTATAATCTACAATGCTGGTATTTGGTACAAATCATTGAACAACATCATCTTATTTTATTTTAAAAGGGGTGGCTGGAAACCAAAGGATATTTCTTCTTCCACTTTTATTTACTGTTTCACATAGTATAAATACTGATGACCTACAAACTTGCAATTGATGAGAATTAAGATATGGACAAGTTATTTCTTTATGTAATAAGTTAATACTTATTCTGAACAATGAAGTTAAACATTCAAGAAATAAACCAAATTCCTAGAAATAACTTCCTAAGGAAGGCTGGGTAGTAAGGTAAGAATGCCTGTTTCTCTCAGAAAAACAGCAGAATACTTTAGCATTCAGTTAGGTCAGTTATTTTGGTTATCTTTAAGAGCAACTTACATTAATTATGATAAAACATGGGGCCCCCTGTGGCCTAGGGGTTATGTCTGTTGTCTCTATGGCCTGAGATCAATCCTCGGGCAGGGAGCTAACTCACATGTGGTGCAGCTGACCTCTCCTGTCTTGCCTGCTGCTCCCCTCAACAGTGTATTTCAGTAGACCCACTGCTTTGCTCCCCACTCTGTCTCTAGTGAATCCTCTTAACCCCTACACCAGCGGTATACAATACAGTTCTTCTATACAAAATAAATAAATGTCTAAAAAATTATGAAAAAAAAATTACTTCCAAACACCAAATTTAACTAAAAATAAAGTGAAAGAAGGAAACTACAAAGGATATACAAAGTAGGAAGAGAGTACAAAGGAACCTACCTCATGCACCAAAGCAAGTGAGGTCTGCTTGAAACTTCGCCCTCTACTGGCCATCAGTCGGTTCAGTGGTTTCCCATCTTTACTCTGATACATTGAAATATCGTAACAAAATAACATACCACCTTGAAAAAAAAATGATACTTATAATGAAACTATTTCTTATGGAAAACAAGCTTCAATAATCCACATTCAACTAATTATAGCTTCAATAATCCACATTCAACTAATCTGGCTAGAAAGATTTAGAAATGAAAAGTTTTTGCTAAGCAAATTATGGTTTTTGACTTGGTATCCAAGGAAACAAAAATGGGAGAGATAAAAGATTACTAGCTTTAACTATCACTTTTAAAAGCCTTACTCATTTGTAAACAAATTAATGAATTAAAATTCATGACCTATGTAAACTGTTGTGATTCTATTGACCTTTAAAAATTAAATTTCAATTAAAGAAACATACTTGTGCTTATCAATCATCAATTCCTAATAACATAGGTTCCTTTACTTTATTTTTACAAATAGGTAAGTTTTCCCTCAGACCTGAATTTACATATATTGACTCACATTTTCTCCTTCCTCCTTCTCTAACTTTTCTCCTTCCAATCCTCCCCATCCTGATCAATTTAAGTTCTCAGCAAAACTTTCAGCTCCATCTGGGGCCTATGGTCCATCAAAAAAGCAGGTAGTATAGTTAGACTACTTTTGGAAACTATCTGGGTGTTTTTGAGCAAATAACAAAACACATTCAAGGATTAAGGTCATTTAAGACACAGCAATCATATTTTTAAACATCACATTGAAGAGCTATACATACTGAAAAGCACACTTAAGTATACAGCACAATCAATTGTCGTGAGCTGAATAAACATACAGTCAGAAACCAGATCAGGAAACAAAACATTCCTTCCTCATGACATTCCTTCCTCGTGTCTCCTTCCAGTCATATCCCCATGACCCTTAAGGAAGTATAGATTTTGGCAATCATTTCACTTATTTTGGTATTTTAGATAAATGATGTCACTGTCCATATATTTTTATATCTATTTTTATATCACTCAATATAATTACAGTGAGTATCATTCATGTTGTTACTGACACTTAAAGAACAGTCATTCTCATTGCTGAATAATTCTAGAGCATGTAAATATAAAATTCATTGATCCATTTTACTCTTAACTGGTATTTAGACAAGTTCCAAGGTTAGGGCTACTCAAGCAGAGATACTATGAATACTAGTAGCTTGTCTTTTAGTGACTTTATTTGGGTTTATCCCAAGAATGAAACTGTTGGGTAACAGGGTATAAATTGTTCAAATATGTTTCCAAAGTAGTGGAACTTCCTTATAGTCTCACCAACAGAGTGATCCAAATATTTACCAGTATGTTTCACTTTTCATCCTTCTTCATTTTAGCTTTTCTGTTAAGTAGGTAGAGAGGTAATTTATTTCAACCCTAATTTGTATTTTACTTATGACCAATGAAATTGACCATCTACTCATATGTTCATTAGACATAACACCCTCTTTTTGGTGCTCATTTAATTCTTTTCTTCCTACTGAGTATCCACCTTGCAAAAATTCTTTGCATAATCCAGAAATGAGTCCTTCATCAGATAAATGCCTTCTCTCTGTCGTTCTTGTTCGCACCTCTCGCTGTCTCCCTCTCTCTGTACTAGCCTCTCTTGTTTAATTTGTAGTTATTTACCAAACTTCTAGAGCTGGAAGTATAAGTGATGGTTTTCTTTCTTCTCTACTAGTAAGAGCACCACAGGTATAAATTTCTCTCTAACAATGTTTAAGCTATATTCCTACAAGTAGTGATATAGCTATTTTCAGTATTACTCAGTTTGAAATATTTTCTAATTTTCATTCTGATTTTTGATCCATGGTTTATTTATGTCTATTATTCAACTTCCAGACTGTTAGATACATTCTAGTTTTCCTATGTATGTAATGTACCATTTATGTATCTTACATATTCTTATGTATTTTTAGTTATATCCATTTGTTATCAGAGAACAAATTCTAAAAGTGATTTCAATATTTTAAAGTATGTTGGAAACTTATGGTCAAACATATGGTTATCTGGGTAATCTTCACATGTATAGTTAAAAAGTATGAAAATTTTCTTGCTGCAACATACAACATTCTATATGTATGTAATAAGGTTGTTTATAGTATTCAAGTTTTATAAGCTATTGATTTTTTTGGCCTATTTTGGTTTGTTCTTCAAGCTACTAAAAACAGTAGCTTTATTTCCTCTTTTTGTTCTGCTAATATTTTGTCATATGTATCTTTCCCAGTGTACTAACAATAGCTAGTATGTATCACTGTATAAGTTTAATTTATCTGTGCTTGTCATATATAGTTTAAGCTATGCTATTTCATGTACACTAAGTAGAACTGTGTTATTTTCTGAATGGAGTGACTTCTTCGTCTTTACAAATGTCCTATTTTTTCCTAGCTATTTCTTTTTTCTTATGCCTCATACCTTTTCACTATCTACTAGACAGTATATGAAAGAACCACAGAAATTCTAAATGACATTATCTTGTATCAGAGAGGAGTTTCTCTTCTTTGTTACACAGACAGAATGAAGGACTGATCAGAGTATGACAAAGGTCAGGTTTGATTAATGCTTGGGTAAGTCACAATCTACTTCTGCTTCAACTCTCTTCCTAAGGCACGTCTCCCACAAGATTTTCAACTTATAGACTAATCTGTTTTTGACTCCTCAATACAGACAAATGTATGGAAGATTTAGATCTGTCTTCAAAGGTTTTCAGTTTAGTTCTTTAGCCTTCCAACCCAAGTTAGGCAGATATCTTGAGGGAGAAACAGGCTCTGTGCGTGTGAGGTCTCTGAAATCCCCACTTTTGTTATTCAAGCACCACATGAATGTCAAGATCTCTGTTGGTTTCTCTGCCTCCTGTATGTTTCTTGCTAAGATCAAGCCTGGATTTCAGCCTCCAGCTGAGGTCAGAATTAGTAAGTGCATCCAGCTGAAAAGAGCTACTGCTCTTCAGTATCAGTTCATTACTTATGGGCTTTGTTTTCAAATCTGTTCTATCCAGTCTTTGTTTCTTAAGTAAGATAACAGTGAAAGAGGATTTCACTTTGCCTTTCAGAAACATCAACCTTGTACTTTAACTTTCAGTGCAAATTCAACATTCAGGAAATGTCTCAGGGAATGTTCCAATTTGTCACCTGTAGCAGAGACTTCAGAGAACAAAACCAAGAGGACATACAGAGAAATAGACAGACAGATGGACAAGTGGACAGACAGATAAAGGAATACATATTTTAAGAACTAGCTCACAAATTATGGAGACTGAGAAGCTGCACACTCTTCTTTGCTATCTGGAGGAGACCCAGTAAAGTCTTGGTGTAATTCAGTCTGAGTCCCAAAGCCTCAGAACCAGGCACGCCAATGTCCAAGGGAAGAAGAGTTTGGATGTCTCAGCCCAAGGAAAGAGACCAAAATCACTGTTTCTATCTTTTTTGTTCTATTCAGGCTCTCAACAAATTGGATGTTGCCCATCCATATTGGTGAGGGGTGATCTTTACTCAGTCTGCTGATTTAAATGCTAACCTCCTCTGGCAACACACACACACTGAGAAATACTGTCTTAACAGCTAGGTGGGCATTCCTTAGTCCAATCAATTTGTCACCTAGTCCTATGGAAACACTCAAAGTTCCACTATTTTTATTATTCTCCAGTAGACTTCTTCCTGGGCCAAATCCCAACATTAGACCACAATCCAGACTCAATGAATATCCACCAAGGACTGGGCAACAGTAATATCATAAAATATTCTCCCTGTTCTGGAATTTTAGTCTATTCATCTGTGTCAGAATTCTCTGAGGCCTTAAACTGATTTGTTGTGTCTACTGTTAGCAGCAGCATCAGCAGCAGCAGCAATGCCTTGTCATGATGAATTTTTATACTCTACTTGGAAGTGGAAGCAAAATCATTACATAAAAACCCACACCTTAGTACTATTACTATGCTTACCTGCCAGCCCAGGTTTCAATCCTGGTTGCTTATTGGTTTCATACATTTTCAAAATGAAATTTGGAATTCCAGCTACGGTCTTTCCTTGGTCTGAGCGGGGACCTCCTTTTAATGCAGAGTGATACACTCCACGGGGCATATTCACCATTTCTTGCTTCACCAGTGATGTAAAAAACTCCTCCAAAGCTGGAAAAGGATAAAAAGGAGATCAAAAGTAAACACAGTATGCTAGGACGGAAAAATTCATGCTCAACTCATGCATTTAAACTTTGTTGTACTTGAAGATGAACCCCATAAAATAAAAGACAACTCTTTATTTCCATCCCTTTGTTCAATATTCCTTTCACCTGGAACACACTCATCCCATATTTCCATGTGAGCTGCTCTGATCCCTCTTGCCAGTTAGGTATTTTCAGAGAGGTCTTTAAGACTATCCATCATTCTGTAGCTATTAAAAAAAAATGGGGCCCTCCCTGGTGACACAATGGGTTGAAACACAGCACTATGAAGTTAGCCACAGTCACTATAGCATGAGTTCAATCTCGACCAAGAAGGAGACCCACATGGCATAGCAGACCTCGCCTGTCCTGCCTGCTGTTCCCCTCAGCAATGTATCTCAGTACATCTGTCTGTTCTGCTCCCCAATCTGCCTCTTACCCTCCACACCTCTGGACTGTACCCCAATTCTGTATGCATAAATAAATCTTTTAAAAAAATGAGCTCAGTTTTTTTGGTTGCGCTCTTCTGTTAAGTCCAAAATCTTTACTGCTTGACATTTTTACTTATTGTGAGATAATACAGGTATGTGGGATTCGAAGGCAATAAATAAAATACTTGATAAGACCAAAGGTTTATATTCAAGTGTTGTTTTCCTAAAGACCACTAGAGGTTGCCCATTACAGAAACAAAATCCACAAAAACATGAAAGCTAAACAAATTATAGGGTAAACAAAAAAGGAAACCATTGCCTGTTACCTCCTATAGAAATAAAAAGCAAAGATCCACCAAATGAAACTGGAATTTCATTCTGAATAGACCTGGATGTCTCCTTTGAATGCCCCTGATTAAAGGTAGCAGCGCGTGCTCACAGGCACATCTGTCTCATGCCCAGTTCTGTCATTCCTTTATAGAACCTTCCCAGGTGGAACCCAGCTTCTCAACTCAAAGCCCAGATAACATCTATACGACAGGTTTTCCCTTGACCCCTCCAGATCTACCTTCTGGTCCCTTAACCCTGTTGCACACTGTGGAAGAATAATCTTTAGCAACTCAATAGTCTTCCTTATTCCCTGGCTTCTAGTTGGCTTCATCCAATGGGAGAGTGGCAGGAAGTCAGATGGTAGAAAGGGAGAGAAGCCAGGGAATGTATTCCCCAGACACCCTCCTGCAGCATCACTCTAGTTTGCCTGTATTCATCTCCTGCAGGTCTTGGCTCTTGTTAAGCAGTCCTATTTATGGCACAGATACTCTCTCTTATTCTCCTGTTAGCCTCCACTTACCTCCTCAGGCTGGGGACACTAACCATTGCTTATGAATTTCCCTTAACCTTGACAACACAATTTTAAATAGTCCCTCTATAAAACTCTCCTCTATTACTCCACTGGAATGTTCCTACCCTTTCCAGCCCAGATGCTTATAATCAATGATTTAAATGAAAGAGATGAGTAACATCCAACTGCAGGCCACACACCCCAATTCATGCATATATATGCATATGTATTACTACTTCAAAATGAGCTTGAGTAGAGATGTCTCAGATTTTAAGTAAGCATCATCTGCTTGTGAGACCAGAAGAGTCATAGTGAAAGGAAGTCATTTCATGCTTTCTCAGAAGGGATGTCACTCTGGAAAGATCTGGTATATGTCAACATACAAGTACACATACATCTGCCATAGACTAGTCTGGAAATGGAAATCTACCTCTTCAATGAACTAAGGATTAGCAAATAATGCCAGCCCTGACAATAGCTTCAAGATGCCATTTGTGCCACTGCATACAGAGTACCATCTTCCCCTAGCCACAAAAGTAGCAACCATTTCAGGGCTGGAGAGCTGTAGAGAGGTATCCATGGCATGCGTGCAGGGCCGTTGCAGCTGTAGGCTGGCCAATATGCCTCTATGTTAGTGGACAATGGTTCCGGGGTAGCCCTCACCATCCGTAGCAGCTCAAGCTTCTCTGGCCTGCTCCTGGGCATGTGATGGGTGATCTGTCCCCCCACCCCCACTGCCTGGTTTAACTTGTTTGCCACAACAAAGTGGCCCAGCCCCTCCCCCCAAAGTAGCAACTAGGAACTTTTCTTTATTGTCTTTGAACCTCGCCCAATCTTTTCCTTTCTGATGACCAGAGAAAATTTGGGAACTGACACGGAGTATTATGAATAAAACTTTAAAGCAGCTCAAATCCCAGATGTCATTCAATAGGTACCAGA
Organism: Condylura cristata; assembly: GCF_000260355.1. NCBI lineage: Eukaryota > Metazoa > Chordata > Mammalia > Eulipotyphla > Talpidae > Condylura > Condylura cristata. The sequence continues at coordinate 54,842,607 of NW_004567107.1, read as the reverse complement.
AAAAGCAAACTATATTACATCTTATAAAGGAATGCTACTTAGTAATAAAACAATGAACAATAGATACAGATAATTGTTTGGATGACTCTCAAAGACATGCTGCATGAAAAAAAGCTAATCCCAGAAGAAAATATAACATATAGGGAAAAAAATGGGTTAAGTTCAAAAGGTCTATAGTTAATTGTTTTGTTCTGATGTCACTTTTCTGGTTTTAATAATGACCTAAGGTTATGTGAGATGTTATCAATCAATGGGAGTAGGTGGCTGGATGGTGCACAGGAACTTTCTAAACTGTTTTTGCAACTTTTTGTATGACTACTGTTATTAAAAAAAAAAAAAGATCAAAACCCAGTAGCATCCCTATTCAAAAACAAGGCAAAATACTTGGTTAATTTTGCAGCTGCTTTTGGGTTCACTTCAAAGGGATTAAAAGGAGAAAGGCCAGGATGCACATTCACTGAGTACAAACTGGTTTTCTTCCTAGAGCACCTAAAACCAAAGACACATCATTCACTTGTTCTTTTTAGATTCATAAGGCTGGTACCATTTTCTGGTTCTTTTTGTGTTATTCCGTAAGCTCAGGGGAAGTAAGGCATAGAAAAATGGGCAATGTTGCCCATTGTGACATAGCTTACCAAACACAGCATCTAAGACCACCCACTTGACCACTGAGTTTTCTCTGACCAATAGAGCTGCTGACCTCACCTACTGCCGCTGTTTCTCAGGACACCAATAACTGTCAAGTGCAAACTGTCAGAAGAGCCAGGTGAGGGCAACCCCAGCACTGCACACAAGAGGAAGACAGAAGCCACACATACCTTCACAACAACCATCTTTCTTCTTCTAATACCACAGGCCAGAGTACATTTGAGGGAACAAGGTACTTAAAAACACCCAAGAAGACTGTGAACTCTGCGACCATTTTAGAAAACAGAAGGAACTTTGGAACAATGAAGGTTTTCCCTCCTTTGGACTCACTAATAACTGCAGGCCACAACCTAGACTCCTAATGACCCATGAGGTAGGAAGGGGAAAGAAGTGAAGAGGGAAAAAGGGAAACATTTTTAATGCTTATTCTGTACGGCAGGAGAAAAAACAAGGTCTAAGCTGCACTACTCAGTTTTCTCTGAGGCACAGGGTTGGGAAAGAAGTTTTGTCTAGAAAGAAATAGTATACATTTGACTGAATTCCTTGTTAGTCACCATATGGTATAAACCAATGGGGGGAAATAACCCATCTACATTACCAGCTAATGAGACCATTGGAAAGATAAGATGATGTTGGTTGTGTTTATTTGCTTTGATTTTCAGAAATTACAATTTAACATCCATAAACATGCAAAATAGAATTAGACTAAATGCAGTAGTAGGTGCATACTCGGCAGAATGTTGGTCAATCCTGCAAAGCTACTTAATCACAATGGATTACTTGGAGAAAGTCTGTAGTAGTCAGAAAATTAAAATTAAAATAAAGTAATACAAATTCCCAATCACATTTCTCAGATGTGACCACCTGCCACTTCTAAGATAGGACATATAATTTTCATTTCTAAACATGACACCCATATAGGATGATCAAAATATGTAAATAACTTTCCATAAGTTTTTAAAAACTGAAAGGCCATTTTTTAAAAATCATTAATTTATAGTTCTCAGATATTGGTACATTCTTCAGAGTAACCTACAAAAAAATAAAATGTAATGAGGAAACTACCTAGAAAATCTCTAAAGAGCCTAACAATCTTTTAACTTCTATAGTAAAGAACTATTATGTGAAAGTTAACGTCCCACTGCAAATTTTTCCTCTAGAATAACTTTAGCTTTTGAAATGAATTTTAATTTTTAGTGAAAAAGGTTGTTTAAACTAATTTTAGTTTTCTAATTCAGTTTTCCTGGGTTCAACATTTTTTGATGTATTTGGACTCTACAAAGCTTAAGCAGTTCTTATAGAACTGAAGGCTGTGTTTTGCATGTCAGATAGAAAATAAGCTCCTAAGATTAAATTTAGTAATAATGTGTACACATCACAAGACACCATCAGACAGATAAAATCACAGAGACATTTCAGCTTTCCTGCCACTACAGAGGAGTCACCTGGTAAAACCACAGGAGCAGTGAGTGACAACAGTTTGAGATAACAGTAGCCTGGGATGGAAAGATCCATGTCTTTGTCCTCACTCTCATCTTCCTCATCTTCATCTTCATCTAGTTCATCAGGGATTTCTGGTCTTATCTGAAATGACAGAGAAGGTAAAACTAATACTTAAGATCATTTTTTAAAAATCCTTTTTATGCTAAGATTTATGCCAGTTGAGTTAGATTGGTTGCTCTATAATGACAGAAGCCCATAAAAGTTTTGAAAAAAATCTATTCATTTTCAGATTAACCAAATGGCAAGCTCAAATCATTTTATTAGTTATAACCACAGATACAGATAAAGAACTAATGACAATACAGTAAAAAAAAATCACCATAAATCAGCATGAGCAATGATTGTTATAAAAACCTAATAAGCCCACATTTTACAACATCCAACAATAAAGTTAAAACAGTGACATATTCAATATATAGAAATTCTATGGTTTAAATTAAATATTTGCCTGTCTGAATACTGTTTTTTAATTTGTGATTTAGTTATATGTCTATGGCAAAGTTTAAAACCTTCCAGTAGGATATGTAGTAGAGATCAGAAAGGAGAGCATACTTTAGTTTTTTTGTTTTTTGTTTTTTTTTTTTTTAATATTTAGCAGGTCATTGCTATAGGATATAAAACACTGAAATCTGTAATTGGTAGCTATACTTCATTGTGTATAATTTGCAGTTTGCAGGTTTTGTGGTTGCTCTGTGATTAGTTGGGTTTGTTTGAATCAAAAATTAAAAATGTAAAAAGATTATCCCTATTGTAGTTTCCACAAGATTTAACTGTCAAGCAATTAATTAAATTTTTAATACTTTCAATGACACACCATCATAATGCCCACATGGAGATAATTAAGCATTAGGGGAGGAAATCAAAATATATAAAAGTGGTTGCTATAACCATAAAGTGCCAGAACCCAGTCATTACCATTAGACTGTCTCCCGGAGTTATTTTTAGAAATAATTAACAATTCCTGCAGACTGCCTTCTTCATAGGTCCCCAAAGTACTGTTCCATTTAAGAACTGCACTGAGTCAGGATTCTTGTAGGGGGATAAAAGAAAACAGAGAGGAAATGCTTCTCTTAAGTATAATAACCTCCACTCCAATGAAGCCTTTCAACCATAACTAGTGTTCTTTTCACTAGTGAAGGCGGGGGGAAACACCCTGACAGCCTGAGCACTTTTCCAAGACAAGATTTAATTCAACATTGCATTCCTAATTCTCACAGGACCTTACCACCCATAATTAAAGAGGTAACAATAATGCATGTTCTACATAGAATATAATAGCATTTAGTGGTATGAAACCACAGCAGAGAAATTTTGGTACTTTTACAAATCTTTTGATTTGGACAAGCAGGCTTTTCTAAGAGTCTCTGGTGAGCATACATCCTTGGAACTTGCCAGGTTTAGTATTATCAAGGGTTATCTTATAGAGTAAGTAACAAGTCCTAGTTAGGGCCCTCCCTGATTGCACAGCGGGTTAAAGCACAGCACTAAGAAGCTAAAACCACTTCAACATGAGTTCAATCCCTACCTGCCCCGGAGATGAACCACATGGTGTGGCAGCCCTCTCCTGACCCACCCCCTGCTCCCCTCAGCAATGTACCTCATCAATCTGCCTATTCTGTTCCCCACTGTGTCTCTGGTGAATCCTCTGACCACCCCTGCACCTCTGGCCTGTACCCTAGTTCTGTATGGATAAATAAATCTTTCAAAAAAAAAAGTCCTAGTTAGTCAAATTTTTCAATTGTTCACCAAAAGGAACTGAATCTGGGTCCATTGCCTCACTTCCTAACATTTTGCCTATCAGAGTACAAGGTGAAAATAATATCTGAACAGCATACTGAGGGAAACAGGCAACAACTCTATAGCTAGAAACTATGTCGGTCACACGAACAGCCATAACAGTGCATAAAAACACTGGGAAGCTGTGATCGGATCATATTTCCAAGTGATAAGGAGCCTGGGGAGGTGAAGGCCAGAGGTGAACACTTAAGCTAATATGCAAATCAGAGTGATGACAACAATGTGAAGAAATCAGAAGACTCACACACTTGCTGGCTGAGGTCCTTGAGAACTGTTTGGCAGTTTATCAGAATGCTGAATACAGAGTTACCTTGTGGTCCAACAATTACACTCCTGATTAAATAACCAAGAAAAAATGAAATACACAATCATACAAAAACTTGTACCAACTGTGTTATTCATAGTAGCTAAAATATGGAAGCAACTCAAATATCCACCAACTGATGATTGTGCAAGTTAAAGTGGTCTATCTATGCAGTGGAATATTATTTGGTTGTAAACAGGGATGAAGTACAGATATGTGATATACAAATGAACCATGAAAACATGTTAAGTATAAGAAATCAGTCACAAATGACCACATACTCTGATTTCATTATAGAAACAGCCAGAACAAGCAAATTTATACAGACATAAACCATATAAATAGTTGCTTAGGGCTGGGGAAGGGGAAGGGGAAAACATCATGGGGATTGACCACTAATATTGATAGAATGCTCTAAAATTAGATGATCGCTCTGTAATTATTTGCATAATTTTTGAAAATATAAACACTATTCAACTGAACACTTTAAATGGACAGATCATATGGAGTGCAGATTATTTTTTTTGTAAGATTTATTTTATTTATGCATACAGAACTGGGGTACAGGCCAGAGGTGCAGGGCTGGTCAGAGGATTCACCAAAGACAGAGTGGGGAGCAGAACAGGCCAACTGATGAAGTACACTGCTGAGGGGAGCAGCAGGCAAGTCAGGAGAGGTCTGCCACGCCATGTGGGTCATCTTTGGGACAGGCGGGGATCAAACTCATGCTGAAGTGGCTTTAGCTTCTTACCGCTGTGCTTTTAACCTGCTGCACCACCAGGGAGGGCTGCAGATTATATCTTAATATACTTGCTTTACAAGAAGGGAAGGAGGAAAACAAAAGGAATGCTATAAGAAAGAGGCAGAAAGGAAAGGTGAGGAGGGTTAGAGGTGGAAGAGATGAAGTAAGGCTGAGAAGCAGAGCAAGCAGCAGCAAAGGTGGTAGAAGCAGCAAATCAGAAGGAAAAGAAGCATATGCAGAAATGACCACCACCTTCAGCGGCACCATAAACTGGTGTGTGAACTCTTCAAGTGACCAAATGTTTCCAAATCCAGAATAATTTAGTAAAAAGGGGACGTGATCATTCTTATAACACATTTTGTCCTGTCCTGTCCTGCTAAGTTAACCTAATTACTCAAAATGACTCATAGCACCAGGCTATCAATATTTCTGAAAGCCATAAAAGAAAGATTTATCTTGTTGGGGATAGAAAGACTTGATCTATACATGTATCTTAAATTGTTTAATTTCACATTTACATAACTGGATGCCTATATTAATGTATCTACTTTGTGGTAATAAAGTATGTTTTTACAAAGGAAGTACAGATGTACTGTCATTTAAGAATAGATGTACTTTACCTACTTAAAATGGTATGATTATTCTGTGACTTTGGTTTTTCAAATTCAGTTGATTCTCCTAAACAACTTAGCTCTTATTGTGAGACCTCTGCTCACCTCTTTTTTTTTTTTTAAGATTTTATTTATTTATGCATACAAGAGCTGGGGTGTAGGCCAGAGGTATGTGTGAGGCAGGGTGCAGTGAGAGGATTCACCAGAGACAGAGTAGGGAGCAGAACAAGTAGATCTACTGAAATATACTGCTGAGGGGAGCAGCGGGCAAGACAGGAGAAATCTACTGAGCCATGTGGGTCACCTCCCTGGCCAGGGATCACACTCAAGCTGTGGTGGCAGTGGATAGCTCATAAAGCTAACATTTAACCCTTGGTGCCATCAGGGAGGAGCTGATGGCTCACCTCTTAAGAAAGATTTGTTCCAGTTTCCCTATATAAGCCTCAAACTTCTGCCCATAGTTGAGTGCAACAAAGATCAATGTGAGTACCACTAAGGAAACTCAAGAGAAGTCATATGAAAGAATATCTATTAAAAGTACAATATTACGACAAATATATTAACTGCTAAAATGCTCAGGAAAACTCGTACGTTCTCTCTCTCTCTCACATACACATACAAACACATACATACACCTCCTCCAATCATAGGGGGGAAGCAAAACAAATCGATCTACTGAAATACACTTCTGAGAAAGCAGCGAGAGAGACAGGAGAGGTCTGCTGAGTCACGAGGGTCACCTACAGGGCTGTGGATCAAACTCATACTGCAGTGGCTGGTGTTAACTTGATAGTACTTAGACTTAATTAACCCTTTGTGCCAGCAGGAGGCCCAGTTACACAGTTTAAAGTGATGTTTGTCAATCAGCAAGAAATCTTTTTCAGTAACATATAGAAAGGCAAACTTACAGAACTAGCTAAATTATAATCTACAAAATGGTGAAATAATAAGAATGTATTATTTCTCTTTTAAAAAAATTGACTTTTGGGCCCTCCCTGGTGGCATAGCAGGTTAAAGCACCGCAATAAGAAGCTAAAGCCACTTCAGCACGAGTTTGATCCCCAGCCCCAGAGGTGATGCACATGGTGTGGCAGACCTCTCCTGACCGGCCCACTGCTCCCCTCAGCAGTGTACTTCATCAGTCAGCCTGTTCTGCTCCCCACTCTGTCTCTGGTGAATACTCTCACCACCCCTGTACCTCTGGTTCATATCCCAGTTCTGTATGGATAAATGAATCTTTAAAGAAAAATTGAATTTCGCATTATGCTAATTTACATATTATCTTAGAAATTCTTACAAGTGGAAAGAAAGAATGTAGATGAACTTTCACTGGAAAGATGAGAGGTTCAGGTAACCTTCATTTTTATGAGTAAATCAAATGCCCGTGGTGTAGAATGAGTAAGCTCTGACAACAAAGAATAACTGTTAATTTTTACAGTATAGGACATCCTCCCTGATAGGGACTTAAGAAACATAAAAATACTTTTATAGCAAATGAGCCTCATTTTTACATCACTGTCATCATGTACAAAACAGAGGTATGGAATTGACTCAGTCATATCCTTAGCCTTTAGGGATCTGTTTGAGGACATAAATACACAAATCATTTTCTGAACTTTTTAGTACTTAGATATTTAATTAATTTATTTATTTAAAGATTTTATTTATTTATGCAGACAGAACTGGAGCACAGGCCAGAGATGAAGGGGGTGAGAGGATTCACCAGAGACAGACTGGGGAACAGAAAAGGCAGATCTACACTGTTGAGGGGAGCAGCAGACAGGACAGGAGAGTTCTACCAGGCCATGTGCATCACCCCCTTCGCTGGGGATTGAACTTGTGCTGCAGTGGCTGTGAAAGCTTCATAGTGCTGTGCTTTAACCTGCTGTGCCACCAGGGAGGGCCCAGTCCTTAGATATTTAAATAGCCAAACTGAAAATTGGCAATCAATAAAAATAAAAAGAATGTAATATCTTGGAAGGAATATTCTCAATGAAGAGGCAATCTCTCTTTATCAGAAGTTGGGGGACAGCAGACTCTTTTAAGTCGCTTAGATATCTTCATACTAATCCCAGTTGAGTATATACATTACAGGGAACTACTATTACTTCTGGAGATAACTCCTATCACAAAAGGGGGCTAAATCAGAAAAAAAAAGTTGAAAGTCATGTGTGCACAGTAACCCCAATTCAAAGTACATTTCTGTGCTTTATGTTAGAAGGTTGAAGGAGATATTTATGGCTATTTAGGCCCTAGAGGATAGCTAAGAGTTATATTAACAAAACATGTACTATTTAACTGAGTATAAACTCTAATAAACATAACCAAAGGCTGAATATAGCCCTAAAGTAGAAAAAAACAAACATAATATTTAAATAGGTAGACACAAAATAGTCAAGATTATAGGGGAATTATTTAATAAAAACTTTCAGCTGGAATGTTTCAGGGATAGTTAAAAGTAAAGGTTAAAGGGCCCTCCCTGGTGGTGCAATGGTTAGGACACAGCCCAGCAAGCTGGCCACAGCCACCTCAGTGTGAGTTCAATACCCACCTGGAAGTGACCCACATGGTACAGCAGACCCCTCCTGATCCACCCACTGCTCCCCTCAGCAGTGTACATTGTCAATGTGCCTATTCTGTTTCTCACTTTGTCTCTGGTGAATCCTCTCACCACCCCTGCACCTCTGGCCTATACCCCAGTTCTGTATGTATGTATATATGTATAAGTAAATAAATAAATAAGAGTAAAATGTAACTGTCATGAATGATTCACATTATCAGTTGCTTATTATAAATAATAATAAAAGTTATATTTCCAGAGGCAGTAGCTAATCTGGTTATTTTGTTTTTTTCCTTTTCTTCTTTCTTTTTAATTAGTTGTGAATATTAGTTGTCCCCATGGTAAAGTATGAAGTCACATCTTTTGAGTCATTGACCCTCTTTTCCTAAAGCTTCTAATTTGAGTAAACTTCACAACAACCCAGTCAACCATTTTTTGGGTTCTTACTGAGTGGAAATCCTGTCTGACACAGGATTTGGTTTTTATAAGAGACTTATTTTCAGAGCCCCTTACATGAGGTCGGCAATTCAATTCAAGAAAATGGAGTTTTGTTAAGGCCCTATCTGTATCTATTCTTTTTTTTTTTTAAAGATTTATTTATTTATGCATACAGAACTGGGGTACAGGCCAGAGGTGCAGGGGCAGCAAGAGG
>NW_004567107.1:54741219-54833495 GCF_000260355.1 Condylura cristata | reverse complement strand
CAGGAGAGGTCTGCCACACCATGTGGTCTCCTCCGGGGCAGTCGGGAATCGAACTCATGTGGAAGTGGTTTTAGCTTCTCAGTGCTGTGCTTTAACCCGCTGCACCACCAGGGAGGGTATCTATTCTTTATACAAAGTCAATCCAGTAAAAAAAGGTAAGCCATTTTAAGACTGAAGATCCCAAGAAATTCACACCAAAACGACTTGCCATTTGACTTCAAGTACAGATTATGTGTGGTTTTATACATATTTCTTCTAACATAATGTCTGCCTTAACTTTAAAGACATTTAATAAACATCTATATGCATTTGAAGAAATAGTAATAGTAAATGTGAAGTCAGACACTTAATTCCTTAATATTATCCATTACATTTCAGTTGGTTCTATTAGGGAGATAGTAAAAGAGGTTATAAGTTTTTAGTTTAGTCTAAAACCTAAGATAAGGTCACACTATGTATTAATCCTTAAAAGACAGTGGCATCTTCTTTATCTAGTTTTTTTGTTTGTTTGTTTGTTTTTAGCTAACCTACACATCACTTCATACAAAACTATAAAGAGCAGATAGTTTCAGGTGGCATCTCACTTCTACATCATAAATAACAATCTTTGCCTGCACACATGCAGACTAAACCCCTAGTCTCTAAAGGTCATACTTGAATTTGAAATCCAAGATGTTTCACTAACTTGGCAAAGTAGTTTCTCAAAGGCATGGCTCTTCTGGAGTAAAGTCATAGGCACAAGCATGAAATCTTACATCCACTCACCTTAAGAGTTGATTTTCACTATAGGTGTCTAATGCCTGTTTTGGAGAGATTTAAACATATTATCTGCAAAATCTAAAATCTCTCCTGTCTCTTACAGATTAAACAAAACATGAATACAATTTTTTTTATTTTATGAATGATACATCTGGAATAATATACACATCTATCAGGCAAGAATCTCTTGAGAAGGGGAATACATAAAGTTGTAAAACCCAGGGAAACCAGTGAGAAAGAGAAAGGCCTACCTTTTCAGGCAGATGAAGAATGGTGTGTTCTCCAGCACTGAAGTGTGACAGAGATTTATATGCAGCATTTGCTACAATCGGGTCCTAGACAGGGCAAGGGTAAGACAAAGAAAACAACATATAGCAAACATCAACCCTGGAGAAAAGAAATCTTCCTTCATTAACCTCAAAATCCTATAGTGGGTAATTTGGAAATAATCAAGCCTTGCTCAATCTATCCCAGTTAAAAACAAAGAAGACAGCCTTGGGCAGGGAGGATCAGAAGCATCAAATTTTTATGTAAGTTTGAACATTAAGCATAAAATACTCATAATTTCTCAGGTTTCCATGAGGTGGTATTACTTAGTAGAGGGAGTATGAGGATTTAGAGTCCAACTGGTATTCCAGCCCCTCAAAGGGAATCTAAATTAGCCTCTTGGAATCTAAGCTCTTTTACTCCTAAATTGATTACAAAATCACCTATACACTACTTCTTTATTGGAAATAACATTTTTAAAAAAATGGGTTGTTTCTTGTTTACTATGACCATTGGGGGAGGGACAAAGAAAAGAGAAAGGTCATTTAAAAATACGAGACAATGTCAATAGTCCTTCGCATCTATTAGCTTTACAAAGTAAGTGTGCTTGACAGTGTAAAAAGTTTTCACTGATATAAACAGATTAATTTCAAAGCCTAATTTATTAATAGTCACCATTCTTTTAAAATCAAGAATCTATCATTTCAAGGGACTTATGTTTTTTATTCTAAGAGTCTTATTTACAGTGCTTTCCTCCCCCGGTCAATAGTACCTGGTTTTGAGTCTGGGTCCAAAGGAAGCTGAGGACTTGAACTTTAAAATTCTGAAACATTAAAAATCAGAAATAAATTTTAAGACAAAGATAAAACATAATCAGCAATATAAAGTAGCAACTAATGGAATTAAATTACTTTAAAATTAAATAATGACATGATCCTGAGCCACTGCCCACGGGACAGTTCACCCTTCTCCAATGGACGACATGGCACAGAGCACCCTCTAACATCTAGTGTGATTATTTTTGTGTGTGGTCCACTCCCTACTAGATTGTGCATGCCTTAGGGCGGTGACTGTATCTTTTTCAATTCAATAACTTGACCATTGCCCCCAGAATAGTTCCACAAAGTTGACAGATATTTAATAAATAATTCACCATAAAAGTTGGGTCCTCCCTGGCGCAGCGGGTTAAAGCACAGCACTAAGAAGCTAAAACCACTTCAGCATGAGTTTGATCCATGCCCCCACCGGAGGTGATCCACAAGGTGAGGCAGACCTCTTCTGACCTACCCGCTGCTCCCCTCAGCAGTGTACTTCCTCAACCTGCTGTTCTACTCTCACCACCCCTGCACTTCTGGCCTGTACCCAGTTCTGAATGCACAAATAAATAAATCTTTTTTTTTTTTAAAGTCATTTATCCTCCAGCCAACATGCAGAGACTTCTTCATACCAGGCATACATAACTCCTGCTCCTTAATTCTAATTATGTAAGCTTCTTTTATACCTCCTTGTCTGTACCTATCCTAGTCTCCAAACTTTAATGGAAAGCATTATTTCATTAATCTTTCAAGATCCTATTCTAACAAGCTTCCTTAAGTTTTTTTCAAAGAATATAGGTCATTTCCGCCACCATATGCCAACCCTTTAACTGTTCTCATTCAATGTTATTAATTAGATTTATCATTGCTTCTGTCTATGTCTTTTACCAAACTTTGAACTTTTAGAAGGCAGGAACTGACAAAGAATATGTAATGGAAAAACACTATCTGGATTTAGACACCATGTTTCACTTAGAAACTAATTTTGGTTGAATTACTTGCTGGGCAGAAAGTACTCAATGGAGATTTGTTTAATAAGTGGATGGACCTCTCAATAAGCTCAGATTCTCCAGCTATATAATAAAAAAGAGTACTTTACTATCAGCTTTTAGAATTAATTGGTATAAGACAACTAGAAGAATGCTCGAAATATAATAGGTACTTTAAAAAAGTATTTATTATTTATTTGTATTGCTGAGGCCAAATACAGTTTTATGTATATATTCTGTTTTAAGAAGACTGTCTAAGACGCAGTACAGATTCAATATATTCTAAGTCAGTAAGTGAGTGTATTACTTACTGATTCTACTGAGTGTAGAATGTATCTATACTCCGCAAAGCAACTCAGAAAGTACATTCATGGAAATGTGTAGTCTATTGTCAATGATTTTATAATTTAATGAAAAAAATAATGTATGTATAAATATACCTATAGCATGAAGTAACTATTCTTAAGACAGTATAAAGAAAAATTCTCAAATGATGGGATGATATACACCTAATTCTTTAAAATAGAGTTTCAAATTAGAAGTAAAATAGAAAGTAATTCTATATAGAGAGAACATGAAAGAAATAGTGAAGTTTGGAGGCAGAGAACAAAACTACAAGTGGTGTCATTTTTCTGGAGCATATGAGGCAGAGAATACACTAAGATCAGATTCTAAAATGCCTTATTGATTGGGTATAAAGAGGTTGAACTTAATTTTAGGGAAATACAAGCACTAAGAGGGAGGGGAATCAGAGATAGCAATGACCTAAAAGAATTTTAAAATTGCACTCAATTCTGACTTAAATTCAACCAACCTCAAACAATTATCAGAAAACAAATTATTTCAACACACAAAAGGAGGAAGGAAAGTGAAAAAACAAAATGCAAGGGGCAAGGAGAGAAAGACAAAACTGTCAGTGAGCTCCCACTACCTTTCTTTAGCTTACTTCAAATCAGACTATGATCACTGAGGGGTACTCCCTCACCGGGAGGAAAAACACTGGATGGAATGGCCTTTAGATCTGATAGCAGTCTAACTGAACAACAGAGGAACCCTAGTAATATAAGCATGAAGGTAAATTAAAGTAAGTTACCTATGGAAAAGAATGTAAAATTTGCAGAGGAAGAAAAAAAAATCTAGTCCAAGAGATAATTTATAGCTACTGGCTAGCAAACATAAGAAACCAATATACAAACCACATTATAATTTAACTTGCAATAAAATCTGAATAACTCAAAGAACGTCAAAGGCATATAAGTTCAGTCCTTGAAGACAGAAAATAAAAATATATAACTTGCCTGTATTTCAGTTTCTAGTCTAAGTCTAAGCTCCTTATCAGTTGCCTGACAGAATTTCTGACATATGATGGTATTTACTCATAGAGTAACTGAACTATATACTGTTAGGTCTTAAACCAATTCTTCTTTTTTAGCACCCTAAAACAAAAACCCAGATGTGACAATTAACTCACAATATCTTGCATTGGTTCAGTCATTCATTCAACAACTACTTACTGAATGAGTCGCCTACTATACTCAGTGTGTGATCTTCATTAAAGGCAATTTTGATTTTATTCACTGTGTGGCAGTTAGAATAACTAGAAGACATATTATAGTTCCATCTTATCATATAATCCAAAACATAACTGGAATCTTACGGAAGGGGAGTTTAACAAAGTCTGCAAAGTAGTAAATCAAACTAAAAGTACAGCAAGACTTCAAGTGAAATCAATTATTGGTCAATTGTTAGGGTAAGGGAGAAGGGAGAAAGTTGCATAGGAAAAGGAACATGGCTTAGAAAAGTGGAGAGATAAATGAATCTGTTTACCAAACTCATTTCACTCAGATAATGAATAAAACGTTAAGCAGAAATAAATGAATCTATGCAAAAAATCTCCCACCATGTGCTCTAATTCATGACAATCACAAACACTAAGTAGGTCATGAAATTATTTTCTTCTCCTAAGACAGTCTGATTTTTAAATCATCAGCTTCATTGTGGAGTAAAGTGGTATGTAGAAAATGGTAACTAACTTGTAAAAATCATATCTGTAGAAGCAAAACACATGACAATCTATTACTAACATCTCTGTTACCTATTTTATAACTTAAAATACCAGTAAACTGAATTTAAGTTGCTGCTCTCATACATTCTATTACTTTAGAAACACTGGTTTTAATATATTGACATTTAAAAATCTTGATCATACTCTTATAATAAAAACTTGGTATGTAAATAGGTCTTAAAGGCACAGACTTGATAAGGATGCGTATCTTTCTACTCCTGAGAGTCCATCAAGATTTCAATATATTCTCAGAACTAAAAAGGTGAATGGATTTCTGGAAAACAAAATAGTAGTTTTGTTTGTTTGTTTGTTTGTTTGTTTTCCCCAAACATTCTGCAGCACATGTCTTTCCAATGTAGAAATAAGCAATATAATAAGCTCCAACTGTATACCTCATATTCAGCTGTATTCACTGTTAATGAAGGAACCAGAGAAAACAGTTCACTGAGGGTCTTCAAAATGAGAGGTCTTGTGTCACAACTCAGCTTTGGGGAGAGGGCATTCCACGTGGAGCGAATGCAAACAACCTATGAAGTAAGTAAAAAAGTCAATGTCCAACATGATTCCAGCTCACAGAAGCCTTTAGTTAAGAGCATTCTCTTTTATTATGTGGGAACTTCAGAAAATAACAGTAATCCTAGAAGATTTCATAACATAACATCCCTTAAAACAAACTATTTAAACCATATAAAGTATTGTAGAAGAATAGCTAGCCTGCCTTACACAACTGCCTTTTTTACTACTTTATGCTGGTTAACCAAGAAAATGCCGCCTTCTTTTGCAAGTGTGTGCACATACACACGCATGCACACACTTATCTCCAGATTAACTACATACATTTTGGAAGTACCATTCTCTGAAACAAAGAAGAGTAGCACATTTCAAAGCCAGGTATCCAGTGTAATCCTAATTTTAAGTCCTGCTTAAAATGCATCACCACTCAAAAACTGGGATGTTATAAATCAAACACTCAAATTATTTTACAAACTTATAAAAATGAGAAAGGAGAGTACTTGTATTTACTTAAAATAATAAGTGAACTTTAGATTTTTAACAGGTTGTTAAATGATCAAAAAGATGAGAGCACAACAAAAATGTCATTTTAAACTTGGCCCAATTTCCTTAAACTACTTCATGTTAATATCTAATTTTATGGATATCCAAATGTCTTAAGTTCCATTTCATCTACAACAGATGATTTCTTCACTTACATAGTTTTATTAAAAATTTTAAAATTCAGGCAGGAAGACTATCAACCCAGATGAATTAGTTTTAGCAAGAATTAATCTTTCTAAAATACTTTAATCCCTTCTCTTAAGCTTCAATTGACACATACAATTTATTTCCATCTACAAACAATTTATTTAGAAAATACACATGATGCATAAAATAGGAAGGTGTCAAAGATAAAGAATATATAGTTAAAGAAAACAGAGCCAGAGAGGCTCAAAGGAGAAGACAGCAGGAAGGGTATCTTAGAAAAGTTGATCCAGTGCTTCTGTTATTATCTACTTTCCATGAAGCAGCAGAAAAACATTCTTTGACTTGGAATTCACTACAAATTTGGATCCCATTAACATTCACTAAGTCAGTACTGTGTGCCAGAGAGGACAGTAAGCACATTTATACAAAGTAGCTCTTATATTACAAATCATCAATGTTTGAAATAAAAACCCACAATTCTTACAAAGCTATCAATTCATCACCACGTATATACCCAGAGTAGTATACATTGCTAAGAAAAAAAACAATAAAATATAAAATATAATAAAAAAATATAACGTAATCCTTTCGAAAACTTAGCACCTTATCAAAAAGGGAGAGAGAGATGTATGTAATTCTAAATTTTCAGAAAAACCAAAGGAACAGGATTAGGTTCTGAGACATTTTCAATAGAAAATATTTTCAAGCAGAATCCAGGCAGAACCAAAATGTCAGTGGGTGGGTGTCCTCAGGGAAAGTATCAAGAGGCAGTTATGTCTTTACATGGGACTTGGAGAAGAAATGAAATGAAATCAGGCAGACAGGCCACAAGGAAATGGAAACCTTAAGTCAAAAAAAAAACAAAGAAAGCATGTAAAAGTAGAGGTGAGGAAAAAGCAGGGGTAGAGGTGAGGAAAGGCTGGTAGATAAGACAGTACCTAGAATACAAGCAGTTTAAAGGAGAATCAAAAAGAAAAAGCAACCTCTTTAGATTTCTGAGATTAGAAACAAACAAAATTAAAATGGTATTTTTGAAAGATCAGCATGTTATTCTTAAACCCAAATCATACTCACCCCTTTCTCTATTTCCTATTTCTCACTAGTCCCTAACATAGATAGAAACATACTCAGGAGTTTTCCAAAAATCTTATGCTCAGTATACTCACTAATTGTCCATACTTTTTCATTTTAAATACCTATCCGACTCCAACTAATGTTGTTTCAAGACCTAGTTCAAATCCCAATTCCACAATTAAGCATGCTCTTGCAAGTCAAGTCCTATTTTATCCCTTTCTTCCAACTCCTAACACTTAAAACTCGATGTCACCCAATTTAGCATTTAATTATATACTGTCAAGTACTGCTCACTATTTTCATGAATGTAAGTTGTCTCCTCAACTAGATATTAAGTTCTTTAAAGACAATGACCATGTCTTACAGTTCCCCACTCACCTAGCATAGTAATAAGTATATAACAGATTATTGGTACTTATCAACTACAGAGGGCCTGAATTGAGGAATGATAAATGTAAGAGTAAAAAAATTAAAAGAACTTGGGGGAATGAACTGAAAAGGATTCTTTGGACCTAGAGACTTGGTAAATAAATAAAAGGTAAATAATTAAGTTTTGAGATTCTGATTTAAACATTCAGTAAAGATTGTTTATGTTTTTCATTCTGACTGTGCTATATTATCATAGGTAAATTGCTCAATATCTCTGCTCTGCTCTTTAATTCTAAAATGGGGGGGTGGGGAGGTAATGAGAGTTTTCACTTTGTTCAGCTGTTGGTAGAATTAATGAGCTAATATTAACAAATCTCTCTGTAAATTAAAAAAAAATGTGGCTTTCATAATAACTCAAAACTACATGGTACTGTACAAGCACAGACACACAGACCAGTGGATTCAAGTAGAAAACCCAAATATAAACACACAGGTTTATGGGCAACTAATTTTTTGACAAAGGAGCATAAAAAATAACATAAAAAAAGGAGGGAAACTAGAAGAAGGAACACATTTGCAGGACATGGGAAGAGAGATGTGAGTGCCACTAGAGGTAGGTTTAATTTCAGTCAGTAGAAAGATATCTAGAGAGAAAGACCCTGCAGACAAAATGGAAACATAAGGACTATAACTCAGATACAAGATTGGTCAACAACCTTTGTTCTTCAAGTATTTCTATAAACCCAGTTCCATAAGAAAATGTGGCTTCATGGAGCGCTAATGTGCTTTGCAGGTCAACAAAAAATAACTGTGACTACTAATTACAGAAATACAAAGAGTATCTTTGCTGAGGTCCTGGACTGTTTTCTTTAACTATATATTCTTTATCTTTGACACCTACCTAATACATGGATGGTGGGGAAGGAATGAACTACTACTGTCAAGTATTTTCAAGGATTTACAAATTCAATTTTAAGTTTTTTCCTTAGAAAGTTTGAAAACTAAAGTCCGAAATAATAGCCTACATATGGACTGTGAGAAAAGAGTCCAGAGCCTCAGCAAGAAATCATGCATTACATGTAAGTCAGGTATACCTGAAGGGAATATTTATAAACCCAGGCTTGCCCACACATTATCAGGTACAGGGCAGCCTCTAATAGGGTTGACCTTCTCAACCCTGGACTATTATTAACTAGATCTTGGCAATACCTTGGAGAGCTCTTCTGGCCCTGAGTACTCCTTGGATTCCCATCTTGGCTATGTCCATCTCTCTGAACTCTGTGGATCTGATCCAGCAGCCTTTTGTCCTGTACACTCTGCCCAACTATATCAGCTTAGTCAGGTTCAGGGTGTGGGCCTTAATGGCTTGTTCTGTCCCTACTGCTCATTACCCTGTGACTTCTCTGCTTTCTTTTTTTTTTTAAGATTTATTTATATATACAGAGCTAGAGTACAGGCCAGAGATATGTGTGTGTGTGTGTGTGTGTGTGTATGTGGGGGGTGGGGTGGGGAGGGGAAAACATGAGAGAATTCACCAGAAATAGAGTGGGGAGCAGAACAGGTAGAGTGACATAGTACAGTGCTGAGGAGGGCAGTGAGTGAGACTGGAGAGGTCGCCTTCCTAGCTGGGGATCAAACTAGTGATCAAGAAGCTATGACTAGCATCATAGTGCTGTGCTTTAAGCAGCTGTGCCACCAGGGAGGACCCCAAATTCTCTGCTTCCAAAAGCAGATTGACTTCTGGTTCAAGCCACACCCAGAATAACAAATAAAGAAGGAAGTTCTACAATATACAGTTAAACTGAAAATAATATTCCATTGTATGTAAACACTTTCTGTATTTGTTGAAAGATTTTCTTTCTTTTTTGGGGGGGGGCACAGACTGGGATGTAGGTCAGAGTTGTGAGGGATAAAAGGATTCACCAGAGGGGGGAGGGAGAGAGAACAGGCAGAGCAACTGAAATATACTACTGAGGAGGACCAGCAGGCAAGACAGGAGAGATCTGGTGTGCCATGTGGATTGGCTTCCTGTTAGGGGATAGAACTCAGGCCATTGAGGTGATAGAGCTGAGACTTAACCCCTAGGCCACCAGGTAGGGCCTAAACTTTTTTGTAAGTTTAAAGTTATTTTCAAATAAAGAGTCAAAATGTAGGAGTAGAGAAAAGCACTAGTTAAAGAAATAATGGTTGAGGGTCTTCAGAATCGAAAAGCATTAATTTTCTAAATTTTACATTAGACACTTACTTCCTAATCAAAAATTTTTTAAAAATTTATATCTATACACATTATGACTCTAACACCAAAAACAAAGAAAAATTTTCAAAGTTAAATGGGACACTATATACAAAGAAACAATTTGGAAAAACATTTAAAAATTAACTAAACCATAAACCATAGAGTAAGACCTTAAAAGTGCTGTAGGAATTACCAATTTATAATATGAACCCATCATTCAACTGTCAGGGTAAAGCACACCAAAGGTATAGAGATAGGGGAAGATGGAGAAACAATCTATAGATACTATACGCATACAACATATGAATATTTAGGTACAAATGATTCCGAATATATTGCTGAATTTGTGAGGTTTTTGGTAATTCACCCGATTGTAAGTACTTTTATCAAGTATTTTACTGCTGTTTAATTTCCAGGGGAGAATGATACTTTCCCATATTATTCTTCTACAAGAATTCTAGCAATACTAAGGAGTACAGATTAATAACCTATGCAGTGGATAACTGCTAAGAGCCCATGACTGAAGTCAGAAAACCCAACTCTTCCATTTGGGAGCTGTGTGACTATGGCAAAATCATTAATCTTCTTCAATTGTTTTCCCCAGCTGCAAAACAGAAATAAAACTAAAAACACCTGCTCTTTGTCTAGCCCGAGGTTAGCAGTAAAGGCCATACTTGTACAAGTGTAGGCAAACGTGCTTTATATGCTATAGAGGATGGTTACTGACATGATAGCCAATGGGAAAAAAAAAGAGTGAATTCCAAAAGAATCACAGCCTTTACTTCTGATTCTTGTGCTATAAAAATGACTGATCCTTCGCAAAGGAAACAGATAGCTATCTTCTAATTTTACTTCCAAAAGCTATTTCTAGAAATTCCTGAGAACAGCCTACTCCTTTTGTTCTGACGCTTTACTCTAACAGATACAATGCTTTATAAAAACCTCTAGGCTATGAAAACTGCCTTATTTGCCCTTTTCATAATGAAAGTAAAAGAAACTGCCTTCACAATTAAAAGACTCAAGTCATCATCACGCAGTGAAGCCCTCTTAAGCTAATTCAGCACTCACAATTCATAAAGCAGGATGCTTCTGTTACCAAAATACAATAACGGGATAACAGGGAGTTTAAGGAGACACAATCAATGGAGCAGAAACAATGGGAAAAATAACATTCTTTCTTATCCTAATAATATGGGGTTAAAGGTTATAAGTATAAAAAAATGACTAGCACAGGTTTATTTAAGCTATTTCACAGCCTTTTAATGTTTGAAACTAGTTTATTATCAAGGCACTATTGTAGAAAATAATAGGGATAAATACTGGGTTGCCTCTTTATAAGTCCCTTGTAATCTAAAGAACAGGAATTCTGATGATTTTTCTATCAGAATTACTCACCTTTTGTCCTGTTCATGGCAAATAGTGTAAACTCACATATCTGAATCCCAAATTATATCTTAGTGAAATCAAAAATGTTCATATGTGATATGCTAAAGCTGCTCTTATTTTAAGTCCCTAATATCACCATGCCATTTCCAAGAGAGGCACAACTGAGAGCTTTCAAATTATTCTGTACTTCTGAGGAAGTGCCTGGCAGTGTGTAACGCAGGCTTATAATTCTAATATCTGAAGAGAACAGGCTTAGAACTGTGTAAGTGGCACAAGTAAAAACAGAGAGGGATTTATTAAACAGATGATCCAGACTATCAAGTCACCTATGGGACCCACTACTCAGGGGCCCAAGGGTGTCAGGACTCTTTTTTTATTTCTCCATGTGAGAAGTTGCAGCTTCCCTGAGCTATCTCCCTACAGGGAACAATATCTTCCAATGCAAATGTCACTGAGTTCTCTACAGGAACAGAAAGAATGACACAAAGAACTCCCTGAAGGGACGTTCACTTTTCAGTTTTGCTAGATTCTGTCTGGATTAATTATCTATTTCATGTTGTACATTCTTGTGGCATGAACTAGCAAACTCACACTAAGAATGTGTCAGATATCTTTTGACAAGAAAATGATTAGTGATTTATTCCACACCACCTCCCCCCCTCACTCCCCCCCCACACACAAAATAACCAGAGGGAATCTTTCCTTAAAATTCATTTCCTTCCCCTTTTCAATAAATGGAGGTCAGAGTTGAAGGTAATAAGGAAAAATAATAGAAATTCAATCAAAAAGGTTTAAATCTCAAATAGACAAAGACTGCAAGAAAGTTGTTGAGATACAAATTTCAAAATAGAAATAAGCAAACTGAGTATCAACTAACAATAACAATAAAAATATCATACCTCTAATTTTTGTCAAGGGTTAAAGGCACTACTTACTATAAGTGCCCTATAGAGATTGAAAAATAGTGTCTTCTCATACTGAAAAAAATCAACATGCTGTGTATATCAAAAATAATTGATGAATTAAGCAGTCACTTCAGAGACTCTAAAAATACTTTAGAGAGCAATTTTAAATTGCACGAATGAAGCTCTTACGAATACCTATTGAATTTAGTCCACTTTACAAAGATGAAATTCCATGAGTACATTTCTAAGTAACAAATGTTGACAGTTAATGAAACTTAACCTGATGATATGCTCATTGAAAATCACTCTACTAGCCCCTCCACCCTCCCTATGTATCACAGGTTTGAGGATTATAGAATTGATGAATTCGCCTGGATACCAACAGCACAACTCAGTCTTTCAGGCCTGAATGGCTTCTACAGAAGCATACTTGTGATCCTTTCCTATAGAAACAAGTAATTTCCTGTTAAAGAAAATCAAATGTAAGTTAAAAACCAATAATCTGTAAGTCCAAGGGGTGGGGAGAGAGAGAGAGAAAATATTGCAGCAGGCTTCCTTTAGAAATTACTTTGCTTAACAGTGACAGAAAGCCAGTGAATTACAACAGAACATCATTCCTCAGAACAATGTTTGGAGAAGCATAAACAAAAGGTTTTCCATCCAAACAAATGCAGCAACTAGCATAGTCTTGCCATATAAGGGCACTGTCCCAAAAAAAAAAAAAATTAAATTGGTTGAAATAATGAATAGTGCTAATAGGTCCTGTACAGGGATGAGTAGTTTTTCTGTCAAGGACCATAGTTAATTTTCGAGGCTCTTTAAGTAGCCCCAAAGTCTGTCACAACTACTTAACCTGCCATTGCATCATCAAAGTGGTCATTGATTAAAACAAAGAAGTTACTGAAAATTTTGATAATCACAACACAAAGGCAACAAAAAATATCAGAAATCATAAGGTTTATATCAAAGAGATGGTGACTTGATAAAAACATGCTTCCCCAAATCAGTATTTTGAATGGTTCTTTTACTTGATACTTTAGAGGCGTCATGCCTCACAGCAAAAAACTAAAAAATAATTAAAATAAACTGATAAATGCCTCCTTTTTAGAGAATAGAAATTATTGCTACAAGGAGTTAGGAAAGCTGAAATAGCAGAACAGTTCACTACACGATGCAGACACAAACTTCCTTGTCCAAGTCACTTTTTTTTTTTTTAAAGATTTTATTTTATTTGTGAATACAGAACTAGGATACAGGCCAGAGATGTGGAGGGTGAGAGAATTCACCAGAGACAGAGTGGAGTGCAGAACAGGCAGATCAACGAAATACACTGCTGAGGGGAGCAGCGGGCGGGTCAGGAGAGGTCTGCCACGCCATGTGGTCACCTCCGGGGCAGGCGGGAATCGAACTCATGAGGAAGCGGCTTTAGATTCTCAGTGCTGTGCTTTAACCCGCTGCGCCACCAGGGAGGGCCCCAAGTCACTTTTGACATATAATTGAATGAACCCATGGCTATAACATAGTTAGTGTATTTAAATTCAAACCATCCCGAAGCAATTACTAAAGAGTCTAAAAATCACAATCATTTCTAAACACTCTACAAGTCCAAGTGTTCTCTAAACAACTTCTTAAATTATCTTCTGAAGTTGACTCTGTGATGGAATAACTGTATCAGAAAATATCCACACTGCAGCAATGGAGAAGGAACCTTTCAACAAAACAACTGCAACTGCTAGGCAAAGGAAGACAGATTGCTGATTTTCAAAGGGGTCCACCTGCCATTGAAAGAACATTAAAAATATGAGGAAACAAAGGGCAACAAAAAGAAATGTCAGCAAAGTAGGAGAACCAAGAAAATATAGGAACATGGCATCAAGGAGAGGAGGGAGGTGTTTCTAAGGAAAGCTTTCCAAGGCTTTAGGAACATGAGGGGTTATGAGAAACCCACTGGCTTCACCAGTAAGACAAGTCTTTATTTCCCATTCAGCTTTAAAATAACCACTTTCTGCTTAATCCTCTCATTTAGTATTAAAATATTAAAGATTACGAGTACAGCAACTTAACACTTTTTTCTCCGCAAGGATTCTGACACCTTACTGACCATTTCTATCAGAAATGAAAACATGCTACATAACAAAGATATGGAAAGAGTAAGATACAAACACACTAATCCTAGTGTGGTTTATAATTCGAAAAAAAAAAGTCAAGGCCAAACAGAAAATTTGAGAATCCAAAAGCAGAAATGCTTAACTATGTTATAGCCATGTATTCATTCAATTAGATGTCAGAAGTGATTATCAGCATGACATGGTGTCGCCAATAAACTGCTAGTTCAAAAAACAGGTTACAAAGGAGTAAGTATAGCATGATCCTTTTTGATTTTATACATAGCTATACAGCTTATAGATGATTTTTGTTTTTCTTTATTCTACCTTCACTTCTAACTTTCTCTCTCTATATATATATTTAATTCTTGAGTTGTATTTTAAAGTATTACTGTATGTATTTTTATGAATTTTATGAATTTGAGTCTCAGAGGCTTCATACTGTTCTATTATTAATATTTGATACTCCCACTTTCCTATAGGTTATATAAAGGCTCATTTTCATGAGATACCTAATGATAGCACATTTTTTAAATGATATTTTGGCAAGTGAGTACACCTTGGTAAACACTAACAATTATCTTTCTTCTCTTCACCTAGTTAAATTAACATTTGTTTTATAGGGAAACTTGAAAGTTTGCTAGAGCTGCCTTTATTTTACAAAATGAAGTCAAAAATCATACACCAAGCAAGGGAAACCTAATATAATTCCAAAGAATTTTTTTGCACGCCCTTATTGCCTGGCATTATTATTTTTCCTCCTCCCGCAAAGCATAAACCAGGAATTAACAACTTTTCTGCCACATCAACTAAATATATTGCTGGCGATAACTATATAATTCATAAACATATGCCAGGAAAATAATATTGCACAAAGCTAAAAAATTTCTTAGCAGATGGACTAAAGCACTTCCTGTAGGGTCTTAGAGGAAATAGACAGTGGTTGAATAAGAGTTTAGATTTAACAAGCTACAGCAGAGATGAACCTTGAAAACATTAAGCTAAATGAGAGAAGTCAGGCACAAAATACCATATATTGTATAACTCCATTTACATTAAATGGAAAAAAGCGCAAATCTACAGAGACAGAAACAGACAATAAATTGATTATAGAGCTGGGGAAAGGGAGAGATGCAGTCACTTTGGGGTTGTGGCTAAGTGATGTGAATTTCTTTGGGAGTGATAAAAAATGTTCTTAACTTGATTATGTGAGAGTTGTACAATTCATGACAATATTAAAACCCATTAAGTTACATATTGTTAAAGGCTGAACCGGTATATATATATATATATATATATTTTTTTTTAAATCAAATTTAGATATAGTGAGGTTCTACTTGATAGCAAAGGAACAGATATTTTCTTACAGAGTTCTTTTGAAATCTAGGTTCAAAGCTTGCCTTTGCACTAAGTAATATATGACCTTCAGTTTGCTCATTGGCAAAATGAAGGGTAGTCTCTGTATTAGTCAGATTTTCCATAGAAACAGTATCTATATATAGAGATATATGTTTATATAGATGGAGATTTATATGTGTATGGAAATTAATTATAGCAATTGATTTATCCAGTTACAGAAGTTAAAATTTCCACAATATGACGACTGCAAACTGGAGAACCAGCAAAGCATGAGATTTCATTTGGTCCAAAAGCTAGATTCTCCAAAGGCCCGAGAATCATGCTGTACTATCCAGACTCAGAAGGCCTACATAAACAGTACTCCAATGTCCATGGGTAGGAAAAGATGATTGTGTTGATTCACTGCAGAGGGCACATCGCTTTATCAATCTGATTCAAATGCGGATCTCTGCCAGAAACACCCGCACAGACACATACAGAAATAATGCTTTATCAACAAGCTGTGAAGCCCTTAGGCTAGTCAAGCTGACTCATGAACTTAACTACCATAATGTTAATAAGAAGCTTATAAAATTACTGTGCATATTTCTCTAAAAAGACTTAAGATTTGGCAAGTACTCAACAGATGTTTTCTCCTAATGTCAGCATTAGCTCTTTCATTTGGATAGTTTCCCAAAGGTGGACTGGACATTGGCTCACCTTCAGTTTGCATCACTAAACTGATTGTGCTTCATCAGAATTCAACTTCCTTAGCCTTCACTTGCTGCTTTAATCAACACCTTTTCTGGAATCTTATGAGCAATGATATTATGGTGTTAATTTGATATTTTAGACATGCCAGTGTACTTACCATAAAATTCCTATCATACTGCTTGTAGAATGCTCTAGGCCATTTGGAGAAATAAAGACATTTTGAAGGTTTTGTTTCTCCTTCATTTTCTTGATAGATTTTTTGGCTGCTAAAGTTTAGAGCTGATGCTAACAGAGTCCAATATAAGGAAATAAGGAATTCCAGGAATGTGGCTGCTTCCATCTAGGTAGACTCTAGTTCCTTCCTTCACTGAAGGAAAATAAAGGAGTTTGGAATTTTCCTCTGACTCTATGCAGCTGAACCACCAGAGTAGAAAAGGAGAAGCCTGGGAAGAGACTCCATGTCGGAACATTTCTCTGCTGTTCTTCTCAGTTTCAATTCTATCTTTAGCCACAGAAAACCTAGAGGCAGTACATTGGCTGTGCCTCATGTTGTATTAGACCACCGACACAAGGCCTGAAATGGTATGTCCTAGCCTTGGACTGCCAGAGGGTAACTTGAATTAAAAAGATCTGAGCCATTCACATCACTCCTACCACACTGACTGCCCCAAACTACAAGAAAGTAAATGTAAATTTTATCACAATGATAACCAAGTTTTAAGACTTTCTTGAATTTCTCGTGTATTTCAATTTATCATGTAGGTAATTCTCAAACAACTGCCATCAAGTCATCAGTGACAACTTAATGTTAGCATTTGTATGGGACTTGCATGTAGCATATAACTGAAAGTATACTAAAGGTTGACAGTGGTCAACCATGGTTTCCAAAATAAATATCAAGACAGGGATGAAAATTATATCCTATATAGAAACAAATAGAGGTTAAAGCAGCACTTCCATATAACACCAGTAGAAGTGAATAAGGGAGAAATCTTTACAAATGATCATTAAATACCCTTGCGTTAGATTTCATTTCAAAAATTTATACTAAGGACTTAATAGCATTTGTATCAGGCTATTTGTATGTATTTGTGCTAGGATTTAGCTCAAATGATAACTGCAGCATTGTATATGTTAGTAAGAAATTAAAAAACACCAAAATGATCATCAATAAAAAATTGGTATAAAACATAATATATATAATGAAATACTATGTTGTCTTTAAAAATATATGTATACAAATAAACATTAGGGGCAAAAAATCAGACATTTTTAAAAATATCTTTGGACACATATGTACAAAATTCTATGTGCTAAATTGTTTAAATAAGAGCTACCATGGGTTTGTGACACTATGGGCAATTTTTGTCCCCAACTTTGTTATCTGTATTTTCTGGTTTTTTTTAACAAATAGGCTGTGTATCATTCTAAAAAGTAAAAGCACACTGAAAAAATGTGAAATCAGAACTTTTTTTGACATTCAGGATATGTCAAAAATAAGCAGGCATTGAAATCAACTAACACTGGAGATTAAAAAAAAAAAAATGAACTTATACTCCAAAGCAGCTCACAAGAACAAAGCCATGGGGGGAAAAAAAAAATTCACAATGAATTTTGATGCTTAAATAGAAAAGGATACTATGAGGCAAAGAGGGCAGGGCACAAACCCAAGGGATAAAGGAATATCACAAAGGAGAAACAAAAAACACTCAAAATACTTCATGATCAACTAGGGAATGTCCCACTCGTAATGACTTTTATTGCTATGCTTCGATAAACTTAAATTCACTACATTTCTAAACTAGCTTACATTCATGCTTTGTAGGATTTATTGTAACCGCAAATTGGTGTGCGTACCAAAAATGGCTAACATGTCTAGTGAACTTAGATTGAAAGTTTCCTCAGGGTAAGAATTAGGTGTGCCTTGACATCACTGATTCTCTAGCAGCTAGCAGTTCTGTATACAGTAAGCACACAAATTTTATTCAAAGGAATAAATAAAGGGTATAATGACATGCCTTTAAATCACATACAGTGTTATAAACCACCAACTATAAACTCAATAAAACTGATCTTTTTCTATCAAATAAATAAATACAAATGAATAAATACAAATTGAAACTGCCAGACTACCTTTTCTTCCATAGGTTGGCTCAGAAAGCTTATCACTGAGCCTGGCCCAAGGGTGTCTTTCACTTGTAACTTAAAATCAAGTCCCTCTTTAATTCTGCTCTGCAATTACTGCCTCTAAACCCTAAGCAGTCTTAAGTGGTTCTTGAGTTTTCCATGACTAAATATTCTCTCTCTGGCCCTCTAAATCTAAGCCATTCTTCTTCAACCTCTTCCATTTAACAAGTAGCAGGAGGCTATATATTTTCTCCCTTTAAGAGTACTAATGGCTGAGGGAGTAGGGGATGGAGAGAGTGAGGAAGAATTAATTACACATATGAGATGATCGGAATAAGGGTAAAAGAATGGCCTTGCATTTAAATCCCAAGCTTGCCCTTCTTGGTTTCATTCACTAGGAAAAATGACTTAAATTTTGTGGGGTCCTAGCTCTATCACATAAATAATGAGGACAATATCTTCATACTTATGAAGATATTGTGAGAATGAAATGATATAATGTCTGTCATACATTTAGTGTTATGCCAAACCACAGCAGGCACTCAATAAATGGAGTAGTTATACTCCTTGTTTTTGTGGTTGCTATATAATGATATATATTCCTAAATTGCTCACTTAAAGGCAACTCCTCTAAGTAAAAGATATATCCTAGTTTCTTTAGCTGAGTGATTCTTTTCCTTCAAAGTATTTCTCTCTCAAATAATAAAACAAAATCTGAGGGGGGAAAGTCATGTTGCTCAGACCACTTCAGAGCAGTGGCTTGTTATGGCATCATTGAAGGACATCTTAACATAAGTTGCACAGAGTAACTTCAAGACTGATGACCTATAAACATACATATTGATTACATGTTTTTAACATACCAGCATGTATGTGCACTCATTTATATGTCATATAAATGAAATATGGAAAGACAAAAACTAGGGAAAGTAATTGTCCTCAATAAGAAAAAATTTACACGCATGTTCAATAACCTTTCGACCTTCATGTAATACTAGTATCTTTCAAGGATACCAAACCCATAACAATATACCTCTTCAGGCCCAAAGGGATATAGGCAAAAAAAGGGGGAAAAAAAAAAGGCAATCATTAAATGTTGGTGAGGATGTGTAAAATGCAAATTCTCATAGGTTATTAAGAAGAATATAAAGTAGAAAAACCACTGGAGAATAGTAGTTCCTTGAAAAGTTAACAGTAGAGTATTCATATGACTCACAAATTCTAGCCCTAAGTATATATCAAAAGAACTGAAAATATAAGTACACATAAAGTACACAAATGTTCACAACAGCATCACTCATGATAGTTTAAAAAAGTAGAATCAATGTCCATCAACTAAAGAAACTGTTGCAATAGCTATACAATGGTATATCATGACTCAAATTATTGTGCTAGTTATATTGCTATTGTTTTTTTCAAAAGCAAACAATTTGTATGTAGTTATGCTTAGGCATAACATAAAGGAATGTGGAAATTCCATAAGGTTGATGTTAAGCAGGCTTCAGAATCAACCTCTTCTATTAGCATGTCTAATAAAACAATAGACTGCACATATATGTGTGTGTGTGTGTGTGTGTGTGTATATATACACTTACATATCTTCAATAAATTCTATGAACTGTTATGCATAAACTGCAATGAATTGCAATATTCTAAAAAGGGGGAGATGATGCTACCAGCCTTCATTGGGGAACTCCCACTCTTTCTTAGGATACCTGGCTACTCTATGATGACACACAATCATATCATGGAAATATAAAGAAACTGTCAGTGCATAGATTAAATATTATTAAAGCCTAATTTCACTCTTTAAGATAAAAGAAAAATAGGAAATATTCTAATATATTCTTCTGAAATCTCATGGATGGGCTTAACACAAATTGCTTTAGAGGTTGCAGCTGACAGTGGCCCCAACTTCACTGAACACCCAAGCTGTTGGGGAACTCATTAAAAATTCAAAAAGGCCCTCCCTGGTGGTGCAGAGGGTTAAAGCACAGCACTGCAAGCAAGCTGCAGCTGCTTTAGTGCCAGTTCGATCCCTGCCCTGGAGCTGATCCACATGGCGCAACAGACCTCTCCTGTCTTGCCCATTGTTCCCTCAGTGGTGTACTTCATCTATCTGGCTGTTCTGCTCCCCACTCTCTCTGTGAATCCTCTCACAACTCCTGCACCTCTGGCTTGTACCCCAGTTCTGTATGCATAACTAAATAAATCTTTAAAAAAAAAAATAAGTAATGATGCTAACATTTAAAAAAAATTTTAAAAAGAACTTAGGTTCATCTCTAGGGCTCCTTAGTGAGGGTGCAAGCTAACCTCAAGCTTTTGAAGACCCTACTTTACACATTAGAAACCACTGCCATTCATTCTTCTATGAAGTGCACAACTTTCATAGAGTTATAGAGCCAAACAAGTGAGAAGGAAGGTAATCCGCACCACTTGAAATTATACGGGTAACATAATAAAACAAGTTCAATCACATTCTTTTGTTGGACCTGTATTTTGATCATTTCAGATCAAAGTCATGTGACCCTGTCAATTGTTTAAGCAAGTAAATTACTCAAATATCCACTTAAATAAGTAGAGGTAATATGTCATGGCTCCAAGGCAAAAAGAATGGTACTCCTGAGAATATCTTACTCATTACTCCTGGATTAGAACGTAGGGCCATTGTGAGAAGAATTAAGTCTAGATTTTAACCAGGCCCAAAAATCAAACAGTAAGGCCTATATGATATGAAGATATATATAAAGCATAGAATATTTGTATATTCAAACATTAAAAAAGATTTAAGAAAGATATCTAATAGTATAATTCATAGACTCTAACAAATCTTTTTCTGTCAACTATGAATAGTCTCTCAAATGCAAACCTTAATAACCTTTAAGTAAGATAATTATAATAATACCTCTTTAAACACTTTAAATAATACCTCTTTTAAACACTACCTCTTTACAGAGACATTCTGAGTAACTCTAGCTATGCAAAAGTAATTCCAAATATTTTTAATCAATTCAAACTGTTTCCTAAACCCATAAACTCCTTTCACTAAAACCAAATTTCAGTCATCCAATATAGATGCAGTCTAATCTTAAAACAATGGTTCTTAAAATGATACTTTACCCTAGGCAAGGAGATGGTTATATCCTTCTCTTCCTATTGACACATTCATACATTGTGAGGGAGAATTAAAGTACTACAGATATGAATTCATAAAAGCCTAATTTTGGTAACTTTAGGGTTTATAATGAATAAAATCTTTTGAAAACAGACCTATTAATTTCTAAGCAGTCACCAAAATAAAGTTTTAATCAGATCTCTAAATCCATAAAGCATTTCAAACATTAAGCTATTTAGACTACTACCCTCCTTAAGTGATTACCTCTCTATACCCCATGCCCCCATTTACCCCCCAAAGAAAAATCCACCCCTTGTATAAGCTTAAACCAATATATTTTATTCACTGGAATAGCAGAATGGCACACAATTAGCATCATTTTAGTCATGTCATTATTTCCAGCTCAGTGGCATTTATTCAGATGAGCACAATTTGCAACCACTGAGCCCCGCTCTTCTGATGTTAACTGGCATCATTAAAACCCTCGCAGTGTCCGACTCGTTTGATCTTTTAAAGAATGCCCTGGGTTTGTGACTGAGAGCCGGAAACTCACGGCTGGATACCCGAACAGTGTTCATGTTCGCTCACAGACTACTCACATCAGTTAATAATCCCCAGAAAACATGTTCCAATTCAAGACAGAAAACTCTGGATATAAAAATACTTTAAACACAAAAACAAACAAACAAAATGGATACAAATAGTGTACAAGGGGCAGGCAGAGCTTCAAAATGTTTTAACTTCAAAAGCTTAGACTGCAAATTTTGCAGAGTGAGTATCTTGAAAGATCACAGCAAATCTGGGAATAGTAAAGAGCACACAGCAGCGGAAAGAAGATTGAAAGATAAAAGCTGAAACAGGAAGTGATAAACTTTCAAGACCTCAAATTAAAAATTTCCTATCACAAGTTTTGAGAGATCACTCAACTTCTCATGATCCCCAAATGATTTCTTTTAAAAAATAAAACAACCCATGAAATAATAGTAGGAAGCTTAATTCTTTTCTATTTTAAGGAAAAAAAAATTTCACACATGGCTTATGTATGCTGAATAGTACTCCCTTATATGACCGCACCAGAGTCAGTTAAAATTTTATTTCCAAAGTGAAAAACTATATTTTAAAATCTACTTAACAGGGTAACAAAGTAAATGTTATAATATCCACACATGTTTAATAAAAGGCAAGATCCTGCTGTCCTTTTAATGTTAAAAATAAGGCCAAACTACAACTTTCAACTGCAAAGAGTCATTGTGTAGTATTTAAAAGGCTCAGCATGGAAATAGATTCAACAAATGTACAAAAAGCGTTTTCATGCCCAGGAAGCACTGAAGGCATCAAAAAAAAAAAAAATGTCCCAACCACAAACAACATAGAGCTGGGTTCAAAAAGACCAGCAAATTCCTTCCCTAATGCATAGCAAATTAAATTTAATCAACTACTCTGTAAGGTTGAACGGCAATCCACCTTTAAATGTCTCCACAAACAAAACATAAGAACAACAAAAGAGGTTCCAGAGTGTAATAAATACTGAGTCCACAGTAGGCGACAGAATCCTTACTGTACACAGCTGAGAAAACCTGCCACAGAACAATGGATCACATTTCCATATTAAATTATATTTATCACGCTGAAAAATGCTTAAACAAAATACGGGATTTCCATTGGCCATTTTTATACCATACTCACTCCCTAAAACCTTCCAAACCTGCTGAGTCCTATTGAAAACTGCTCCCACCCCATGGTGCTCCTAAGGAGCCACTAAACAAAGAGTTGGGATGATGGGAGAGGGCAGGGACAACTACCTTCCCCCATGATTTCAGAAAATAAATCAATAAAAGAGGATAGAATAGCCAAAACATAACCTTGGCATAGGGTATTTCCGGGAAAATCACCGCTGTGACAAATGGCCTGAAGTGAACTCTTCCAGCGGTCAAGAATCCCCAGGAAAGGCCCCTCCTCTCCTTATCTATCGCTCAATTGTACAATACTGCGCTTTGAAAATATAACACCCTCTTGGAGCTGGGCAAGATGAAAGAGCTTTTTTTCATGATCCTGTAACGCCTATTAATTTTTGCTACAACAGACTCACAGCTGATTAAGAAAACAGGGGCAAACCCTGCCTCACATTCCCATCTCAAGACTTAGGAAAGAAAATGTTCAAACTGAATGGGCTCTCATTTTTCACTACAACATACTGATTTTCATTTCTGTACATACACCCTAAGCTATTTCTCCTCCAACCTGGAACAAATTGTTTAGACTGGAAGTTCTCTTTCCCTCCTTGAAACATTAGTAGCAATGTTACAGGATTCCAATGTTTTACAGATTTTTTAATTTTTTTCAGAAATATCATGATTCACTGGTCACCACTCAGAATATAGGTTTAGAAACCAACAGTTGAAGAAGAGAAACTTAAATTGTACCCAGTTTATGATCACAGTTTTAACAAAATTAGCAAAGCAATATGGGGAAATGGGGAATTTGAATCAAACCTAAAGCATTCCCATCTTGTTACCTTATTTTTTATGTCAATCTGTTTATGTTAGATTTCTTAGGCTCATCCACAAATATCTCCTACATTACAAAGTTATTGTTAAGTTTAATATAGGATATAATGGCTACCAAGTATCAATTCTTGTTAACAAGCATGAAAGAAAAAGTACCTTTATAATTTTGTTTTACTAAAGTACAACAACATAGTGCAACTAGATCTCAATTGCATTTTAATCAGTTCTGACAATCACAGACATTGGTCTAACCACCAACCCAATCAAGATACAGACCATGGGGGAAAAAATGTAGCTACATAAACTATTTAAAAAATTTTAAACACATTTTTCAAAAGGGGAAGGCAGTCAGCTGGAAGTAATTTGTATTTTATTTAACCCAATATATCTAGACTATTATTTAATATATATATATTTTTAAAATATTATCAATGAGGTATTTTACTTTTTTCCTACTAAGGTTTCAACATGCTCTCTCTTCTATGATTACATCATAACTTGAATACAGTTCTATGAATACATCATAACTTGAATATAGTTCAGGTGTGTGCTAGCTACATGTGGCTAACAGCTACTGTATGATGCAGATACAGACCACAATCCAGAAATTCTACTCATGTCACTTTCTAGATGATCTCCCTTTTACCCACTCCAACTTAACCACTATTCTGACTTCTATTTATATACGTTAATTTTGTCTGTTCCAGAAATTCATACACAAAGAAATGTCCACTCAAAAATGATGATTGCTCATGACATTTACACTCAATGGAAAGAAATCAAGCTATTAAAATATGAAGCAAAATTAATTAATTTTTTTTTAGCTAAGTGCAAAGTGAATAGAGAAATGAAAGCTTTAATTTGTTTATGTGTTAGGAAAAATACAATGGGAAGGAATCTGGAAAAACAAAAATAGTTTTATGAGAGGTTGATAAGATATTTGTTTTTTTCATTATCTAAAGTAAATTGATACTATAAAAATAATCACTTTTAAAAATAAGATGAAAACATTTCAACAAGTCTTTAAAATATAAAATCTAACATATAATAGGTAATAAGTGAAAATTAATTAGCTCAAATTTTTTTTATCCAGTGTCTTTATGTAAAGAATAAAAAAAGGTGAAATCTTATGTGTGCACTAAGCAATCATAGAGGAAATGGAGAATTATGGAATTAACAGTCCAAATATCATGCTTGCAAAGAGATTTCTCCAATATGATGTAATCAGCTGAACATAAACATGACCAGCATGCACGAAAGAATGCACAGTAATAGTATATAAATTATATCTCAATAAAACGGCATTAAAAAATACAATTAAGACATAGATATTGAATCTTGTTCTAGCACATTCTATCTGTATGATCTTGAGCAATTATTTAATTCCGTGTTCCAGAAGAAAAACAGTTCTTATTATACAGAAGGGTTTTTTTCCCCCTCCAAGATGGGGGGAGGGGCAGGAATAAGAATTAAATAATAGATTGAATGGTTTTAGTATGTAGTGCTTACCACAGGAAAACACAAATACTACAATCATTATATTTATTATCTTATTTCTCACTTCACTGAAATGGCATCCACCCTTTCAATCTCTCATTGAGACCATGGTAAATTATTAAGCAGCAGTAATTGTAAGCATAATGTGACTCTACCAAGGACAAAAGAGTTCGTGGATTGTTACTTGCAACACTGAAAAGTTCACTGTCAACCTTAAGCAAAATAGCTTTTTTACAATATAAAGGATAGGTAAATCCAGTAAAATCTAGATTTGAATTACTTTCCAACTTTGGAGGCATTTATTTAAAGATAGGGTTATTCAACCTTATTCTCCTTACTGACTCTAAAGTGTCATTGTTTTAGGCTGTCTTTCTTTATTCTTAACTATATATTATAGTCAAGGATCTAAAAAGCAATGGATAAACAAATCACTACCAAATGCTGCTGGGTAACAGATTTATAACTATGCTGAATATTTTCATTCTTGAAGCTCTTGGCAGTCATCAATGCTTCACACATGATATCAATTAGAAGAAGAATAAATGGCCTCATAGAATGTGTGCTGGCTTCTGTGGATAGAATGCTGGCAAAAAACAAAATATTAGCCTAGAATTAGTAAATGTAGCCTGGCAAGGGATGCTGAATCGAGACTATTTTACAACTTTTACACACATCACAGGACATAACAACAGTAGTTTCACAAATGATGAACACAGACACAAAAAGCCTTGGAAAGACTTAAATGAAATGGAAAGATGTATTACTACCATCAAAGCTCATCAAAGGAGAGTAAATTATTTCTATTTATTTAGATGAACATAAAGCTATTCATTACCGAACATAAAAATGGGATATTTTTACTACCAAAATTAATAGTGATGTAATTCAGCTTTAACAAATTCCACAACTTAAGACAACAGCAATGTATATAAGGAAAACATTATAAATTACATATTCATCTCTAGTAAGCATCAATTAAATAATGAGTTTCTAGACAAGAAAGAAAGAGAGATGAAAAACAAGGAATTAGGTAATAAGCATTTCTTATAATAAAATGAAGTTGTTGGTATTGCTTTATGACTTACTAATGTCCATTTATTACAGAGAGGATTTAAAGGAGTTAGCAGCTATTTGCTGGAAAGAGAAAATAGTGAATTCTTATTTCACTGTAATATTTCACTTAAAGTTTCTCAAAAGTGGATGCTGGTTAAAATATTATAAAGGATTTGGATTTCATATTTTGAAAGAGAAAGGGGGTTAAAGAAGAGAAAAAGGATAGGATAAATACTTTAAACCAAATACAAGAGTTGGTATTGAGGAACTGAAGTAAGATTTGGGCTTTGTTAAAGTAAAATACCTAGAAATGATGTTTCTGTTCCTTTAGAGATCAGTAAAATGCAAGCAAGGTCCTTGCTGGAGGATGAATGTTGGTACCCTCTTACCCAAAATTTTTATGTTGAAACCCTAACCACCAAGGTAATTGTCTAAGGAGGTGGAGGTTTGGGAGGTGATTAGGTCATGAGACTAAAGCTTTCATGAGTGAAATTAGTGTCCACACAAAGTGCTATTGTGCACCTTCTGCTGTGTGAACTTACAGTGAGAAGATGGCTATAAGGAAGATGGCCATGTATAAACTAGGAACTGGGCCCTCAACTGACAGAACATTGGTGATGGACTTCCTAGTTTCCAGAACTCTGAGAAACAAATGTTGTTTATAAGCCATAAGTTTATGTTATTTTTGTTACAGCAGCCCAAATGGATTCACAGAGCACTACAATGTAATTGTGGGCTCAAAATAATCTTTATGGGTAGTGGCTTGATTTCAGAGAATGGATCTAGGACTATTCAACAATCCTAAATTATGCTCTTTAACTCTATAAAGAAATACCGATAGTTTCTGCAATGGAGTGAAAGGATAGCCTTTGGAGGCAGAAATTTAGTTAGTATCACATATTATGTGAGGTTTAGGGAAAAGAAAAAAACTTAGAACTTCCTTAATGGCTTTGACTATATATCCAATTATGTACCAATTTTTCAGGAACAAGTTTAATGTTGTGTGGGCAGCCATTAGGTTAGGCCTTGTGTAATCTCACTTTCTCGTTTAAAGAAACAGAAATTTAGAGAGGTTAAGGACGTCAGTGACATATACAGCTAATAACTGGTATGTATCAGATACAGTCCCATCATTGCCTAAAAATAAAGATGTTTTCTACCATATGAGACAACACCTATCATATCCCCAGGACTAGCCACAGTCAATGATACCTTATAGAAATGTGATATTTCTCTACGTACCACACAATCCACTCATTTCTTATAAGTTAATAAGTATCTACAGACATACAGATTTTTAGTAACAGCAGAAAATGAGTAGGTGAGGCCACAATGGAATTACAGACACAATAAGGTAAAATCAGTAATTGTTAAGGGGAAAAAGTTAATTTTAAAAGCAGCTAGGTTTCTGTTTAAAAAAACACCAGAATGAAAAGAAAAGATCCCAAATGGTAACAGTAGGCAACTTTCAGAGGTAAAAGTATAGAATTCTTTCTTTCCTCAAAGTATCTGATAAAAACATTTTAAAATAAGGTTCAAAATATTAAGGAAATATGATTATTAAAATAACACTTCCCTATTTCAGTCACTAAAATGCTTACCAAAACAATATAAAAACATCACTTTATTCTCAAACCAAAATCCTGAGCAATATCTAATCATACCTTTGAGGTCTATTTTCTTGGCCTGTAAAATAGTTTTATAATCCCTATATTGCAGAGTTGTTGAGAAATATAAATGAAAAGTGCTTAGCACAGGGACATAAACACACTTAATACAGTCATTACTTCTATTTTTATATCATTGCATTCATTATTATCATATCAATTACAATTAGCCAGAAACTAACATAAAAGGATTCTATTTAGTCTTACAGAGTAAAAAAAGCAAAACAAAATATAGTTGTGTAGCTGTATCAAAGACTTAGGTTACACCAAAGGATGATATTTGATTTAACAAACACACATCTCCAAAACAGTAGATTCTCTCTGCTCTGTTGCAATTTTGGTAGTAGTTTAATGTTCAGAAAACTTTTTTATAAAGAGTTCAAATCTAACATCAACCCATCCATCCTACCCAATCTGATCACTAGGAAAGAAATGATCCTTTGCCAATCTTCAAGCCAACAATTTTTACTGATCCATGCCCATCTCTTACTTCATCACTTCTAAGGCTCTCTCATCGTAAAACTAAGCAACAAAAACACTCAAGTTCTCTTATGCATAACATTCACTTTGATATTTACAAAATGAGTAAGAACAAAGAAACAACTGAAGTCTGGTCTTCTTTCACCTCAGGAGAATGTCTGCATGACCAGATGTTTTAAAACTCCCTTCTGAAAGAATCTATACAGTAGAAAGTTTTGCTTGATTGTTTCAAACAAAAAACCCTGGAAATAACAGCCACATTTCCAGTTACTTGAATCAAATCTTACATCTCTGTAACTACTATTCATTATAATCTCTTTTCTTCAGAATGATCCATATCAATTCAAAACAGCTTACCTCTGCTTGGCAGAGTGCATGAAGGCCTTGTAACACCAAGGCTGCTGGAGTAGCTTGATCAGGCTTGGTGCATTCATTCAACACCTGGGAAATAGCTGCCAACATATCCGCACCATGCTGGTATGGCCTACAAGAAATGACAGTTGAATGGTTTCACTTATAGGAGGAATATAAGAGAACCAAATAAAACATAGGGAAACAATTGTATTGTTATTACAATAAAAAACACAACACAACAAAACAAAAACCAACAGACAATTATAAACCAGAGTTCCTTCAGAGGAGGGGGAGGGAGAGGGTCTGAGGAGTGAGGCAGGAATATGGGATCTGGGATGATGTGTGGGTGAACTGGAGGAGGAGGGAAGTAAACATTGTTTTAAAATGAAAAAAAAAAAAAAGGATACAGGTTTAAAAAAATGACGGTCTAGAGACAAGGGAACAGCTAAACACTTCTATTACCACTCCCAGGACTTCTGCTTGAACACAAAGCACTAATGCTTTGCTTTACCCTGTGTCTAATATTTGACCAACATAGGTTTTTCTTCAAAGAACTGCATAATCATTTCTTCCATGGCTTAATGCTCATTTTTAAACAAAAATACTATGAAAAGAAGACACCTGTGTTAAATTTTATTCCCCCTAAACTATAAAGCCTTATGTCTGAATTGGCAAAACGTCAAGAACATGATAATGGTGAAAAGAAATGACTTGCCTTATTGAGATTATCAGTAAAGATGGAGTTATTCCTGCCTGGCGGTTGCTTTGGTATCAGATATTGACTATAAAACAGGGATATGAGATCAGAAATTGATTTATTATAGTAGTGATACTAGGGTGGTTAAACCATGATGATGATGATAATAAAAACAATAGTAATGTGAATTATATCTGACTGAGCACCTATCTCGTGTCAGGCACTGTGCTGGATTTACTCACCCACCTTACTCTGTTCTCTATTCCATACTACTAACTTCATAAGAAATTCTCAGATCCATTCCTTGAACTCCTTATAATCCCTCAGTGATATAATACCTGCCTTTTAATTAACAAGTTATCAAATGCTGAGCCTTTCTGGCAAGATTCTATTGCTTTACTATCCAGGAACATAAATTATTTTCCAAAGGAGTGATCTGCAGGTGGTAACTAAAATCAGCTCTGAATAACTCATCAACAGACTCTTGTCCTGCCTGACAGTTAACCTCTCTTGAGCCTCAGGTTTAAGTATGCAAAGTTAAAATACCAGAAAATCCTTCCTCCTAAAATAATTTGTATGTCAATACTTCAAAAGAATCCAAATTTCCAGGTCCTATATTACACGTGTTAATTTTTAGAAAAAGATCATTTTTTTTTGTGTTGCCAAAAGCTTGAAGCTTAGAAAAGAGAGAATTGCTGAGGATTAGGTATATTCTGACCCAAGGTTTTATTTGAAACAGGAATCATCTACACTATCAGCAGCTGGATAAACCCAGTCATTGCATAATGTCATGAAGAAGCATTCACAGTGTTATTTTCAAAAGTAAGAAATCTATGTCCTCCCTAAACATTTTGACCTTTCCCAATTCAAGAAAAAAAAAAAATCTGTCAAGAAAGAGCTTTGTCTAATGTTATTTCAGTCTTATCATTTTACCTACTTACTAATTCACAATTAGTAAGTAGGTAATTCTCCTAGAGCAGGAGAGTCATCTCCCTAATTTCTTCAGTCTTCCTAAACCCTACAGCATACTATGGAATTCAAGATCATATCCTTCCTTGCAATAATTCTTAAAAATAAACTCAAGCAATGAATCACAATAAAGGCCTCACCACCAAAACTCTTCCCTAAAATCAGATATAACATAAGAAGAATATAAGACAGAACAGTTCAACTATAGCCAACTGCTTAGGAAGGATGGAAGGAAGAAAGAAGGGAGGGATGGAGGAAGGGAAGGAGGGAGGGAGGGAGAGAGAGAGAGAGAGAAAAAGAAAAAAAGAAAGCATTACATGTTTAATTACAATATTCAATAATTATTCAGGAAAGGATAGAAGTATCATATACTTAGATATAAGACCAAGCATAAAATGAAAAGGCAAGATTGCTTCCAAAGTCAATGCCCAATATTACTAAATTTTACAATCAGAAAACTTGCGTTGAATATTAATTTATTCTTACTCAAGCATCACCCTCTGCCTACCTTTCCTAGCTCCTTGATGGCAGTCAGAAAGATAAAAGCAAAATAACATACCAGTGGACATACCCATATCCAAGGGCTAAGGACAATCTTACCTTTGTTTACATATGTCTCTGATTGATGCTGCTTTAGCGATCACTTTTTCCCACTGGACCTCCTTGCCCACAGACAGAGAAGGCACATCAGACAGGGCCATGAAACGCTGCAGTTCAGGATAGACACGATCCTATGAAGGCAATTTCACAAAAAGGTAATTTCCCAACTTGAGTTGAATAATCATTATCCTCTTTTATCCAGTATTTTCACTCCCAAATCTTGCATTTGCATTACAAATTATAATGTATTTCTTCTAATCAGCAAGGAAGAATGATGTTGTGATTGCTTGGGATTTTCTTACAGACCAATGTACTGTTCATTTCGTAAAACAAGAAAAAAGTGGCTAAATCTCACCATAATTACAAAAGCTCTAATCACTTAAAATCATATTTCTATTACTTTTTCCATGCAAATGGAAAAATAAAATTCAAATTTAAGGAAATAAGATTAAGTTCTATTCTCAATTTCTCTCAGAGTCAATCACAACTGACTGCATAACAGATCAAAAGCATCACAATAAATCAAAATTTCTCAATGCAATCATTGATGCTACTCACTAATATTACTATATTAAAGCACAGTCACGCATAATGCCAGAATTATTTTCTCTAGTGGAAGAAACATGTTCAATATTCACATAGGTATGAACCTACCTGCTTCTCCCACAAAGATGTCAACAAGCGCAAAGTGACAGCTCTTAATTGAGGAGTGGTGCCAAGAAGTTGGATTACTCGTAGAATTTGTCCTATGCACACCTAGCAAATATCAAAGAAACTTTACTTTCATAAATATAAATGTGGATAATTCTGAGGTTGCCAAAAGCATTTTAAAACTCCATATTATAAAGTTAAGACTGAAATGGAAGCTTACTACAGTATTACACCTTTTCTTGAATGGTGGGACAGTTTTTAGAGGAACTAGGAAGCAATTCTAAAGATTGTACTCATAAGAATACAATCTGAGAAACAGTCCATGGGAAAACTTGGCTGATAAATTATTTAAAAGAATTAATTCTTAAAATAAATACTAGTGTTGCCAAATTAGAAGTAGTGATCATGGCAAAATTAAGGGTTCAAAATTTCAGATGTTGCCAAATTAAATTCAATGTATTAGTCTTGATTGTGCCACATAAATTGGTTTACATACAAACCTTGTGAACACCAAGTGTAGGTAAAGTATACAAGATATCATTGTATAATACTGGTTCCAGTGGTCTTCCCAATTTGAACATCAAAACTGGAATCAGATTTGGCACCTAAAATCAATTTAGAGAAAAATTAACTATGTTTTGTTCTATAAGAAATCTATCTATAAAGCAATCATTATTTTACTTTTCTTCAAAGGAATTATATGAATATAAATGAACTAAAAGACTTAGAAAGTGTCATCCAATTATTGCTAATGGCAATTTCCCTACCATAAACAGTATCACTAATATTGTTTCTTATAATTATCTGCCAATATGCAATTAAAACTTTTTATTAAACTGTTATAAATTAATTATCAGCAAGACAAAAGCAGTTAAGATACATCCTATTCCAAAGAAGTTTACAGTTCTAGTGAGCAGCTAACACTTAAGATAAATGAATGATAACTCCACATAATGAAATATTCAATTACACAATTACAATATTAAATCATTAAAATCAGTTGTACTGTTAGAGGTATAGGGGTCTAATAGCAAAGATTTCCTTATAAGTCCCATTTAAATCCCTCTGGAAAATTAAAAGTAATCAAGAAAAGCAATTCATTAACAGATCAGAAGATGACAATTTTCACATAGATACACAGATACAACACACTTTCTATCAAAATTCTAGTGGTCTATTTTGTCAAAATTGAGAAGCCAATCCTAAAATTCATATGGAAAACCAAGGAATCCAGAATAGCCAAAGCAATTGAAAATGGGGGGTGGGGGGGGAGGCCGGGGAAGATGACTCTAAATCAGATTTCTTTAATGCAGGAATTTTTGTGGACCATAACATGTTAAATTTAATGTTAATCACTTCAGAGAGAAAGTAAGATTTGCAGTATTTATCTGCCTTAACCACAGTCATGCAGCTTAGTTTTACTTTTATTACTACTGTTAATGACATTCATGCTTTTAGCGACATTATTATCCATTCTGCCCTATTTTATTGTTGATTTCTTATTAAATAAGATAGTAATATCTTCTCAAATAAAGTTCATTTTCATTATTATAAAAAAGAAAAAGGTTTAAAGATGAAAACTTTACAAGTTTAACTATTACTACAAAGCTATAGTAATCAAAACAGTGTGGTACTGGCATAAGGCTAGAA
Organism: Condylura cristata; assembly: GCF_000260355.1. NCBI lineage: Eukaryota > Metazoa > Chordata > Mammalia > Eulipotyphla > Talpidae > Condylura > Condylura cristata. The sequence continues at coordinate 54,799,903 of NW_004567107.1, read as the reverse complement.
ATATAGACAAATGAAATAGAAACCAGAATCCAGAAGTAAATTTTACACTTGTGTTCTGTTGCTTTTGATAAAAATGCCAAGAAAGTACACTGGAGAATGAAGAGACTCATTGAAAAATAGTGCCATATTTCAATAACTGGATATTCACATACAAAAAAAAAAAAAGTGAAATTGAACCCCATCCTCACAGCATAAGAGAAAATAACTTTAAGTGGATTTTAGCTCAAAATATAAGCATGTGTTGTTATAAAGCTCCTAAAAAATATGTAGGAGCAGATCTTTGTGACCTTGAATTAGGTAAAGAATTCTTAGATATGACACCAAAAGATTGGCAACAGAAGAAAAAAGAAACAACAAATTCAAAATGTGTATTTCAAAGGACACCATAAAGAAAATAAAAAGAAAAATCACAGAATTGGGAATATATTTAGAAATGAAGAGATTTTATCCAGAATATAGAAAGAACTATTAAAACTCATTAATAAGAAGTCATATAACTCAATTTTAATTGGGTAAAAGGTCTGAACAGATTTTCTCCAAAGAAGACAAATGGCCAATTAAGAAATGAAAAGATGCTCAACTACCATTGCTCATTACATAAAGGCATATCAAAATAAGAACGATATACTTTCCATATCCAATAGTACAGCTATTGGGTAATCAAGATGTCAAACAATAACAAGCGCTGATAAAAATGTGGAAAAACTAAGATCATCATACAGTGCTTGTAGAAGTGTAAAATACTGCAGCCTCTCTTGAAAATATTCTGGCAGTTACCCAAATAATTAAACAAATTAATACATGGTCTGGCAATTTTAATTGTAGGTTACCTAAAGTAAATGAGAGTAGATACACAGAAAAAAAAGATGTATATGAATGTTCATAGTAGGATGAATCATAATAACCAAACAGTGGAAAATACAAATGTCCATCATCTGGTGAGTGGATAAGTAAAATTTAATATAGTTATATAATAGAGTATTATTCAGACATAGAAAGGAAAATAATCAATATGGACAGACTTTGAAAACATGCAAAGTGAAAGAATCCAGTCACATATTATGAGATGCCATAATATCAAAAATAAGCAAAACTATTGAGAGAGAAAATAATTGTTAAAATTGAAGAGGCATAAAGGAAATAATTGGGAAGAAACTATTTATAGATAAAGGTTTCTTTTTGAACTGATAATATCCTCAACACATCTGTACTATTCATAAATGTCCTGAATATTCTGAATATATTCTAAATGTACTAAGTCATGGCATTTTATACTTTGGATGAATTAAATGACAGGAATTATTTTTTAATATAGCTGATTTTAACAAGTTCAATTCAAAATCAAGTGAATGTCTACTATGAGTATGGAATTTTATTTGATGACACACAATACAGTACCAAAAAATGTTATATTTCTTGTACTGCATTTTATATTTATTGTCCAGAACTTGGTAAATACACCTATCTGCTATAATCTAAGAAAGATTTCCCTTCTAGGCTCAAACTTTTAATTTCAAGAAAGAAAGAAATTTTCTTAACTCTTCCAACAGAACAGTGACAGCCAACCATGAAATCAATAATACATTTGATCATGACATACCACAGCAGCATTTAGAACTATACCTGTAAGGACCACAGACAACACCACATCAGAATTTACAATTTTTTTAAACAAGTTCTGGGATTCTATTGGAACAGAAGTTTTATCATCCTCACCATAAGCAAAAAAAGGGGCAAGTTTTCAATTGATTTCTTATTCTCCATTTTAATTGAATACGAAAGGTTATCTTGGACTGCAATCCATAGATCTAAATCCAGTGCCCTTCCTGGGAAAATTTTCACCAAGATACTATGACAGATTATTAGTTCTGAATAAGTCAGTCAGTACACTTAATTTATATGTTAGTATATTTAGTTGTATGCCTAAATTTATATTGCTAGAAAAGAAAAGTTCATTATGTTATGGACATAAAAATGTATGTGTGGTGTTTATTTTCTCTGTCAAGTTCAAAAATGGAAATGCAAACTGTAAAACATTCACAGTAAGTATTCTTAGACTTCAAAGAGTCTTGAGACTACGATACTGCAAATTAAATCCTTGAAATTAAGTCAATGAAGTTAATGAACATTATCTCATTAGAAAAACACAAATATAGACATGTATGTGTGGAAATTTTTTTTTGTATAATCTTAAGTATGGGTTGGTATTTTCTTAATAACATGAGTACTCAGGGATCTAGTGAAGATGTCATTTTAAGACTTCTACTCACTGGAGGCAGAAAATGGAATGGTACTCTGAATTTACCTTATGTTGAAAAATAAGCTAGCATTAACAGTCATACACAGAACATTCCACTCAACAAAAACAGAAATCAAATTCTTCTCAACCATACCTAGAACACTCTTCAGGATATCTCACATGTTAGGTCACAAAATATTTTTTTTTTTTTTGAGGCAAGGTTTTTTTTTTTTTTAAAAAAAGATTTATTTATTCATACAGAACTGGGGTACAGGTCAGAGATGCGGAGAGTGAGAGGATTCACCAGAGACAGAGTGGGGAGCAGAACAGGCAGATCAACGAAGTACACTGCTGAGGGGAGCAGCGGGCGGGTCAGGAGAGGTCTGCCACACCATGTGGTCACCTCCGGGGCAGGTGGGGATCAAACTCATGTGGAAGTGGCTTAAGCTTCTTAGTGCTGCGCTTTAACCCAATGCGCCACCAGGGAGGGCCACAAAATAATTTTTAACAAATTTAAGAAGACTGAAATACAAGTGTATCTTTTCTGAGCACAATGGTATAATAAGAAGACAGAAAAATTCACAAGTATGTGGAAAATCAATACTGCACTTGAGTAATCAATGGATCAAAGAAACTAAAGAGGAAATCAGAAAACATTTTGGGACTAACAAGTAAAAATGAAACATAACAAAATTTATGGAATGAAGCAAAGCCAATTTAAAGAGAAGTATATGGAGAGTAACACATTAAAAGAGCAATTTTAAAAGAAAATTACATTTCAACTACATTAAAAAAGAAAAAATCTCAAAAACATAAAATGATACTACAAAGAAGAGAAAAAGCAGAAAAAAGAGGGGTAAGGAAGTAGAAATAAATGAAATACAGAATAGGAAAATAATTAGTTTAAAAGGAGTTGATATTTTAAGAGATATACAAAACTAACAACCTACCTCCTACCTTTAGCTAGACTATGAAAAAAAAAAGATTCAAATAAATTTAACCAGAATTAAAAGAGAAAACATTAACACTGCTGCCCCAGAAATAAATAGGATTATAGGACAAATATAAACAATTACATTGGAACAAATGGAGTAGCCCAGAAGAATAAGTTCCTAAAAATAAAGAACTTACCACAACTGAATTATGAAAAAATAGAAAATCTTTACAGACAAGTAAATAATGTTGAATCATCAATCAAAACTCTCCCTACATAGAAAACCTCCAGACAAGATGGCTTCACAGGTGAACACTAACAAACATTAAAAGAAATAATAATCCTTAAACTCTTCCACACAAACTGAAAAGACAAAAATGTTTCCAAACTTATGAGACCAGACTATAATCAAAGACACCACAAGAAAAGACTACAGTAGAGTTAATTTCCTAATGAAGACAGATATACAACTACACAAAAGTACTAACAGAATTTCAACAGCATTTTAAAAGGATCATACACCATGACTAAATAGGATTTACCCCAGGGATGCAAGGCTCAACATACAAAATTCAATTTATGTAATAAATTGCATTAACAGAATAAAGGGGAGAAATCCCATGATCATCCCAATAGAAGCAGAAAAACATTTTGACAAAATTCAACACTCTTTTCAGGATTAAAAACATAGACTAAACTAAGGATGGGAGGCAATTACCTCAATACAATAAAGGCTATATAGGAAAAACCCATAGTTAATCTCACATTCACAATAAAAATCTGAAAGCTTTCCCTCTAAGATCAGGAACAAAACAAGGGTACCCATTCTTGCCATTTCTGTTCAGCACAGTATTCAAAAGTCCTAGGTAAAGCAATCAGGCAAGAAAAAAAAAAATAAAGGCCATGAAAATCAAAGAGAAAGAAACAAGATGATCTAATGTGTAGAAAACTCTAAAGATTGCATACACAAAATAGTTTAATAAAATAATAGATTAATTATGGAAAGTTGAAGGACACAACATGAGCATACAAAAGGCAGTTGTGCTTTATACACTAACAATCAAAAAGGGAAATTAAGAAAGTAATCTCTTTTATTTTTTTAAAGATTTATTTATTTATGCATACAGAACTGGGGTACAAGCCAGAGGTATAGGAGTAGTGAGAGGATTTACCAGAGACTGAGTGAGGAGCAGAGCAGGCAGATTGACAAAGTACTGCTGAGGGGAGCAGCGGGTGGGTCAGGAGGGGTCTGCCGCACCATGGGGGTCACCTCCTGGGCTGGGATTGAACTCTCATGCTAACTTGCAGCGCTGAGCTTTAACCCTCTGCACCACCTAGTAAAGCCCTAATCTCTTCTAAAACTTATTCACAAACACACACCCACACACAAATTCCACAACTGCTGTTAACGGTCTTTCTAAAACACATCTTTTTATTTAATCAAACATTACTGTATTATTTTATAGGCTATAAAGGTATTGACTCATTTAACTTGACATGTTGGCTTTTAATAAGAGTGTTAAACATTCACAGAACATTGCAAAATATTAAAATATTTCAAAATAATTGAAATCAGGGTTTCAAAAAGATCTTGCATTCACAAGTCCACTGTAGTATTTTTCACGATAGCCAAAAGATGGAAACTAAACATTCAACAACAGATTAAGAAAGCTTGGTTAAAGAAAATGGGGCACATAGACTGTCTTTAAAATAGAGTACTACTCAGTCCTTAAAAAAGAAGAAAATACTGTCAAATATTACAACATATATGAACTTAGAAGATATGTAAAACAAGCCAGTCACAGAAGGGCAAAGTAAGTATGTAAAGTACCCAATCTTAGAAGAAACCAGAATATCAGTAGCCAGAGACTGGGGGAAAGAACAAATGGGCATTGAGCATTAACCTTGCAAGATGAAAAATTGCTTATAATACTGTATAATATAGACTATATTTTGATAAGAAGTTGTACTTCAACTTAATGTATTTTTCATACACTTTTTTGAAATCATGGGATTATTTTTAAGAGTCAGAAGAGTCTTTGTCAAGTTCATTAGTTAAACATCTTTATTTTATAAATGATGGCATAGAAGCCCAGAGGGATTACAAAATTAATTGGTGGCAGAATGAGGATGGGAGTACAAGTCTCAGTTCATCCCTCTAGTCTATCTTAGCAGAGAAAAAGCAGTCACAGATTCCAGGCTATGTATAGCAGGAAAAAGAGCTATGCTGTAAGTCTTCCCCCTATAATTGAAGAAAATATATAGGAAAAACAAGTAAGAGAGACATAAACTAGCAATCTCCCCAGAGTAAATCATATAAAGAACAGAATATAAAAATTTAACTCTGGATTCATGAAAAATAGTAACATTGTCACCAAGATGAGGCTACACAGGAAATATCCTGATATTTCTGAGTATTATGAGTATTATGAAAATCACAAGTGGTACTACCTTTTTATTCATCTTAGTTATCAGATAAGAGAATACATAATTAACATTTATAACTATCCCTCTTTGTTTTAAGTACGAGATAGCTACCAATTTATTATTGTAAATGAAATACAGTAACAACACAAATAGAAAATAGATAGATACCAGTGAAAAGAAATAATTCAAGACATGGTTATATAACAGAAGATAAAAACATTCAAAGCAATATCTGGTTTTCTTTAAGTTTTCAGACCTGTGTTTATGTTTTATATAACTAGATCTGAACAAAAGTGAATTCTTAGTTCAGATTTGACTCATCTTAGTCATCTTAGTTATAAGTCATTTTTGCTTATGGTATATGCTTACTACATAAGTAATACACTGGAAAGAAGCCCACTAATAGAAGTGCTAAAAGTCTAATCATTTTTTCCACTTACAACAAATCTGCAGACATTCAGTAATATCAAAGAAACGTAAATACCAACAATTTTATTTTTCCATAAACATATTATATTTGTATCATAACTATCTTTAGATAAGCGGTATGGGATATTTGAGAGTCAAGTAAAAAAGTCAAGAGAAGAAAGTTATATAGAATAATAATGGCCCCTACCAGCAATCATATTTCTAGTTAATATACACGCTAGCTTTATTCCAGTTCAGCATGAGAAACTAATCCAGAGACGCTCCTCTAATAGTAACAGCTAACATCCACTGAGCTGTTATTATAAATATTCCCCTAAGCACTTTATAGAAAATCATGATTATCACCATGCTTCAGATGACAAAAATAAAGCCTGTAAAGACCAAGTAATTTGCCCATGATAATAGAGTTAGTACATCCTGGATTTAGAACTGGACCAAAGCAATTTAACTCCAAAACCCACATATTTGCCATTTTGCCTTACTAAAAGCAGGGGGATAACATCATCTTTACCTTTGAATCTCTGGTTCCCAGAGCTCATAAATGCTTTTAGAATGCATAAAGTATCCCTAATTTCTTTATCTGCTCAAATTCTAATCAACAAAATGGTACTTGTAACAGTGTGGCTGCTATTTGGTTCTGTCAACAATTATTAAAAGCCTACGACTTGGCAAAGGAAAGTATTCTTGGTGAAATTAAGTTAGAAACAGAAAAACTGATCTCTTAAATAAATGTTACCACTATACTAAAATGTTACTTGGGCCTATGAGCAGGGCAACAACCAAATGGCAGGCTTTCAGGCCAGGGCTATGCCCTGTTCTTCCATGGAGCAAGATGCCACTGTCCTTTGCACTTTGCTGTCCCTGTACTGCTGGAAATAATTTGAAGTTGATGCAATGGAAGTAACAGAGGCATAAGCTTTAAACTAGAAGACCATCCACAACAACCTAGTCATCACCAAAGGTGACAGGTGTGCCAAATATGGCCTGGTGAGATCAGAGCCCACCATGCTGCCCCTGAAAATGGAGCAATTCTGGAATGGTCAGTGGTGCTGGGAGACACAATGGTCTCCAGCACCACTGGGCAATGACAGTGTAATTCTTCCAGAAATTCCAGAATAAATTTGCAGATGTAGACATGTCCCAGGAAGTCTGCATAAGTTTCCGGTGTTCACCCATAATAAGGTGCGCCATATTAGCGAATGGGAAAGTCCCTATGGAAGCCATTAGGTAATCAACAATGTTAAATGCTACTGAAGCATGAGGCTCAGAAACTGAGACTGCATACTATGAGCTGGGTGGCCGTGGTCTACACTACACACAGATTTCTCGACTCAGAGGTGCCTATCTTTGCCTGTTGGGATAGAGAACTGTTGAACTACATGTAGCTTAGGTACCAAAGGCCAGCAAATGTGTCTATCACTGGAGTTCTTAATCACATTCTAGGTCAATTTTCTACTGCAACTGTCTGATAACTTTAACTTTGTCCCAAGAAACCTCCAGTTCCTACAATCCAGTGTCAGTTTTTGTGTATAATATTTTGGTCATCTTCATCCCTACCATGTGAAAGACAACCAGTCATCCTATGTCCTCCCCAAAACGAATGCCAATTCCTCCAGTTACCACAAATGTACCATCCCCCTCCCCCCCCCTTTTGTCCCTTTGCCTAGGCCTTTCACAGACTATTTTCAGTCTCGGTTCTCACCTTTCAACCTGTTTGAATTTACTCATGACTATGATATTTCACCCTCCCTTGTCCACCGGGAGCTTCTTTTTGTTCTTGGGACTCTACTGAATCTTTCCAGAGTAAATCCTTTCTACTTCTGGCTGGAGGAGTGGTACAGTCTATGAGTTGGTCCTTTCTCTAGAGCAGAGTCTGTTCCCCTGGCTTTTTCAGGAAGTGCTTTACTTATCATGTAGTCTCAAGGACTGTCAAAATTGAGAACGGAGCCCTCCTTCCTCAGTTCCTCCATGCCCCACACTCAGCCCATTGAGCTGCAACTGTCCTCACTCCTGGCCTATCAGCCTCAATCTACACACTTCTGATGGTAGTCAATCCATTATAATCACTGGAATTACAGACACTACCAAAGAAGGAGAGAAACCTCAGGGATATTGTGCTAAAAACTTTATTCTGTAGAAGTCCCATCTTCATTTCTGCTACAGTTGGAAATTCTCCAGGGAGGAGGGAGGCCTGAGGGCCCACACAGGCCCAAACTCTCACCCTCTCAACAGTAGAATACACTTTACTTAGACAGTATTTGAAGTCAAGGAATGGGGGTAGAATGATTAGATATGTGAAATATATATTGCTTGAGCTATCTTATTCTAGTTTTATAATGGAGATGCAGCTGGAGGCTCCTCAGGGAGAAAGAGAACTGGGTTTAGCAAAAAGGACAATTTGTGTAATCAAAGTTTATTTGTGCAGAAGAAATTGCCGCTAAGACAACATCAGAATTTGAAGAATACCTCAAAAATAAGAGAAATTAAGGTCAGCACCACCAAGAATGGAAAAAAGAGGGAATGTCAGACTAGAATGAGATAAAGTCAAATATCATTGTTAGTGTGTTCACACTCCTTCCTAATCTGCTACAAACTATATCACAAAGGACAGTAGCAGAAACTGTATATAATTTCTGTATATAATTTAAAGGGAAAAATGTATACATTATACTTACTGGACATTGGCTTTTAACTTTTTTTCTACCAGTCACATTATCAAAGGTTTAGATATTACCACGAGAGCATGTAAGAGTTAGGCTTAGGCTTAGGAAGGAAATTTGGAAGAGCCAGAAATATATACAACAAAATAATTATAACTTTTCCCTTGTAGATTTCTAGGTTAATCTTAGCCACCTGAATCATCATTATTTTATATATAAAATAAAATGTGGCTAATATGAACTGAAATGTGCTATAAGAGTAAAATAATGACTACATTTAGAGGCTTTAGTACAAAGATTAAATTATTCATTAATAATTTACACTGATTATGTATTGAACATTTTCAGAAATGTTGATGACTTAAATAAAATATACATTTAAAATGTATTTAAAATATACATTTTAATTTCACCTATTTGACTTTTTTTAAACATGGCTACCAAAAAATACAAACCTATATATGTGGTTCATATCATATTTCTACTAAATGAAAATATTTCTACTAGATAGAACTATTTCCTAATCCCTTATGCATCTAAGTGTAGTTTAAAATACACATATACAGAGGCATATACAGAAAACATTTAATGTCTTTTTATATGTAGCTGAGGAAGAAAGTATGACATCTTACTGGACAAAAAACATGCCCATCTTGCTATCTAGCCTAGTACTGCTCCTGGAATATAAGGCAGCAAGAAATAATCATGAAATGGGGACTATAAATGAAAACAGGGACTATAGTCTGAATGGGCTCATTTAATCCTTGTGATGAATGTAATGAAGTAGATTCCTGTATTGGACTCATTTCAGAGATAAGAAATTATGCACATAAGTAGAATTTATAACACAGTATTTTATAATATCACAGGATATGAAACAGTTCAACTTTATCTATATAGGTTTGCATAACATTAAGTAATAAATATTTAGTGAGTGCCTTCTCTCATTTAGTAATGTACTAAGTGTTGTGACAACAGAAATCACAATACAACCAAAATGTAAATGGTATAGATGAAATCCAAATAAAAATAAAATCCACTACAATTATCCCATATCCTACCAAAATGTTAACAACACTCACTAATAGCTAATAACATAGTAAAATAGAATTCTCACTGAATTTAGGTAACTCCTTGAAATTCTCTGTAAACGCCAGCAATCCTCTGGCATTTTACAGTATTTTTCATGTGTAGGATCTTGTAATCCTTCTAACAGCTCTAAGAGTTAGGTATTCTTAGAGGTTAGATGGTGTCTTACAAGTACTTAGATACTTTACCTGGCCCAGGAATGCTCCTTACCAGGCTTCAATTCATGTTGGGAGGTTTGTCTTTTGGCCACCATGAAGATTTTTGGGTGGGAGTTAAGGAGGAAGTTTTAAACAGGTCACTTGTACAGTCAGTTCTAGGACTCCATATTCCTATCATCTTCAGAATAATGGCCCTGAGCTCAATAAGCATGAAGACAGTGTATTTTAAAACTTTCTAAGCAGTTTAAAGAGATAAGTTCCCATAACTTACCACTTTTGGGGAAAAAAGGGGCATTGAAATTTAAATAAGCCTTCGTAAAGAATATGCATATAGAATTTAACTAGCATTAATTGGGACTAAGTCATCCTTATTGAGCTCATTTTTAAAAAACATATTTATCAGTGTTCACATCTTGGCCTACCTTGAGAAACTAAAGCATTGCTAATACACACTAAATGGTCAACTTAATTTTTAATGGGTAAATGACATGGCAAGAATGGTTCGGGTACTTGTAAATGCTAAATGTCTGGGAATGTCTTCATTGGCTTTTGAACAGTTTCGAAGTGCAGACATGAGGATTCATTAGCTCTTAGCACATATGAACCTGCTCCAAAGGCAGCCAAGAGAGTTGCCTAGCAACAGTGCATTTTGCATCTCTCATCATCCCCAAAGATGCTGCACAGGCAGCAGCTAGGTCAAGCCTCTCATTAGCAACCTGACAAAGGGCTTCCATCTCCCATTTTACAAATTTATTTTTATTTCCAGGTGAAGCTCAAACATCTATGTGTTATTTCTACTGACAATGGATTCTCCTCTCCTCTGTTCCTTTCTCTTCCCAACCCCCCATTTCAACAGATGTGTTTTAATGAACCCATCAAAATACCTGCAAGAAAAGCAGGCAGTAAGAAACCCAAAAGAATTTACATGTCTATCCACATAACACATAATTCCATATCACTGGGGCAATAAAATAAGGAAGCATTAGAAGAAAAAATGCTGCCAAAATCAAATGGGAACAGGAAAAGGTCACTTATTTGCCTTTTATATTAACAAAAATATACCTAAATTATTTATAATGCCATCAGTAGGTATTCTTACTTCTTCCTTACCCCCACAAAAAATTAATCTCAATCTTGTAACAAACAGCAAAAGGCAGAAAACTCCAGAGTGATAATAAACTGTAACAAATGGATTGACAGTCTATAATGAATGTAATACATTGAAAAAGACCTCTGGTTCCCAATTTAATAACTGTGGTATAGGTATTTGCCTCAGATCAATAGCTATTCATTCACTTCTGAAAATATTTCTTAAAAATATTTACCACCCAACATAGTTGCCATGCAAAACTAAAATATGTACTCACACAATTCTCCTTATAAACAATAAGCAGAGAGACTTTTCAGGCAATGTATTTTAAAGTACTTAATCCAGACTTCAGCATAAACCACATATACCCTGGTCTCTGAGTCTCCATGAATTTCCCTACAGAAACGATTATAGAATGTGCATGACATGTTACAAAAGACAGTGTGTTCCTACTAACACCAGATTTAAAATGGTGTAATGAGGAATATTTTAAAGCAATTATCAAGGTCAATTCAAAGTAAGTAAAAATTTTAATAAAGAAACAATGTGATGTTTTCTCTGGGTTCCCTCCCTTATTTTGTAAACATACAAATAGCAAAGAATGAATCTTTAGGAGGATGTCCCAGATGGGTGTCATTTAACACTAAAATATTTCATTCCAGCAGTTGAAAGACCATAAAAGGGTGAATGTCCTCCAGAGCCTCTAATAACGGTCATAGATCTTGTGTTACTATTCACAAGTGACCTCTCAGACAGGCGATTTAATTTTTCCCCCTGCAGCATGGTTGGTTTCACACACAGTATAATAACAGTTTTTGCACAACAAGACAATTCATCCGATTAGAAGGACTGTATTAAGTCTTTCATGAACAGCATGTGTCACTGCAGCTTCAGCAAGGATTTGATTTAAGACCACCTAATATATGCATGCATGGGTCTTCATGTTTCTACTGTTTTTAAAAAAAAAAAAATGTGTGCACTTCCTTCAGCAATTTTGCAGACCATTGACTAAACTCTCTCTGGCTTCAAACAATAACTAAGAACTCATCAAATGCTCAGTGAGCACTTTAAAACAGGTATACCAAGAATTCTCACCAGGCCACAGGAATGTATATAAGACTACTTGTTTCTACATGGGTTAAGTGAAATTCCACTGATGTCTCAAAGGAGGGGGGGGGGGAGACACGAAAAGGGACAGAATGGGTGTAACTGGTTATTGCAATTACTTTTATGCTTCACAACATTTCAGCAATGCACCATTAATTATAAAGACGGTATGACATTACCGAGAAAGGCTTTAAAGTCAATTTTGAGACCTCCATTTGGAAATCTCAGCAAGCACGAGAAATTTAAAAGTGAAAACCAAAGGAAAAGGTGTGAAATGAACCAACCATCTGGCAATTTCTACTACAATAAATGGTTCAGCATCATTCAATGCCCACAGAAGCCTAAACCTAAGAACATCTACACATTTCTTACTGCCCTGCTGATGAGATTAGGAAGATTAAATCTGGAATCTCTATAGTGAAGGGCTATAGTGACAGTTGGAGGAAGTCTCAGGGGCTCCCTTAACCTTCCTACCTTTAATTGATGCTGATAGGCTTGATTTCCTCCCTCCATCTCTGAATCTGGGCAAGCTCCTCTGAGGATCAGAGTCAGCACTTCTCTGCTACAGGGTTAGGAATGTCTTTACAGCTCCCGTGCCCCAGAGGGATTTTCCTACAATTCCACAGCAAGCACCCCAATCCTGCAAGATTACGTTCTCTTTATAAACTTTTGATGCAGGTGAGCTGCTCACTTCTGGTTCGCTTGTTCTACAGCCACAAGGAAGGTATTCTGTTTCTTTCAGCCAAGGCCCGTATACTGCTCTATGAGATGAGTGAGAAGTGTTTCTTGCCTGTGCTCTCCACATTTTTACAAAGGAAACACTAACACATCTTTGGACAATTCTTGGCATGTAAATCAATCACTACATTGTACAACTGTCTTTTCTGCTTCCACTATCATGACAGCTAGTCAACCCATCATTCCTTTTTAGAATTGTTGGCCGCTTACCACTCTACCATATACATCTTCCCACTCTGGTTGCAAAGGACATATATTAAGGTGGATGGGAGGAGATAGGGTCCCACTGAAATCCCTGACATTTGGTTTGAGCTAAGCAGTGGGCTGGCACTTGTAGAATCTAACACTTCAGCAACTCTTTCCAAAAACCCTCCCTCTCTTCTTTACCTATCTTCTAATTATCTAACTCCTAGCCCTTCAAAGAGAAATGGTTAAAAATTGTAGTAGTACTCAGACATCCAAGTTTTACCAGGTGTTCAGTCTCAGAATTCCTTCTGGTATCTCCAGGAAAATGTCTAACATGCTTTTATGTAAGTTTATGTCCTTGATATCTGACTGCCCAATACTTTAGAAAGTTCTCCTCTCCTGCCTGACTATTAGACTCCTCTTTAGGACTTTGCTTCCAAATACTTGCCCAATATCCACATCAAGATCAAGCTCCCTCACACTAAATAACTTGGTTTAATATACAGTTTATAATCTAAGTTCAGTACTACTTGCAGTCTTGTTACTTCACAAGAACTGCTGCACATTTGTGTTTTTTTGCATATATTCACATGATCATCCTGGCTAAAATACCTTCCCTTTCACTTGCATGAGTGAAACTTGCGGCCCTCACCACGTATGCTCTGGGGACACTTATAAACCTCCATCTTGCACAGAACAGCATTCTCTATGCCTCTGTAAACTATATTCCATGGTTACTGAAAACAAAGACTAAATCCTTTCACCTTAATTACCAGAACCTGCCAGATAGGGAGTGTGCAATAAACACATACTGAATGACAAAGTCAGTGACTTGAAAATACTTGATAAATAAAACAGAATCTAATCTAATATTTTAAATTGGATGATAATTCCACTTAATGGAGATCAAGTTGCACCATTAAAAACCAAATACAGGCCCTCCCTGGTGGCGCAGCGGGTTAAAGCACTGCACTGAGAAGCTAAAGCCACTTCCGCATGAGTTCAAATCCCGCCTGCCCCGGAGGAGACCACGTGGCGAGGCAGACCTCTCCTGAGCCGCCCGCTGCTCCCCTCAGCAGTGTACTTCGTCGATCTGCCTGTTCTGCTCCCCGCTCTGTCTCTGGTGAAGCCTCTCACCGCCCCTGAGCCTCTGGCCTGTACCCCAGTTATATGTACAAATAAATAAATCTTTAAAAAAAAAAAAACCAAATACAATTTGACACTAAAAAGATGTAAGTAGAGAAAAATATCATCAGTATAATAATCACTAATAATAATTCAGAGTACTACAAATAATGAAAGTAGGCAAGGCTAGATTAGAGAGGAAATGTTAAAGAAATAAAATTTTAGTACTTTCACATATATACAGTAACAAACTAATTAGTCAAGTGTTGCCAAGTACTAGTCTCTACTGATATATCTTAATGAATAGATAATTTGATCATTGTAAATTGGCACATTCATTGTACAAATGCAAATGAGCAAACCCAAACTGTCTAAAAACAGTAGCTTCAACATCAGCCTATGCTTTAATTTGGTCTATATCAAATTACCCCAAACCCTAATTAATAGGATTTCATCTAATAAGATTTTACTGTAATCTAGCATAACCTAAATCTTGTCATTGAACTCCATGATGCTCCACTTTGTAGTTTGGATCACACATGACAATACTAGGAAAGCGTTTAATGGTTTCTGGATGGCAGATACATATATCCTACATAATTGTGCATTAATTCAATCAGGCAAGAAAACATGTATCAAAAGCCCAGAACTGTCCAAGGTCATTAGAAGGCAAGAACAAGTAAAACATGCTTTGCCTTGAGGAAATCCTTTTATGAATTCTAAATCTAATTGTAATCTACTGAAAATTTCCTTTGAGAACAGTTTACATACAAGATAACCATAGGGCACTTCAAAATGCTAATTTGTCTTTATTCATCTCATTTTTAGCACTATTTGACTGTGATATGATAAATTAGGGTTACATATACTTTCATATGCTCACTTTCTTAGATAGAGAAAAATATTCAAATTATTTTAAATGCAGATATGCTCTATTACCACAAGAATACTAATAAGCTGGGATAAAAGGATACATGGTCTTCAAAATTTCAGTCAACGCACACATAGAACTCATCCCAAGTTACTTAACTGCTTGTCTGGCTCCACTGAGTTCGTAACTAAGTCTGACCATTTGAAATAAAGTAACTTCAGAATGCCAAATTTCATTACATAAACTGTTTTGAAAACATGCCCAAGAATCTATTACATTATCCATCATGAAAAGCTCAAAACTGTCACTGGTGAGGTAGAAGTCCAGCATGTGGAACAAACAAGGGATGGAGAAATTTTGAGACTTCTAATAGAGCTACTATAGACCTTCCCACCAAATCTACTAAAGCACAGCTATGGTCTCAACTATGGCTATTGGGTCATGGCTACCACAGTGATCAAGTGCCAGTGGCCTTCCTTCACTCCAAAACAAGAAAATTAAATTAGAAATGTTAGAAAATTACTGCTATGGAAGGATGCACGAAATAGAACTCCAGGCATTTATTTATTCCTCTGACCAACTCTTTGTACTCAAACAGGATCATATAAATATATGTGTGTGTAGATAAAAGCTTGTCATATATGATAGAAACAGCCAGTAGGCTTCTTCCAACTCATTTCAAAAATGTTCTTGATTAACTAGTATTTGTCCAGCAAGACTTAGTTAATGAATCACCTATTCTATGCAGCCTTTCAATGATGACTTAGCTATCCTGTCTAGACTCCTACAACATCCTGTGCTTTCCTGAAGCATAGCATTTATCACAAGATAGTCTGATTATATAGTTCCCAACTCTTTGTTTTCTCCTTCATGTAACTTTTAGGAATCATTTTTTATCATTATTTTGATTTACAATGAAGCATAGTTTCACACCTGAATAAATGTATGCACCATACCATACCCAACATCAAAGTTCAATACCATTCACTACTATCAAAATGATCCCTTTACTCATTCTTCCCAACCCACTTCCCCATCTCTTCTGGTAAACACAATTTCATTCTTAGTGTCTAAGAGTTATTTTTGTTGTGGTTTACAAGCTTGAGTGACTCCATTAGGCACTAGACTCCAATGGCAAGGGAAACAAGGAGTAATAAATAAACAAATGGGTCTACATCAAACTATAAAACTTTTGGACAGGAAAAAAAACCACCACAACAATGAAAGACAGCCTACTGACTGGGAAGAGATACTTGCATATCATATATCCAAAAAGATGTAAACATCCAAAATATGTAAGAAATTCATACAACTCAACAATAAGACAACCCAAACCAAAAGTGGTCAAAAGTCTCTATACCCTAAGTTCTGAAAAAATTGTATGTCCCAAAGAAATTCTCCAGTTTTTTACTGAACAATTGTTCATGACCTTGAAGATCCTAAATTTACTTCGTATCTACCAAGCCTTTTCAATTTTTGATTGAAAAGGCTTAATAATCAAGGTGTAATTTTCTCAATGTTTTATTAGGCATTTTTCAAAATAAACGAAAAACATACATGGAAGTTTTTTGCCAACAAGCCAATTATAGGTTTTAGCTTTCTGATTTTTTTCCTTATAATACTTTTTGCGGCAACAGTGGTTTATAATATGGTGTATGATACAGAGGTATAGGATCATACATCTTCTATGATCCTAACTGTGACTGTCCCTATTTATAGAAGGGTTATTAGAAGCTAGCATAAGCAAAAGCAAACGTAACCCTTGATGGTGTGTGTGGTAAGATTACTTGAAAGTTGTGATCCTACACCTCTAGGCCATACAGAGTTGTAAACCAGTATGTTGTAAAACAGTATGGCCTCAAAAAATATATTTTTATATCACCAAGATTTAAGATCTAGCCAAATTTGAAGCAAATGCTGTCATTTAATTATCTCTACAATTGAGCAAATCTAAATAATGTAAAGCTAGTAAACCTCTTTCAAAAAACCTTTTTAGATGATTTAAAAGTTATAGAGATACAGTACCTGCTGGGTTCAAATTCAGACTTCAGCAATTACTAGATTTGTGACTTTGGCAAAGTTAATCAAGCTTCATGCCTCAGTTCTTAAAAAGCAGTGGTACCAACCACAAAGAGTTGTTTGTGTTTGATGAACTGGTATAATCAAATAAAGTAAATATAACAGTCACTAGTATGTGACAAACATGTAAATATTTACTGTCTATTACTTAGACAGTACAGCATCTAAATGAGCAGATTACACTTCAAAACACTTCAACATATTTAGCAATAGAAATTAATAGTAAAACAATTTATGTCAAGGTTATCAAAAGATATGTACTTGGCTTATTCAACAGAGCTTAGAATGTGATCAACTGAAAATATGACACTTAGAAATTTAAGATTTGCAGCACTACATGAGAAATTGATTATTCAAACACCTATTTGCAGTGAACTTATGATAATGTATCAGAAGCTATACACTAATGGTAATTTATGAGGAAAAAACTAAGTGTCTTTGAATCATAAGATTACTAAACCTTAACACATTTGATATTTATACTTATATAAATATCTATAACATAACTTCCACATCTAAATAAAAGAATTGTATCAGAAACCTTAATGGGCTTTAGGGAAGTTTTATGAAGTATATCAAATGGTTACTACACTTTTCTCGTATTTCAAACTATAGCTTTTATATTATTTATAAATTATATTTCTTCCATATACTACCAATGTTTTCTAACTCCATGTATTTGTAAAGAAAATAAATTGGTTTCATGCACTGATCTTACATCTGACAATTATACTAAACTGACAGCTTTTCAGTAAGTTCTCTTGTAATCTCCAATTTCTGAATTTTCCTTTATGATACATAATATAACTTTTCTTTTTCTTGAATTAACAGTGGTTAGAACCTCCTAAAAAACAGTAAAACTGACACCAAACAAACTTAATCTTAACTTCAAAGAAACTATTTCTAAATGAAATTTCTATGATCCTAAATTTTATATTTTCAACATTTAAATTTCAGTTTCTGGCATTTATCTAAAGGCTTGTCTTTTAGAAACGCACACAGTTGTAGTTCTTAGTCCTATATACGCCTATCTTTTGATAATGGAGTTTTATTTATTTCAAGTAATTTTGATATCTGGTATATTTACAAATATTCCTATCATCTTATTTTATATTACTATTTAATATCCTTTTAAAGTTTTTTTTATATTTTCATCTTATTATGCTACTTGAAAATTAAAAATCACTAATTGTTACTAGTAAGCTTTTAAACACATATTTAAACTTTTTTTTTACTACATCAAGAATCACTCAGTTTCCAAACAAAATTGTACCCTTAACATGTCCTTATTCTTCACATATAGCATTCCTTCTATCTACCCCCACCATGTCCATGCTATCAAGCCTGGACTTAGGTTTTATATAAATAATTATCACAAATTTGTCGTAAGATCTACTGGATATTTTGATCACTAGTCAACATTTCTTTTCTATGCTCTCTTGGATAGTTTCACTTAGCTAGAGCTTAGTTGTATGGGGAATTTTTTTCCCCATAAAACGAGTACGAAGAAATTCTTGAATTCTTATATTGCTGAAAAGGGCTTTATTACCATCACTCGTTATTCTACCATCTGAAGGTAGAATAACAGGGAGGAACATACCAGCATCAAAGTGGTTTTCCCTATGAAACTAGAAGAAAATACTCCAGTGTATTCCAGTACCAATTTGCTGCAAATAAATGCTACAAGTAGTGTGAATCTAATTGTAAGTTTTTCTTTTCCCACTATTCTCTGCAATGTCTTCTTACTTTCTCTAATATCCTTCATGTTCTGGGGGACAGATTTAGATATTGATCTATTCTCACTTTTGCTGCTTGGCTTTCAAAGGGTCTTAGCAATCTGTACTCTTGTGTCTTTTTCAGCTCAGAAAATAGTTTACTGTCAACATTTCTGGACTTCATTTTCTCTGTTTCCTCTAACTGGAATTCCTATAGAAAATATTAGAATTGTAATTCTGAGCATCCATTGGTTTCTTAACTTTTTCAATTTTCCTGCTCTACTCTGAAACGTTATTGAATACAAATCACTAATCATCTGTTATCAAATGTCTTCTTTCTCATCTTCTGCTCCCTGAGTTCTCTTTCTTCTGGAAACAGATGCTCCGGTTAGTCATGCTGTTAAATTTTCTCAAATCTGTGGTGCTTTGATTATCCATTTGTATGTATGAATCAAGGCCAAGTTGGTTGTAGAGAGCTGGCATGGTCTGCTTCTGTAGATGTACAGATATGTTTCCTTACATAAGACTCTGGCTTAAAAAGCTGACTATCGTGGAGCTGAATAATGAAGGGTAAAGCATCTCAATTGTCAGATTCACATTAGGGTGTCTGACCAAGATGTAACAGGCAGGGGCCAAATATTCCATTTTCTCTTCCCTTTTCACACACTAAGTAATAAAAATTTCATCCTGGGAATGGTAGGCCATCCTCAGTATGTCTTCTCCTTGATCAGAATTCCTCATACCTGTTACAAAATTCAAATTTATCACAAAATCTACTGATTCCCCTCAGAGTTCTTCACCAGCACTACAAGCCCATCCCATCAACACACTTAAGATAGTTTTAATCAGAAGACACGGCTACTGCTACCTGACAGTCAGCTGAGAGGAGACAGATTTCACTGTTCTAAATGCAGTGGGAACCCTACCTCACTGCACTCCACCCTCATCATTTCTGATACTCAGCATTCAGAACATAACAATGGGCTCTTGTTTTAGTATATTAGAAAGCTAGTGAGTGTGATAACGATATAGGGCTTAAATGAAAGTCACAATTTTTGCACTGAGAATTTTAAGCAATTTGTAACCTGAGGATTCCTCAGAAATAACTCAGCCCAATATTTACACCCAGGAAAGACAAAAAGTTGATACAAAATTCTAAGCTTTATGCAAACAACTGAAAAACATAAAAAAGATCAAATACCAGTTAAAAACATTTTATTCTACTATGTGAAGTTTATTCTTTACTCTGTAAAGAATAAACATAGTGCCAGGGGATGGAACAGACACTTGACCTTGTATTTTGGTCTGTGCTTCTCTTTGTCTAATTGCTTCATGCTGACAGACTCATCCCAATTTTGCTTTAGGCATAATCGATTCTATGGTTACGAGAGGCTAGTAGTACAGCACTTCTTATCTGGAAAGCTCTTTATTAAAAGTACTGTACATTCTGATTTCTTTTTGCTGGTGTGAAGAACACAGGAAGCAGACTGACTTCAGGGGGTAGCAATTCATAGAACTCGGTGACAATAGAATAGAGAGCAACGTGTCCAAAGACTCTTTGTGCAACCTCTTTTATAGAATATATTTTCTCCTTTTCTCACAGCAGTAACTTACAGACCATTACATTTCACACATTTCTTATTCATTTCCTATGTTAAAATATGGCTTATGACCTGGAGTGGCACTGTCACAGGATTCTGCCCGGAAAGTCAACTTTTCACTATTTGATAACGTATGACTTTTCAAAGACCAGAAAGTCGTGGACCATGAACCTAGACACATAATGATTTCAAATGGCTCACAAATGTACACTTTTACAAATGGGGGGAAGAAATGTGCTTGGAAGGGTAAAATAACATTACCAAAGATTGCGATTCTCATCATTAAGCCGGGGCCTTAGCTAGACTTATTAAAATGTTAAAATAAAAGAAATAGAGATGCAAAATGTTAAGTAAAAACAAAATAAAATGAAAACAAGCAAAACCAAAAAGCACACCTTTGTGCCACTTCTAAACAAGCGGAAGCAGGCAAGCATCAAAGGTTTTAAAAACTCGATTGTTAAGTTCATCGATGGGGGCAAGTTGTTTTGTTTTTATTTTAGCTCTTAGAAGAATGTATCCACTTTTATTTCTTCCAACTGGTAAGTCATGTTTTCTTTTGACACTAATACACAATAAATTATCCTTTCAAAATAAGCTGAAGTCCAACACAGAGGGAGCCACTCTTGGCTTTGCTTCTACTTACTGACCTGTTAGTTGCCTTTAATAGTGAACCGGCTTAAAACACCTGCAACTGCAAACTCTCCAAGTCCTAAGGAGGGTCAGGTTCAAAGTAGGTCAGCAGGACACACACAACCCCACCCCCGCAGAGGGACTGATCACATGAATGTATCTCTAAGCAAATGGCAGCACATTTGCACCCAGTCACCAAGGCAAGGATGGTTCTGGACAGTCGTGCTCAATGGAAGCAGATTTTAACAAAGGAATTTGTGGTTATCTCAAAGCTGAAGCTTATAAATGTTTCCTCTTTGACTTATTTCATTTTAAAACCATTCAGAAAGAAATTAGTATACCTTACACATAGTATTTAGATCACTGAAGTTGAGACACTGAGCTATCCTAAAATCTTATTTAAAACCACCTAGGTATATCTAAAAATTACTAATCAGTTCAGATGTCCAAGTATTTATATCTTGCCATAACTCTTAACAAATGAAGTAGAAAAAAGGTAGAAAATGCTCTCAGTTTTTCAAAACACCAACATGTAGTCTTGATTTCCAAAAAAGAATATAATCTTTGTCAGATGGCCACCCCATATATATGTATTTAAAAAACATTATAGTAAGTATCTAATAACTGCTATAAAGTTTTTGAAGAATCATACAGCTAAATGAAAAATAGCCTCCTACAATATCTCTATTAGCCCCTGTGGTTTAATGCTTCAGATGGAGATATTTCTATACCAATAGAGAGAGAGAGTAATAGAGCTAGCAGATTAAATAAATGTATCATAATTATTACATAATCAATATATTAAATAATTATTTACCTGTTATAATAATTAGTTGTTAATATATTAAAGCTAATTTGACACATTAGACAAGGTTTTAACAGGTTTCTTCACAAGGAGCCAGCAGCCAGAGAAACATTGTGGAGAACTGGTGAGGAGAATCCCAGGCATATAGCAGTATACCTGAAGTTTCCAGAAGAAAAGCTGGGAGGATAATTACAAAAAACCGAGATCGGATTTGGCAATAACTAAACATAAAATCTAACAGGGAAGGAAAGTTTTATAGTTGAGTCTTCGAAGCAAGATAAAATCTTGTACAATGAATGGGTTGAGGAAAGTGGTAGAGAACTAGTGTTATCAACTTAAATTATGTGTGTATTAGAGACACACAGAGCCAGATATGATTCCTAACAAGTGAGCTGGGGACATAGGCAGTCAATCAACATTTGCTGATGAAAAATTATTAACCTCTCCTTAAGGAGGTTATATCAGTCTCAGACATTTCCAAACTGTCCACAACAAGCTATACAGGTTGGTAACCATTGGTAAAGGATTCAAAACAAGATTTGATATTGTCCATTAAAAAGTCAGTCATTAAAACTTTGAAAATGTCCCCATTTAAGCCTGAGGGCCGTGTTACTCCTTAATTAACTCTGCAGACAACCTATGTTTAACATTCCCTACCACTGACTTTATACCAGGTCCTACACAAGTCACAGAGGCAGGAAATGGCTCTAAGGAGAAATGAAGAAAACCAAATGGACATTACTATACTTGAGCCATGAAATCATGTGCTTCAATTGTCATTCAGAGCTCTCTGAAGGCAGCTGAATATGATTTACATCAAAATGTGGGAAAATAACATTACTCACGGTATCAGAAAGGCAGGAACTGTTATATAAACATAGCCAAGAGACACATGAATCAACTACTATGCCAGAAAAAAAAAAAAAACACTAAGGAAATAGATGGCACTCCCATTTATTATAAGCACAGACTATGATATGCAAACCTCTCTCTGAACTAACTGTGTTTAAAACTTCCAAGACTTCCACGGGAATTCACACACGATGTTCATTCTTGGATCTCTCCCCAGAACACTTGAACACATTCTCTCCAGGAATGTAAAAGACATTTAACTTTAACTTTTCCTGAGCACTGCCTGACCTGGGCTTCATCATCTGCAAATTAAGTCATATGATGACTGTGTAGAAAACTATGAGGATTGCTAGGAACTGTTGACAGTACTTCTAGAGATAGAAATATAATTTCTTACTATTTTTTCAAGTGTTGATTTATTGCTGTGGCTTTATGTAATTACGTAGTTATTTTAACATCATCATCTGTATCCATTTAACTCTAAAATGGTACCCACAAGGCAAGTTCCTTCTTAGTTTCATAGTCTTCCCTGGTCTTAAATGTATTAAACCTAATAGAAAATGCAAGCCACAAGGGAACTAGGGGACAGGCTTGGGCTGAAAACTCAGTGGGGAAAGGAAATCTATTAAACTATACAAGTAAGAAGTAACAACTAAATTTTTTAAAAAGCAAATTTTCTTACCATTATTAACACATATGTAACATTACTAAGTGACAATTTATTTCACCATTAATTAGTACCATCACATAATAATTTTCATTAATACCTTAGAACTCATAAAAACAACAATACCAAAACACACTTCATATATAGAATATCTCTTTGAAATTCTCAGCTATTTTCTTTCTCTGTATCTTACAGTAGGATTCTTACAATAAATCACACAAACATATTACTTAGATAGGCCCACTGCAGGTCAGCAGTAGGTGAAAGTAGCCACCCAAACCGGTGTGTGACAGTCTCAAAGTTCCTTCTCTTATTACTTATTTATTTAGCTTCTGATTATTAGCAGACTAAGATTTTTCTTTACTCTCAAGCCCACCATGAATTCTAACCAATAATTGCTTACAAATAATCTAACTTCTTTCTATTAGGTGAAAATAGACAAAAAAATGTGAATACATTACATGTGGTCTTGACAACTTAATGAAAAAGAAACGCTCCACCAGTAATAGAGTCTAGCACTAACTCATTTCAGCTGAAACTACTTCAAGCATCACGTACAATTAGAAATCTTGCTTTTGCAAAATATTCATTCTCATTTTGGCTTTCACCTTTTACTAAAGGTCATTGAAATGAGAAGTTACGATCTGATCACTTCATAAGGGAAGTTAGGAAAAATATCACTACCCCCCTACTACTAAGACACTTTTATTATCCTTTTCAAAAAAACTTAAATGACTTCACTTCTAAGTTTTTATATAATATTGCCTTTGCTGCTAAAAGAATTGAATAGCTATCTTTCACTATTTCAAACCACCATTCATTTTAATACCACAATTACACTGGGTATTTTTTCACATTTCTTTCAAAACCATCCAAGAAATAATCAACATAAGTGTACCAAACTAACTTTAATTTATAGCACTGTCTCTTAATAAATATTTATTAAGTAAGAAAGTGAATCTGCATGGCCAGTATGGTGATCTCCTACTTTTTTCATTTCAAGGTATACATGGAAAATGATATTCATAAGAAAACTTGGGTAAATAAGATAACAGGTGCCTGGAGGCTCCTACCAAGAACTTAGGGCACCCCAAGCTTAGACAGCTACTTGGCTGTCTGAGAACCAAGAGGGGGATAATATTTTAGCACATCTTAAATTCACATATAGCATTCCATATCCCAAAACAGTAAATGAGAAGTTCAACTCTACATTTTTTTTTTCTTTTGCTTAGTTAACAAACTCCTTCTTTTACTGCCAGAAAACTATTTTTCCACTAGGGAATCATTCCATCTTCATTTCTCATGGTCCTGGTGACATATAGAATTTCAAGGTGCTGACACTTCACCAACCTCCTTTCTACCTAGAATGGCTAATTAAAGTGCCCCATTAACCTGACATTGTGGTTAACTTAGTATGGGCATATGACCCAAGCAACATCAACTCCAGTATTTCTACAACTCTCTTCTTTTTGAATTGTGAATATAAGTTACAAGGTTTTAGATTTTCAGCCAATTCACAGAGAAAAGAAGAACTGTACAGTAAATAAGCAACATAGGCCATGGTTATTCTAAACTTTAGAACTAATAAAAATGCCTAAGACAAAGTAGGTTTCTGTTGCTTGTAACCAGTGGTATCAGCCTGTAATGTCAAAGATCAAATGCATTTCCATAGTATAAATATAAATATATTGACGGAATATATGTTTTACCCTAGAGGAATGCATAGATCAGGTAAACTACCAAATGACTTCTTTATCTCCAGGCATTATTTGTACATTAAATATTCTAAAGAGACTATCCCACAAGGTGTCAATACCCTGAAGGAAAACATTGGAGAGAAGTCAGTCAGACTATTACAGAAGATGAAGGGGAAAATGAAGTCAGAAGTCAAAATGATTCAATTACCTATATACCATAAGATAAAGACACTTTGAGTATTTTAGATTCTCTAGTAGAATCTGAGTAGGAGATATCCAGTCAGAGGTCAAACTTTTTCAAAGTTGTTTACTAACCAAAAAAGAAGGCTAGAAACAAAAGGGAATTTCAGATACATCATAACTTAAAGAAACATTTCTCTCATTTTCACCACCAAATTCCTTTCCAAAGGAACACAGTTTTCTATAAAGAGAACTTTCTCTTCATCATGCATGACAAGAAACACAAGCACGGATACTAAAAAACAAAAGATAAAAAAAAAACCTAGTTGGTTAGGAAACACCTTCACAGAAAAAGAATTCTAGAGATTCATCTTATTACACATTACTATGTGAAATATATGGTTCGTTTAAAAGGGGGAGGAGGCACTGTTTTTAATGACTGTTATCTCATTAACCTCTAATTTCTGAGCAGATAGGAAGAATAATTGTTTATCATCACATACCAGTATACTGAATATTACCTTATATAACAAGGACCGATGTTTTTTAATTTATTACATGATTGAACGAAGATAGGATCAAACTGCAAGAGGTTGAAATGAGTTTAATGCCTATTTATAAGCACCTTTATCCTGAATTACTTAATCTGTATCCACCTTAAGAGATCAATATTAGAACTAAGGGATATGCATGAAATGAAATAAACTTCAAAAACTAACAAAAGAATTACAAATTAGCAATTCCACCAAAATCCAAAATACCAGAATAGCATCACAAGCAGACTCCTTTGCAAAGCATACTTTCATTAAAGAAACATTTGCAACATTAAGCATACATCAATTTAGAGTAATGAAAATAAAAGAACACATTGGGAAGATAAAAACAGGAAAAAAAATAATTTAAACTTTGGAAAAAAAAGACAATGTACCCTATGAATAATTAAATTTCACCCCAATTACTGCTCTATTATTCTCCTCCTTACCTGAGAGGAATCTGCTTGGGCTAATTTTGTAGTGACCTTCAGTATCTGCTGAAGATTTTGTCCTTTATCTTCAACAAGGAGGTGAGCCAGCAGGAGAAAAACATGCACAGGGATCTCTGTAGTAATGGGGAGCAACGACTCCACTGAAGCCAGCCAGTCACTTGCTGCAGAACCTTCTCTCATGACTTCAAAGATCCTCCAGGTTGTAAATACTGAACCATACATGCTGGTTATAGGGAATGCAAAGTTGTAGGAGAGCTGAAAAAATAAACACAAAAAGGTAGGAATCTGTAAGAGAAACATATTTGACAAATTTTTGACATTCATTTGCTTTACTGTATTTCAATGTCTAAGAAATCAATTAAACAGAATGAATACAAAGTTTTCAGTTCTTACCCCAAATCACTCTGCACACACATGATTTAACAGTGGGAGAGAGGAAAGAGTAGCTGTTAGTTGGAACTCTAGAATTTTATCACGACTGAGATTTACCATCTCTTCTAGCTAAGAGAAAAAAAACGGATCAATATACAACCTCCCAAGTCAATAGTTTGGAGAAAGCCATTATCAGGAAGAAGTATTTACAAATGAAAGGGAAGATAGAAAAACACTCTGTTTGCTCAGTTCCAGGTCCTGGTAAGAGGCAGCCCTGGGCAGATGGCAGACTTGGACTAAGGACAATTCATTTTTGAAACAGACTGTATTTTTATAGGAACAGAACTGGTTCAGTGAGAGCCTAGGAATTTATTAATAATTATAAATCCCTTCTGCAATAGGAAGTAGCCTGACGCTTTACATTGAAATGATATCCAAAGAAGAAGTGATGTTTAAGTAACCTTGATTAATGACTTCACGGAAACAAAGAAGTGAAGTCAGGGATAGAGTGGACAAAACCCTGCCAGGTGAGCTTTGTGCCAAAATGACTTCTTGAGATGACACAGATATTAGAGAACCACTATATATTACCAGCTAATAAATTGATTCAAGTCATTCAAAATGTGATGAGACTAATTAGAAATCTTGACTATAACTATCCTGTTATTGAAGACTGACTAATAATGGATGACAAAGGATGAGAATAAAAGTTAAACTGCATAAATCTTTTAATAACAATTTATTGAAATACAATTCACATACCATAAAATCCATCCTTTCAAAGTTTATAACTTGGTGGATTTTAGAAATTCATAGCTTGAAACCATCATCACTACTCATTTTAGAACATTTTTATCACCCCAATGGGAAACCTCATACCGTCTTACAGTTATTCCTCATTCAACCCTCAGTCTACTATTCTGGCCATTTCATGTAATAGGAATCATGTAACATGTAGTGTTTGTGACTGAATTTTTTCACTTAGCACATTCAAGTTTCATCCATGTTGTATCTTGTATCAATACTTCATTTCTTTTCAAGATCAAATAGTATTCCACTACATGGATATATCTTGAGTATCTGTTCATCAAGTAATAGGCATTAAGACTAATTTTATTTTTTGGCTATTATGAATAATGCTATGAGTGTCAAGCAGAAGTTTTTGTGAAGACATAATATGTTCAATTACTTCGAGTAAATGCTTAAGAAGGGAGATATCATTTATTTGTCACTGTAAAAACAATGAAGTAGATCGTTTTTACTTAAAAATATTGCCCACATGATATACAAGATACAGATAATGTGCCTGGAAACCTACCAAATATTTTTTAAGACATGAGGGAGGAGTCATTTGTGTTTGCTTGTATATGGTAAGAAAAACCATCTAGACAAACACATTAGACATTAATAACCACTAATCATCATTTTCCACTTGAGAGCCTGGGAACTAGACAATTAGAATTATGATGAAGAGATTTTCCACTGCATATCATTTTATAATTTTGAACTATGTTAATGTATCTCTATTTCAAAACATTATAAACTTAAAAATTAAATAATATCTAAATTTATCATAGCTCTAATTCTCAAAAAATATTTTCTCCCAAGAAGATAAAATTCATTAAAGCTAAAGTCAAGTTCTTTAGATGCATGATGAAAAGCATTGGATTTGTGAGTTTAAAAGACCAGATTTCAGCATAATCATGCTATTAACTGTTACACAATTTCTCTAAGTCTTACATTCTTCACTAGTGAAATGGAAGGAATGTCTGCTTACCTGTTACATTAGTGAGATGGTTTATGAGGCATTATCTATAAAGCACCTAGCATAGTACCTAAATACAAGGAAATATTATTGCTGTCATCATTAAAAAAGAAAACTAAAACTGATGGATATGAGAAAAATAATTGTGATTCATTCATTTTGTACCATAAATTGAACCAAATGCAACAACATTACAGAGACATGTAAAAATAAACTTATTGAAATGGAAAGTCAATCCCATTTTACTTAAAGTATTATATCCAGGTTTAGGCTCTGTTCTCTGTTTGTTTGTTTGCCTAAGGTTAAAGCAGCAGGAGAAAAGGCATAATGAATAAGAGGTCATAGAACAGCCTCTGTCCCATTGAGTGACAGCCGCTGCTGGCACAATCCCAGAGTTTTCCTCCCAGCACCAGCTACCAAATCCTGGCCCCACTGCCTCAGGGAGGACCTGTGAAAGTGCTCATATAGGCTCTGTGTCACAGAGGAGAAAGTAGGTGTTTAAAAATAAAAGAGGTTTGTGTTAGGTGTGTTATTTCTCAATAAAATAATAAGATAGTGAAAAAATAAGTGAAAAATAACCAGTTATGAAACATCTTCTATAGATATAAGAGTTAGGAATCTAAAAACTTTTTAATAAAAATGTTCAAGAACAAAAGAATCAATAAGACAGATATATGATAGCACTTCCTTGTCTAAAGAATTAAAAAAGAGAGAGAGAGAGATGAAACACATAGATTCTTGTTCATTTAAAGAATAGGCCCTCCCTGGTGGTGCAGAGGGTTAAAGCACAGCACTAAGAAGCTAGAGCCACTTCCACATGAGTTCGATTCCCGCCTGCCCCAGAGGTGACCACATGGTGCGGCGGACCTCTCCTGACCCTCCTGCTGCTCCCCTTAGCAGTGTACTTCATCGATCTGCCTGTTCTGCTCCCCACTCTGTCTCTGGTGAATCCTCTCATCATCCCTGCACCTCTGGCCTGCACCCTGGTTCTGCATGCATAAATAAATATTTTTTTTTAAAAAAGAATAACACTCATCCATAATAGTGACTAAAACATGCTTAACATGGGTAAGGGCAGGATTTTGTCAGGAAGGAGACATGGAAGCCCAAACCTGGAGATCCTCATAAGTCGGATAGGTTTCTGCTAGAAAGAATTTGACCTCTCACCAGACGGGAAGAAGACCAATAGAATAGACAAAGCCACAAAGAGTTTTTCTTTTATGAACATTGTGAAGAGTCTAGTCAAGAGCTGAGAGACTTGGGAGCAGTTGATTATCTTCCAAGAGAACCAACACCACTCTCAATACCAAGTCATTCATCACATATAGAAAGCCAAGATCTAGAACCTCTTAATTTCAAATCAAAGTTTTCCAGAAGCCAAGTTACTATTACTATTGATTACTATTACTATTGATTACAGTAGTAATCAAATTACTATTGGTATATTGTTTCCCTGTAAATGCAAAATTATTAACTCCCAAGTTCAGCACAAAGACAATAAATTATTGTGCAAAATAAAAAAAAAAAAAGATAAAAGCTACCAAAGTGGGAGGGCTGCAGTTTAGAGTGAAATCACCAAAGTCTGAATTTCAACACAACCCTCACTATCTGTGTAGTCCAAACAAGTTAGTGAACCTCTCAAACGTCAATATCCATTTGTCTAATGAGTAGTCTAAGAATACCAGGAAAATGCAAATCAAAACCAATACCACTTCACACCCATTAGAGTGGCTGTAAAGTAAAAGACAGTATAACAAAAGTTGGCAAGAACATGGCAAAAAGGAATTTTTACACTGCTGATGGGAATATAAAATACTACAGGCCATATGGAAAATAGTGTGGCAGGTTCTCAAGCTCTTGAGCATGTAGTTATTACGTGATCTAGCAATACCACACCTAAGTTCTATGAGAAATGAAAACATAGCTTAATACAAAAACTTATACAGGATTCCTCTTACCAGCATTAGTCATAAGCAAAAACTAAAAACAACCCAAAAGTTCAACAGACGGATCAAAATTAAAACATGCTGTATCCAAAATGGGTGAATTTTGAAAATATTATGCAAAGTGTAAAAAGTAAATATCCAACAACCATATATTTATAATTCCATTTATTTGAATTATCCAGAAAAGACAAATATTTAGAGAGAATGGAGCAGGGGAAATGGGAAGTTTGAGAAGCAACAACTAAGAGATATCCAGTTTTATTCTGGAGTAATAAGAATGTTCAAAACTGACTATGGCAATATATAACTAAATGTACTAAAAAAACACAACATTAAGGGTCCTCCTTGGTGGCGCAATAGGTAAGGCCACAGCACTGCAAGTGAGCCACAACCACTTTAGTGCAAGTTCGATCCCCAGTCCCAGAGGTGACCCACATGGCACAACAGACCTCTCCTGTCTCGCCCTCTGCTCCCCTCAGCAGTGTACTTTGCAGATCTGCCTGTTCTGCTCCCCACTGTCTCTGATGAATCATTTCACTGCCTCTGCACCTCTGGCTTGTACCCTACTTCTGTATGTAAATAAATAAATCTTAAAAAAAAAATTGAGCTTGTATACTTTGACTAAAGTGAAAGTACATGAATTTTATCTCAATAAGTCTAATAAAAAAAATTAAATTCCCACTGAATAAACCGGCGTAAGTCATTTATCTTCTCCATGCCTTGGTTACCTCATCAGTAAGTGAGACCAATAATATTACCTAAGTTGAAGAATTAGGGGCAAAATTAAAAGTATTTAATATATATGTCAAAGCACTCAGAATGGAGCCTGCACACCAAAAGTGTTGAATAAGTAATCTCATAAAGTAGGTACTTTGTTGCCCTTTTTCTCACGGCCTATAGAAACTCAGTTATTAGTCCAAGGCACACAGCTGGAAACAGAAACAACAAAAAAGCTTACTTCACACTTAGTGTGAATAATGTGAACTGATCCATATAATTCCTGATATTGAGCAAATGCTTGATAAAATGTTGATTTTAGCTCTCATAGGAAAATGAATCTTGTAAATCTTGTGATTTTTTGAGACTAGTATTCAATTTTTTTTGTTTACTATACATTACTTCAAAGCGACTTTGAATAAAATCTCCTTGCACTGCTTTATTACCAGGTAACAAGTACCTGATAGTTTATGTTCAAGTCAAGTACTTTATCAAAAAAATTCAAAGACTAAACATATGATAGACTAACTCAGTCAAGATGTTTCTAAATCTTTTGGTTGACTCAAGCTGTTTTAGAGATGAACTTTACCCTGCTGTATGAAGAAATTAATTTTTAAGTCCACTCACTACATCGGACCTACACACCCTAACTTCCCTCCAAAAATGCTTTTCTAATTCTATCTTATTGGCTGTGCCAGCAATCATTGTAGTATGTCTCAGCTCCAAATAACATTTCTTTGTTCTGCTTTGTGATACTACACCTGTACTTGGTCAACATTTCTTTTTCCCTCTGGCTGTTAATAGAAGGCACAGGAGGGAGAGCACAAGACACAGGAGAGAAATGGTCTTTCGTCAGGTTCCTGTGAGCTTCTTTGATGTTTATACCATGTTTGTGAGGGACATGCAGGAGGCCTGGATTCCTGAACCAGCTCTCCCAATTCCAGGCCACTCACCCCCAAAGGATGGCCTAGCTCAGGCCCGCAGCCCTCCTCCCTCTCTCCCCCAGCATATTTATCATCCAGCAGGCATTAAGCAAATTCTTTCCAAGAAAATCAGACCTCTATCTTGAGTGGGGAGAGTCTCAGTTCCTTAATTCCTTCCTTGCATAGTCTCCCAGAAATAGTAGCTGCACACTGTAAAGTCCAGTTTATTATAGCAGTAATCCTAACAGCCTCTTTTTACAAGTTTAATAATTAAACACTCTTTACTAGTTAATAATTCTTTGTATGAAGTTTTTCTTCATTCAATTTGTCAGTTTGCTTTTCTGTCTCTTGACTAGGCCCTGGCTCATACACTGGCACTTTCTCCCCACCCATCACTTGTGGGGGAGCAAGAATTTTCAAGCACTTTAGAATGTACAACTAATGTTTTGTTTTGTTTTTTTACCGAGGAGACCACAAACAGGTGGCTTAAATACCACATTTGATAGCCCAAAGGAAAGGCTTATGTTTGCCACAAACCACTAAAAAAAATTTACTCATTTTTTTAATGCTAAGTTACTTTTATTAACTGTATTATTTTTTACTGAGGCAATGTTGGTATACGACATCATATATGATTGAGAGACATAGGTTCATAACTTTTCAGATGATTGTTATCATACCACATCCACCACCCAGGTACCCACAGTATCCCATCATGGCCCATTGGGCCCCCTCCCTGCTTTGCTCTCCAACCTTCCACCCACCTACTTCCTCTGATAGCATTAATTTTACAGTCAGATTTCTATGGTTTGATTTTTGTCTTGTCTTTGTTATTCTAACATGATAATGGTTTCATATCTTACATTTCTGAATTCTTAGAAATGGGAAGAAATGCTTAAAAAGGGTTAGTTCATTATTATCCATACTTCAGAAATGAATAGGTAATACAGAATTTCTTGATACAGGATTTTTGTAATTGTTTTCATTCATAAGACAAACTGTGCTTCTGGAAAATCATGCTAGTTCTGAATCAAATATACTGAGTCAAAATCACCACTCTAAAATAAATAAATAAACCTGTGGTCTTTGTACAAATCTCTTTCTGTAATAAATCAAAATGGTGAAACTATCTTCTGTAATCTTATCAGGAACATACTTTCCTCATGGATATCTCCTATGTGGTAAACAAAAGGCCAGGTACTGAGGATGCAAAATAAATGAGTTATAAATACTAATCTATTTCTTTGAATATTGGGTAATAACAGAATATTCAATTTAGCAACTGAAAACACCAAAAGTTCCACAACAGTTGCAATTTAAATATGAGCATTCATTAGGATTAACATTAAGAAATAAAGGCAGAGCACAAAAGAGCCCAAGATTCTTTCCTTCAATGAACTCATAGAACTACTGGAAGTACACATATGCACTCCTTAAGTGAAGACAACACAATTGAGAAATGCTAAAAATGCTGGGGACACAGAGAAGAGAAAGTAATAAATTCTGACTCTAGGCTGAGGACATTCAGCTAGATTCTTGAAGAATGAATAAGATCAGGCAAAGGAGACAATCTGACATTATGTACAAAAGCAAAGATTTAGGAAGAGATGAGGAGAGTTTGGGACATGTTAAATTCATAGGTATGTTTAGAATATACAGTCCTGGACAGGTGCAGAAAAAAAAAAAAAACTAGCAGTGAACTGGGCTTAAATTTTGTAAAGGGTGATCATTTCTACTGAAAGCCTAAGGCAGCACAATATCACCAGGAAGTTATATCTCTAACATTCCTTGCTTCACTCTATATCAGCTGCTCAAGAGAAAGTCCAACTATAATGAGGCTAAGATACTCGCACACCTGAGCAAATAGTAAGCTGAGTACTTACACATTAGGGGTAGGACGAGCCATAGTAAATACCACTTGTGATTTGAAGAAACACAACTCAGACAGAGTCTGTCCTGGCTGCCCCCACCCCCACTTAGAATCTAACCATTGTTCCACATGGGCTAATCAAGAGGAAGGTCAAAGCCCATTAGGAAATGTTGATCCCATTCTATGAAGAGTACAAAATGCGAGAAACAATTTTTTACAATGCAAACCAATGACTTATTTCAAATTTTAAAATTTTAGTCAAACAATTTGAATTAAGAAAGTATAGTATGCATTCAATTTGCCTATAGGCTACTATGCCTAAAGGTAGACTCAAGGAATAATAGCGCTTGGATTTTGGCTGTTGGAACAGTGACAATGTGATTAAAGGTATCTCTGGTTTTGCAGCTGAAGCAACTGTGCGTTTAGCCTCTCCCCATGGAAACTCAGATGTTTCATTATTTTGAGCTTACTTAAGACTCATTCAACCTCCAAAGAAGTGGTAGAAAAATTCAAAATACTCTTAAAAAAAAAGAATATATCTGGCAAGAGGAGGCCTAGGACTGTCACTAACCAGACATGAAAAATACTTTTACATTACTGGTAAAGGAAAAATGAGAGCAATACAGTAGAATGGAGTATGCCTTACATTGGAAAAGGAATGGGGGGGAAAGGCTGTGATCTTCCAATTGAAGGCAGGGAAGCAGGGAGACACAGGAGACATCAACAGCTATTACACCAGGGAATAATGTGTAAGGTGCCATATTCTAAAAATGAAGTCTTGGTTATTACAAGCATCAGAACCTCCAGGCATTTGATGGGATTTCCCAGCTTGGACTGTCCCAAATGTAGAAATATGCTGCATTTATTAAAAAGTAGGACAAGTAAAAAAGGATTCCATGATTAAATATGTTGAAGAACTAGGTTAAAAGAATGAGTTCCTTTTCTGCAGGTCCCTCCAGACTTTTAATCACTAATATACACTTGGAAACTCAAAAAGGAAAAAATACTACACAGCATTTCCAAAATTTATTTCACAGCAGGACTTCCTTTAATCTCTTATGGTCCAGAAGAAAATACTAACTGCCTGACAGCATGGTAAAGTTCAAAGGTAGAGTTTAAACCCCCCCAAAAATTCTTACCTCCTAAGGAAGCATATGCAAGATACTAAATCCCACATTGCCACTTCACCCTCAATTAAGAGAAACAAGAATGCACTCATTACCTTTCGGTGATCATCTCTGTATTCCTCCTGCTGTACCAGTTCCAAAAGGTTTAGTGCCAACTGCTGCCTAGAGGGACCTTCTTCATCCATGGACATGCATTCTTCCAAGGCAGTAGAAGATAGTATCTGTAGAATTGGCATCACTAGCAGCAAAGATAACTTTGGGATTTTCTGCCCCTCCACAGAAGAAAGGATCTTCAAGGCTATTCATGAAAACAATGCACATTTTTAAAAATCAATGCTCCACTTACACAAAAAAAACATAACAATGACATGCAAATCATTTCTTGCCCCTTTACCCTTGGGTGAAACTCTTAATTAAAGCTGATAACACTTCAAATTATTTACCAATATCATTGCTAAATGATGTAGCTTATGATCTAAAAAACAGCCAACGTAGTTGGTTAAACTATGGTATATGGAACCTTGCAAAAAAATAACACCTTACTGGAAAAGGGAAAAAAAAAATTTTTAATAATGACCAATTATGAAAATTCCAGAACAGAAATAATAAAAATCCCTGGAGATGAATGAAAAGAAAATCACAGGCTACCAGCCCATTACACCATTACAGCATAGCATGATTCTTATCGCCAAGCATGTTATAGGCACATTTTACTTTAATGAGTGTACTTTCATTTACCTAGATTTAAGATTGGCTTCTGCTGACTTGCTGGTGTCTGTAGAAGTAATAAAGCTATTCCAATTATGACCAATTCAATAGGAAAATCCTGAAATAAAAAGAGCTGGTGAGTAAGTTCTGAGACTCATGGTTTGAATAATAAAATATATACACAAGAGGAGTATGCTTACCATGAGATTACAAACTTTAATTTTTTTCAAAAGTAGTTATAATAAGTCTGATCAGGGGTCTGCAGGGTGGCTCAAGGGGTTAAGTCACAGCACAATCAAGCTACTTACAATCAGCACATCACAAGTTCCATCGCTGGCAGGGAGCTGACCCACAAGGCCCCGCAGGCCTCCCCTGTCTTGCCAGATGCTCCCCTCAGCAGTGTATTTCAGTTAATCTGCCTTTCTGTTCCCTACTCTGTCTGGTGTATCTCCAACCTCCTCACCCCTCCCCACATACACCTTTGGTCTAAATCTCTGTTCTTGAATGTATAAATAAATAAAATAAATCTTTTTTTTTTTTTTTAAAAAAAAAAGCCTGCTCTAATAAAGGGAGAAATAGTGAAAGTCCCGGCAACCACACATAATTCAAAATGTTTTCCATGTGACCAAAAGCAATATAATAGACTTTTATATTTAAGAGTCAATCTTTGAAAACTACCTAAAGTACTTAATTTAAAAATATTTCTTTTCAGGGGCCCTCCCTGGTGGTGCAGCAGGTTAAAGCACAGCACTAAGAAGCTAAAGCCACTTCAGCAAGAGTTCCATCCCCTCCTGCCCCGGAGGTGATCCAAATGGCGCAGCAGACCTCTCCTGAACTGCCCACTACTCCCCTCAGCAGTGTACTTCCTAGATCTGCTCCCCATTCTGTCTCTGGTGAATCCTTTCACCGCTCCTATACCTTTGGCCTGTACCCCAGTTCTGTATGAATAAATAAACAAATCTTTAAAAAGAATATTTCTTTTCTGTGAAGTATCTTGATTATCTCCTTACCTAATACAGATATGATTTATCCATTTAACTTACATAAGGAATTACACTAAACACATTTTGATAAATCATGATTATTAGGATAAAAGAAATACTAATGTCAGAAAGCAGAGATTATTTTCAAATTATGGTAATTTTTTAATAGTAGCCATAGAAATTTAAAATTGTTAATTTCATAAAATACATAAAGGAGCTGAAAAAAGAAAAAATGAACACGTACATTAAATTCTAAAACATAAAATCCTAATAACAAAGGATTTCTGACATGCCTAAGTAAAGAAAACATTAATATATTATGGTACTAAAGAAGAAAGGGGGCAATGATGAAGTTACTTTCTTCTGATTTTACAGAAATGCCTGCAGAGAAAAGTCCCCATGAATCATGAGGCCAAGCAAATATATATATATATATATATATAATCTTCAATTGCTTGCATAACAGATATTTTGTTTCACTGATTTTTAATAGACACCAAACGATAATATCATTTAATAAGATCTTCTCATAAAAATCTGTGTTGGACATCTTGCTTCCACTTTAAACACTCCAGCTCCTCCTATAGCAACTCTTGATTCCTGTCCTATACCAGTCAGAGATCTAGAAGTCGAGGTCAATTAAAGCTCCCCAAAGCCAAGAATGATGAGCTGGCTCTAGAAGTTTAGGGATAAATGCTTCCCCCTTTATTCTGGAAACTTTTGGAGAGATGTGAGATGCCATAACGTTTCTCAGAAGATTCTGTGAGGATGAGCAATTGGTTGCTTGTTGCCATAGCCAACTTCTCCACTTTCAACATTTCCCTTTTCTTGTCCCTTTCCCACTTCTTAAGATCAAACTAACAAAGGAGTGCCTGTGGCATAAACCCTTTGTGTATTTGTATTCCACAGTTACTACAGTGAAACCCAGGCTCTCCTTTTGCCTGTAGGGTAACTCAAAATCTACTTTTGAAGGAACTGAAACTAATTCATAGCCTATCTAGAGAAAGAGAGCAAAATACTAAAAGAAGGGAGTGTCTTATTCATGACCACATGAGTCTCAATAGACTCCTCAGAGTGTATGCTTGTCCTCAAATCAAATGAAGGCTACCAATGAATACCACCTATGTACGAGCACTAAGTACATATGCTGGGCCTTAAATGTTGCTGTGACAAGACAGTATTGAAAAACTGTTTTATTAGGTGGAAACTTAATATAAAACTTACTTACTAAGTAAGAAAGCCTTCATCAGAGATAAGTCTCTGGAGCAGGCACACAGATAGCAGCCCAGTTCACATAACCACTCAGTGCCATGATTTTGCAACCTACCAAATTCCATCAGAGCTGACTGATTCCAGCCAGGCCACCTAGATTATTTTCTTAGGAATTTGAAAACTTTATATGACAAAGAATAAATGTGAGCAGAACCCAGTCATCTTAGAAATCTTTAGTTCCTGGCTTACCATAGCCAGAATATTGAGCTCTTGCTTCACTTTTGAAATCTAACCAAGCTCCTCACAATTAGTGTCAATTTTGGGGATCAGAGTATATATATTTTTTTGAAATGGAAAGGGCCTTAATCATTCAAATAAGTCTAAAAAATAGTCAACTAAAACCAAATTCATTTAAACTAATGTAGCCTAAGAAATAATCCATTTTCAGTGTGCAATGAAACATCTTCCATATAGAGTGGTCCAAGAACAAAGGGGAAAAGAAAATTTAAAGTAATATTTGAATTGAATATTCAGGTGATAAATTCAGTAACCTAGAAATGTAGGTATAATCTCAAAAAAATAGATGAGATGACAAAACTGCTTTACTCTTCATTTTATTTCACATTATGCTTACAGATCTAAAGGTGTATGTTTGCAAAATTGGCTTCCTATGCTTTGTTTTTTTGCCTCAGGGAACCTGGGATGGGGACTGAAGAAAAGGAAATTTTCTAACAGTTCTACTTCCTTTTATGTTCTTCTAAAATTGTTAAAATATTGTACAAAAGGGAAACATAATATAAATATGACCTTCTCTTTCAGACACTTTCATTGATCTAAATCAAAGTCTACTGCAAGTCTAGATTATAATCAAAAATATTTTAAAAATTGGACTCAAGAGCCAAACTGAAGCAATTTCTCTTGGCCCAAAATAGGACAATTTGAGCCTTAATAAGGATATTATCTATTAAGAGACTGAAGTTCATAAAATATGTTTAAATCTATAAGTTCAAAGTAATATTTTTAGAAATGCATAAGAGGGAAAGTCAAGTACTTATACTATTTTTCCTATATATATTCTACCACTGGGCAACCAAATAGTAAGGGTGAGTATTACTTTATAAAAGTATTCCAGCAAATAAACAAAGAAGGTATTATAGAATTAGAACATCAACATTTCTTTAACTCCTAATAAATTAATGGAATCAGGCATTGAGCATCAATGACCACCATCATCCTAACAAGAAAGAGCAACATACATCATGTTCTTCTTGATGAAAGAACACAATACTCCCTGTAGTCTTAGAAAAACAAAATGAAACCAAGAATGTTCTGAATCTGATCAAGACACTATAAAAATACCTAGTAACAGAGAAACATGTTAAAGTGCACTTGAGGATGCATTCAGCAAATCTCACAAAGTAGAAAAGTCTACAGCTCACATAAGCCAGGTCTGTCAATAAATAAGCTGCAAAGAAATAATGAGGGGCTGGAAGGGGATCATCCTATAAAAAGAGATCACACACATGCTAGCACACCACAACTGACGTCATGGTGTCTGACATATACACATAGGTGCTAAAATGATAAAGAAATGTAAGGAAGCTTTTCTATAAAAGTTAGCGTAGGGCCCTCCCTGGTGGCACAGCGAATTATAGTGCAGCACTACAAGCTGGCCGCAGCTACTTCAGTGCAAGTTCAATACCGTGCCCCCAAGGTGATCCACAAGGCACAGCAGACCTCCCCTGTCTCACCCGCTACTCCCCTCAGCGGTATACTTCATTAGTCTGCCTGTTCTGCTCCCCACTTTTTCTTTGGTGAATCCTCTCACAGCCCCTGCACCTCTGGCCTATACCCCAGTTCTGTATGCATATAAATAAATAAATCTTTAAAAAAAAAAAGTCAGCGTAGATAGGGAAGGAGACAAGCGATTGTGGTTAACACTGGCTTGTGGACAACCTCAGCCATGACTGGAAAAGTTAAATTTCTAGATCAGAGGGATCCTTATGAGAGTTTGCCTCATACAACAAAAAATTATGACAATAACCTGGTATTAGTTTAAAAGGCCCACTCATCCCTAATTCAGTTCTTTAGGGTAGGTCCCATGCTTTTACATTATTAATAAACTCTGTCCAATGTCAATAATTTGTATGCACACTAGTTTGAGCCATTTGACTGAGTTGTAAATTTCACAAATTTTGTATGTTTCCCGCATAAAAAATATTGCTAACTGTGTGCTTGCAAGTGGGAGAGAATATGCAGTAACATAGAAATGACAGCAAAATGAATTAAATGATAATTATAATCAATAATTAAGTCTCCGACTCACATGGATCTAGTATAAGCACAAAAGAATATAGGGCTTACCCACTAAGTATATTATATTTACAGTTAAGACACACACCTTCTGGCAATTTAGCTACATAAATAGCTAAATTTAGATAAAATATTTATCTCTAACACATTACCTATTTATCCGTATTTTCCTATAAATGTTCCATATAATACCTATATCATATTACAAATCATTTTATAACCTATTTTATACTAATAGGTATACCTATATTAATAAGTTATGTATCTGAATAAGGCTTTAACATATAATATGAATATTTTATGCTTATATATAACATATTACTATCTAATATGTAACATATTACCATATATTTCTACATTAAGTATATATATATATATTGCATACATGTTACTATATATTATTACTGTGTAACATACCACACAGTAGTATATACTATATTTATACAACAAACATATAAATATATAATAAATAATACATTCATCTTATATAGAACATAAATATATATTATTATCTATAGATTCTTCCAACAAGATAGTTGGAAGTCGTAGTATCTACAAATGTGAGGAATAAAATTTTGTTCTGTCATGCTCTAACAGTCTAACATATCCCTTCCTGTTTATTGCCCTATTCATATTGCCCTGCTCCAAGCCCTTCTCCACTCTGCATTAAAAAGCTTTCCACCCACAAAAATTGAAGATATTTCTCTGCTTAAAGGTGGTGAATAGTGTCCTACTGCAAAGAAAACAAAATGTAAATTTATTTGTGCGGCATGGAGGGATTCTTCATGATATTCTCTCTTATACCTTAATCCTTTAATTGTTTGCTGTGTTTGAGCACATGCTTTGTCACTGCCACAGTGGTCTTCCCAACTTTTGGCATGTACCATGTAAACTCCTAGTCAGACTCAAATAACACATGCTCTATGTCTCTTGAGTTCTCACTGCTTTTTAAATATAACTCCATAGCAACTAACTGTAACAAAAAAATCACAACTTACTATACTGCAATTATTTCTTTGCACGTCAGTAAGTCCCTTGAAGTCAATGAATATATCTTTTCATCTATGTACTCAAGAGGGTACAGCATACATTAAATGCTCATCATTTACTCCATTCTCTCTTACCTCCTTCAGAAGTTCAACACTGTGCTCTAAGAGGTAGATTAAAGATGAGTATTCCCCAGTTATCTTTAAGCTGACTTCACAGACACACAGGAGCTGAAGGGTCAGCTGGGTAAGCTGATTTTTCCAGAAAGAAGGATGTCGCAGAAGGCTTAAATATACTTCTTCAATAAACAGCATCACTTCTGTTGTCTGTATCAAATCTTTTAACTTAAAAAAAAGTCATTATATGATATTAAAAGTGAAATACACACCAAAGGAAAATTTCAAGCTATATAAGAAGCTTTAATAAAATATTTTTCTTTAAGCTTATAAAGATTTGATGAGGTGAAGAAATGTACATAACTCAGAAGGTTACACTATATAACTCTGCCTTCTCCTTTTAGTACTAACCAAAACACAATTTACTGTGTTTGTTATGGCTGGCTGGAACAAATTGTTTGCATTTATTTTTCTAGTTTCTCTGAGTGTAGATTTCTTAAGACAAATTACATGACAGTGTCAATATGTTAAAGGAAATTAAAATTGGTTTTGAACTCTCCAAATGAACTCCCTTTCTGTGTCAGTGCAGTTACCTGGTAGTAAAGTTAGCATGTTATTCTAATGCTCTACTAAGTACTTTTCCTACAAGATATTTGTTCTGATAAACTTAATTGAGAAAATCATTTCAATACTTAGCAGATGTAATGAAAGACCACATTCAAATGGTAGGGTGTCTTCTCAACAAACAAATGTATTAGATAGGAAGGAGTTGGGTGCTCTTGAAAATCCCAATTCAATTCAAACCCAGCTGTTCTGATCAAAATTCTGGAGTTGGTATTAAGGATATGGTCCTGCTCACAGACACACTGGCATTTCCCAGAGATTACAAACAATGAACCATCTGCTTCAATCAGGAGCCTTGTGTCTGTTAAATTCATCAAGAGGAAACCCTACAGTTGACCAGCTGTATCTTTCACCAATCGTTACCACCATAATAACCCAAAATGACTATAAGTTATACTGAGAGAAAAATTAATCCCTAGGAAGCAAGAGAAAAAAGATATTAAAAGACCAAGGGAGAAGAGATTACAGAAAATACTAAGCTATAAAAAATAAATCTGAGCAGTCCAAAAGCTAAATTATTTTGCTCTTTTACAAATACACACTAGGAAAGGCAAAAGGTTACTCAGAAAGGGATTTAAAATAAAGCCTTATCTTTATCAGACAACATATTACATTGAGTACCTTTTTGTGTGTGCATACCTTAAGTTTTCAATAGTAAATAAATTTTTTGAAAGAGAACCGTGGCAAGTTAGCATTAAAGGTTCTATAGTCTTAAGCATTACCAGCATCCCTAACAAGAATATTTTGAAAGTAATGTTCTATCTTTATGTGAAAACAGGTCATGTGCAGTGAATAACATGTGTGGTGACAAGAATCATAATTACAAAGGAAGAACTACTGGGTCCAAAGTCAATAGTGAAGTTAAAACAGGTGAGTCCAGAAAAGCAATGGCATGAGAAGGAAAAAAAAAAAGTGTTTCAATGACCATCATTTCGAAATAGGTCAATAAGGAGGGAGGAAGGCTACTTCTTAAAAAAAATAATA
Source organism: Condylura cristata (assembly GCF_000260355.1). Taxonomy (NCBI): domain Eukaryota; kingdom Metazoa; phylum Chordata; class Mammalia; order Eulipotyphla; family Talpidae; genus Condylura; species Condylura cristata. Next base: position 54,756,992 of record NW_004567107.1, on the reverse strand, counting down.
ATAATTCATGTGATTACATTAAATTAGTATGGACTAGACCACATCTGTAACAGTGTATTCAGCTCTAAGAAAAACATGCTGTAGGAGCATTCTAAGCACCACTATACTAGAGATTTCCTGGCAAAGGAGAGTGAAAAATCTGGAAGCCATTTCATGCAGAGAAATAAAGTAATTGATGACGGGGTGGGGGGGGGAGAAAGATGGAAGGTTGGAAAGGAAGAGAGGAAAAACAGTAAAAGGCTCTATAAAATGCTTGTTTTGCTTTGTTCTATTCTGTTGAAAATAATGCAGACAAAATAAAGTCAGGAAAATGCAGATCAATTAGCAAAAGTACTTGACAAAAATTGGTTACCTTGAAAAATAGCATTCTCTCTATCACTAAAATACTAAATACTTATGGGACAGTTGTCTCTTTGGGCATATTAAGAAATAACCTGTAATCAATGTGGAAATGGATGACATTGTCCTTAATTCACTCCCAACTCAGATACATTCTAATAAAGCGGATTTGTAAGTGATTAAATATATTTATATCATTAATTCCAAATAATGTATTACTCTTTCTGTCACCTATCTTGACTATTATAGAGACATAGGTTCCCAGAAATATTCCACCGAGCTCATTTTTAGAAGTATTTAATTTGCCAGTATAGATTTATGAAGACAAAACATTCTCCCAGCTCTTCTGCTACTCTACCAATCATCAAAGAACAGGAAGATACTGCCACAGTGTGAAAAGGTACAACCTGGGCCCCCTCCCTGGTGGTGCAATAGATTAAAGCACAGCACTATGAAGTGGTCTGCAGACACTGCAGCACAAGTTCAATCATTGGCCAGGGAGCTGACCCACATGGTGTGGCAAACCTCTCCTGTCTTGCCCACTGCTCCCCTCAGCAGTGTGTTTCAGTAGATCTGCCTGTTCTGCTCCCCACTCTGTCTCTGGTGAATCCTCTCACCCCTACACCTCTGGCCTATACCCCAGTTCTTGTATGCATAAACAAATCAATCTTAAAAAAGAAAGAAAGAAAAGGTACCATCTAGCCAAAACATTCTGCTATACATTGTTTTATTGCCCACACAAAATAAATCTTTAGAAAAGCCACAGGAGATTTCATTTTAATTAACTTTTTTCTGCCTTGATTACAGGAAAGCCTATTTATGAGTCACAAAGGAAAGATTCACTCTAGTCCCTCTTTGCTAACAAACTTAAAACAGGTCATCTGTGACCACAAGTGATCATTTTGAAAAATATTCAGATTCTCTCCATTCGCTAAGCAGCATGGTGCTCAGATTCTGAGTCTCAAACTGAAGCAAACCTCAATTATGGGATAGGATAGCATAAATAGTGAATCACTATACTAAAATCATGACACACTGCAAAAAGATTTTTTTTTTAATCTGAGGTTATAGAGATATTAACTCAAATTTATCTCTTACATGAATTCCTTACCACTTTATCCCATATGTCTGTTCAACATCTTTCATCCTTCTAACTTTGAATTATGATAATTTACATACAACACTTATCTTAACTCCCTTACAAGAAGCTTCTGAAGAATAGAACCCATCACCACATGTTATATGGGACAAGTGGAAACTGGAATCTTGCCAGTACCCAGTCAAGCCCTGCATCCCTATGACTATATATACCCAGTCATGCACCTTTTTCTAATTTGCCCAAAAAGGTCTTTATTTTTCCCCCATAACTCAAAGAGTCTAGGAGAGATTCAACTCAAAATTCTTTTCCCTGAGAAGTCTCTTAAACAAGGAAGTTTTCAATCCTAGGTACATAAGATCTACTATTGACTTATACTTCTGTGAATACAGTTAACATTGTATATATTCATGGTAACACTAGATTTATTTCTTTCATCATCTCCAAAAGCCTAGAGCTAGCAGCATTATGTTTGAGTTTGCAAAAACCATAGGGTCTATATGTATAATGACAAATCAACATTTACTGAAGCTATGCTATAAAGGAGAATGCAAAGCTTTACCTGCAAACATGGAACCATATCACAACACAGCTGAAGTATCTGTTGTTCCAAAATTGATGGTTGTCCTTTTTCACCAAGACCACAGGGCTGAAGTAAGACTTTGAGCAGGGATAGTCGGAGGTTAGCATATTCTTGTGACTGGGATGTTTCACAATACAGATACCATAGAAATGGTGCCATGATTTGGATACATGAAATTTCTGACCTGTAAGTCATATAATGCATAAACTAGTTATTGAGTTAAACAGAATACCAAGCAGGTAAGAGGCAAAGATCAACTTAAATCGCTCATGACATATCACTCACTAGGATACCGTCAAGTGTTACTTTCCTCCTGACTCTTCTATTCCACCATGACCTACCTAGACCCACACCAACCAGTTGTTTGGGCACTGGGGAATATGACTCAACACTTAGAGATCATGAACCTGATTTCAACTTGCAATCCAAGTCTCTACTTGACCTCTACAATAACAACTACATCTTCAGGACCAGTCTTCGGTGAACATTAGAGGCATCTAAGAAGCTTTCTGAAACTAGAGATGTCAGGATCCACTCTCACGGAGGATGAAACAGGCTTGTATTTTCAGAAGAACTATACAGATGGAATTTTCCATAGGACAAAGTCATATAGACCTCTCAGGAAGATTCATCAGTTAACATTTCCTTTGGGATTTATTTACACTTACAGTGTGCCAGCTACAGCATTTTCTGTCTCACTTGACCATCACAACACTATGACATAAAAAAAAATTATCCCATGATGAGACGTAGAAAGCAGAATAATTTGCTAAATCCCTCCTTTCTTTTTTATTTTATAAATATTTCACACCATTGTTCACTGTTGTACAATATATACTTTCTCTTCTCAGGTGTAGTCCCCATAGAGTTCCTACCACCAGCTCCCCATGCACTACTACCACAGTCCCTTGTGCTCTTCCTTTGTTTTGATCCCTCTTGCTCCCCCTCCCCTGCAGAGTATCTCTGATTTATAGTTGCCTGTTAATTTTGTTTTTAATTTATTGTAATTATTTTTTCCTGATCCCTTATTTGGTTCCCCTACATTCCTCCAATAAGCAAAACCATGCGATATTTTTGTTCTCCTTTTAAGCTTTTCCCACTCAAAGGAAGAAAGAAGGCCCTACAAGTCTATCATTCTATTTGCATTTCAGTGTATCTTAATAGCACATAGACCCAAGTCACTAAAATGACAGAATGACCTTTCACATTTGAAAATGTGATCCTGTCATTAACCAGCTTGAAGAAAAACATAGGCTTCAGATGAAAGTGTCTACCCAATTGACAAATCCTCTATAATCTGGTCCCAGAATTGTTCCCATTCTCACTTTGGCTCTCTTTTCTACATTGAGCTACACTAAGCTTATTTCAGATCTTCAACCAAGCCCTCCAGGCTTTCTTCTCACTTGCTGTTTCCTCAGCTAAGTACTCTTTCTCACTCTTTTCTGTTCCTTCCTCTACTGAATTTCTATCATCTCTTAGTTTTTTCTTCAAAACTCCCCTGATGCTTTCTGTGATATGAAACCTATCTCATATCCCCATTATGTACTTCCACGGGAAATTGACATTATTGTCATTATTTATTTAATATCCATATCCTCTGCCAGATGACAAGCCAAATGAGGAAATGGACCACCGATTTCTGTTTCTCACTGTGTCACCAATAAGTATACACTCTAGGCTTCAAAGAGATGCTCAATCATATGAATCAATTCAGTTATACTAAGATACAGGGTTTTACAGTTTGCATGCATCAATTAAATATCATAATTTTGGCTCCTCCCCAGTGGCACAGAGTGTTAAAGCACAGCACTGAGAAGCTAAAGCCACTTCAGCACGAGTTCGATCCCCGCCCTGGAGGTGACCCACATGGTGCGGCAGATCTCTCCTGATCTGCCTGTCCCCACAGCAGTATATTTTATCAGTTGGCCTGTCCTGTTCCCCACTCGGTCTCTGGTGAATCCTCTCACCACCCTGCACCTCTGGCCTGTACCCCAGTTCTGTGTGCATAAATAATATTTTTAAAATATCATACTTTCATTTATTTTAATGTTTTTCATATTTATTACATATAATTACTAGGTAAGATGCAATGATGAACTGGTTATTATCTACCCTGCAGAAACATACAGTCTAATAAACAATCAGTTCTGTTCTGCACTAGAGAACAAAAAGTGAAAAGAACAGTAAAACATGCACTATTTCATAAAGGAAATAGCATTTTAATTAAAGTTGACAATATAATTTTATAGTACCAAAGATTCCACAGCAATGTGATTTCAAAACACCATTGACACTAGTAAAAAGTTAAGTTACCAAGTCAGTATGATTTAATTTATGCATTCATTCATTTATTTGCTTAGCAAAATATACTGAGTAACTACAGTATTAGTCACTCTTCTATATACTGAAAACAAAGCATGAAACAAAAATAGATAAACTTTCTGCTTTGGTGAAGCTCACAATCTGGAGGATTTTTATTTTTTAATCACAAGTACAAATACGTATGCAATCTATAAAAATCAAAAGGGACCCATTTAAATTCATAATTATTACTGAAGCCATCTTTATCATAAAAACATTTCAGAAGCTAAAAAAACTTCCTAGATCAAATAATGTATGCAGGGACTAGAATAAATTTCCAGAGAAAAGCTTTAAGAAACATGTTTCCCCATCTCTCCAATAATGCAGTCTTTAGAGAATAAATACTATGAGGTGTCAAGATTATCCACGAAGAGCTTAACAGTTTTCTGTTAAGATGCTGAAGGTGAAATGAAAATTTCATATAAAGAAATATATATTTCTAAGATATTGTTACTATTTGACATTAGGAGCATAATGTTGAGCTTCTTTAAGGATAATATATTTTTTTTAAATCTCCTTGGGTAAATCTTTCCTGTGTGCTATCTGATGATTAACTATTACTTCAGTGGGGTATGAAATTGAAAGAGCTTAGGAGAAAAGGAAAATAATAAAAACAAGCAACATGAAATTTCAAAGTGAGTAAGAATACTAAAAATGTGCTATGGTAACATGCAACCACAAAACTTTAAACCATATATAGTACTATGAAACAATGCTACCTCAATAAAACAGAGGTTTAAAATTTTAATAGTGCATGTATCTATACCCAAGTCTTCACTTGAGGGAGAAACAATAGAAAAATAACTCCAATGAGAGTGAAATAAACTGAGGCTTTGATCCAATTCTACCACTAACTATGAATTACCTTGAATAAGTCATTTAAGATTGCTCTTACAACCCTCACATCTAGTCTATGTGTTAGACTAGAAAATATCTAAGTATCCAGGACTGAAGACCCTGACATCAATATTAATTTATGTAATTCTCAGTTGCATAAAGGTAAAATTTTATTATCACAGGTCTTATGCAAATTAATGCAGAACTGAATTATAAAATTATATTAAAAAAAAGTAACACAAAGTTAAACTGTCACTTCAGAAAATCTTCATAATATTAAAAATGAATACAAGCAGCTAATAAAATCAACAATTCCTCACAAAGAAAGAACTAGAATACAAGATATCTTCACAACGTTTTGCTCCCTTCCCATGGATACGAATCATTACTTATATTCTTAGTAAATTATCAACTTCCTTTCATTACCTCCTAAACAACAACTTAAAAACTGCTAACTTACTCTAAATTTAAACTTTGATGAAGTCAGAATTATCTATTTCATCTTGCAAATATCCCAAAGTGCAAAAGTAGAGGTGAGGCATTTGAAATCAAATTTTGTAAACAGATTAAAATAACTTAGTACCTTTAAGAGGCTCTAGATAGCAGACACCAATACCTAAGAGCTGAACTAAAAGAAATCAATAATAGAAGCTCATCAGTAAATAAACCAGTCAATTAATACCCTTCCATTATGAACATCTGGACACATTTCTTAAGAACAGCTACTTCCAAGTTCCTTCAAAATGAAAATTACTTGTCAACTATCTCATGCATTGGAATAGAGAGATATTCCTAAGAACTCCCCTAAAAGTAAGCTTGCTAAAAATGTTATTAATAATTTATAAAGATGACACTATAGAAATGTCATCGATTTAACAACAATAATTCCATTCAACAAATGTGCTTATAAATCTATTTAGGACATAGATGAAAAAAGACTACAAATACTAATGCCTTATCTTTGAAAACGCAATCATAGGTGAGGAATAAAGATGAAAATGATGTTGATTTTGAGGTATTGGTTAAAATGCTACACAGACCCTTTTCACTGACAGATAATTACAGGTTTCCCTATATGTCTTTAAAATTTCCTACAGCAGTACATTCTGGAGAGAATTTCCATCTAAAATCGAAGTTATATAGACTCGGGAATGGGGTCCTAAGAAAGTGTGTCTATAGAACACTGTAACACCTTCAAGAAAACAAAACAAAACATGGGGATAGCTGGTGTGGCAAATGTAACTCAGGCTCTGGATTATCCTGAGCAATGAGCCCATATCATCACCTTGCCTGATGGTACAAGCACACGTGGCATTACCTATTGGGAGGCACCCTACCACCCAATGCCTGGATCCAGGCAATCTTTGGGCCTCATGTATAAAATTCAGCATCTATAGAGCACCCCAAAGTGAGCCAGGCATCATTAATTCAAAAGTAATGAGGCACCACCCCTGCCCTGAAGGTTTCACAGAATAGAGATGAGTAAGTATAGGACAATGTAGTAAGTATCCTGGTGTTAGAAATCACTGTTGAAGTTATTATGGAAGCAAGTAAGAGAGATACCTAATATAGTTTAGGATAAACATAATCTCTAGGACAGGGAACAGATATTCCAAATCAAAACTTAAAATAGAGAAATAAGTCAGGCTCTCCCTAGTGGTGTAATGGGTTAAAGCACAGCACTATAAAGCTCTCTGAAGCCATTGCAGCAGGAGTTCAATCCCTGGCCTGGAGGAATCCACATAGCATGGCAGACCTCTCTTTACCCACCCACTGCTCCCTGTGCAGTTTATTTCAGTTGATCTGCCTGTTCTGTTCCCTGCTCTGAATCTGGTGAATTCTCTCACATCCCACCCGCCACACACACACACACACACACACACACACACACACACACACACACACACACACACACCCCTCTGGCTTGAACCCCAGTTCTGCAAGCATAAATACATAAATAGCTTTTTTTAATTAAAAAATAGAGAAATAAAGTCATAAAAGAGTTGAGTGAAGATTGCAGGAGCTAAGGTGTATACTAAAAACAAAACCCAGAAGCAAAAGAATAACACCACTTTTTTTGGAACCAACAGTCAAGTCAATGTATTACTGATGCAAAAACTGTGATAAAGCTATGAGAAGATGAAATTGATGAAACAAATGGAACCCACATGATACACAGGGCCCAGCACGGCATACTAGACTTTATCCTGTAGTCCAGGGAAATCCCAACTATTTCAGAAACTAGAGTTTTGGTTTTTGGACTTTTTGTTTGTTTGTTTGGTGGATTGTTAATTTAACTTAACTGTTTTTCAAATTAAATGTTTCCAGAAAATAACATGCAAGTTTTAAGGAACACAGTCAAAGCAGCGGGGGCCTTTTTGAAAACCACAGCCGTGATGACTGAAGCAGGTTGTGAGAGGGTAACAAAAGCTGTGCTCATATACTGAGGGGTACTAAGAGCGGCCTTTAGCAGGATGAGATCAGGGGCAGAGAGGCGAGTGAGGAACAGCAGCAACAGCCACAACCAGAGAAAACCACCTGAGCCAGGGCCCTGGTAGCAAGAATGGAAGAAAGGGGGTATCTTCGAAGACCATCTGGGAGTCTTAGTGAAGCCAAACTAACTGCACAGATACAAGCAATCGGGTCCCAGCTGGCAGCATTACTTGATCTCAATTGTTAGGTTTCTGATGGAAAGATGAACTCATTAACACCCAGGAAGAAGAACCTATCTTCTCTGTGGACTGTGTAGTAGTTAACTGAACATTCCTAATATATATTTGTAGTATTTCAATATATATTTCTAGTATTTCTAATCAACTCTTATAATGCCTAACTTCTTTAATACCCTTTTTCATATTCAAAACTTACTCATCAATAAAACCTTTGTCTCTTTCTTTAAAGGAAGAAAAGACTCCTTCCTATTCTAAGACATGTCTTTTCTTCAGAGAAAAAAATTATAGTCAAAGCAGCTGGAAAAAAAAAAAAACTAAGCGCTAAAATTAGCAGAGACCATTCTACCTTTCTCATTTATTTTTCTTTACATTACCTTTCAGGGCATTGCTGGAAAAAAGCTGTCAGCTGCTGCAAAAGTACTGGCCAGCAATCGGGTCTGTGTTCAAGCACAGTGATCAAAGGCTGAGGATGATTTCTGAAAAACAAAAGAAAATGACATTGGAAGCTGTCATTTCAGGACTACACAGTCTCAATATCCAAATATAGCTCACATCATCTACAGACTTTTCCAAGGACTCATAATTGTCATAAAACTATCATTTGCTGACTTTGTTGCAGTTGGTTCATTAGAGCTGACATTTTTTCCCCTTTATCTAATTTTTTACAGAAAAGAGAATGAACTATAAAGACTTAGAGACATAAATATGAGAACAGACTCTGGCATGAAAAAGCTGTAGGACTATGGCCAAAGTACTGAAGCCAGCAGCTCCCTTACAGTCCTTTCCTGGATTGCCTCCCTCCTAGGAGTACTTCATTCCTACTCTGCTGCTTCTTCCAGAACCAAGAACTCTGTTTCCTCTAACACTGTCCAACATCTAAGGCACCATCTCTCCAAGTCTATTTCTAGTAACCCCATTCTTCTCAGTATATGGATAGGTTCCTCCAACGTATTTAAGAAAAAAGAAAATATTTCTTTTTTGGACAGTCTATAGACGGTCCAAACTGAAAGTCTAATTTTCTGTTGGGTGAGGAGGAATCATTTTATTCGCATTATGGCCATTAAGAAACATAAAGACTTAACAAAACATTAGATCTAAAATCTGAAGGAGTCTCAACTACTAACATTTAAAAAAGACAAAGAGAGATAGCAGAGTGGCGAAACAGAAGAGTGCTGGGCCCATAAAAAAGACAAAGAGGGGCCTCCCTGATGGCTCAAAGGTTTAAAAGTGCAGCACTCTGAAGTTTTCGGCAGCCACTACAACAGAAGTTTGATCCCCAGCCAGGAAAGTGACCCACATGTTGCAGTAGACCTCTCCTGTCCCGCCCAATGCTCCCCTCAGCAGTGTGCTTCAGTCCATTGCCTGTTCTGTTCCCCACTCTGCCTCTAGAAATTCCTCTGAACCCCCCCACCTCTAGCCGGTACCCCACTTCTTGTATGAATAGTTAAATAAATCTTTAAAAAAAAAAAGAAAACAACCAAGTTATTTCAAATAGTTCTAAAAACTCAACTAAGTCCATCAGCTTCTTAGACTATGAAGTTAGTATTTAACTAATATTAATGTAGCTTTCTCCACCACAAAGAAATTTTAAATAAATTTGGAAAGTGTTCTTAGTAAAAAAAAAAATACATATGTAAGAAGTAACTTTTTAACATAAAAGGAATAACACATAAGTATTATTCTTTAATAGTAATTTTAATCCAATAATATATCACTAGCATTAATTTTTCAAAAAGAAAAATCAGGCCATCAGTTATACTCAAATGACTTTTTTAAGACTGCCTTTTTGATGATCCCCAAAATGTGATTGCCTTACCAAAAATATCAGTCATCACCTGAGAATTTGTATAAAAGGCAAATCAGTTTTCAGGCCAACCACAGACCAAATAAAGAACCCTTAAGACAATTCTGACACACTGCTATAAAGCACTGGTTTTCAACCCTGGCTGAATGCTAGATTTATCTGTGGAGCTTTTTAAAAAATACCAATGCCCAGATCTCATTAATACTGGGGTTGTTAGGAGAGGAGTCCATTAGTAATTTTTTAAAACCCTTCTAGCATTTCTACTTTGTTGCCAGGGTTGGGAACTGTACAAGTAAAAAAACCACAGAAGAAGGAAGTTTTATGATTTTGTTCTCTTTCAAACAAGATACTATGGCAGATCCATCATACTGAAACATCTTCCTGTTACTACTACACAATTTCTGGATATTGTAACATCATCTCTTTATTTTCTTCTCAACCTAACATATCAAGCACTAACTTCACATGCTGGCAGCCTCCTATTTGTTAAAGCACAGACTCTTCCTCACTAATCAGATGATCACCATTGCTAAGAGATAAAATGCTACAACAAGCTATGTATATGCCAAAATTCAAAAATAGTATCAAAATCACATTTCCTAATTCCAAAGTTTTGGCAATTCAACCTATCTAGAATTTGCTTCTACCTTGGCTACCACAGATATTAAGAAACAAATGTTACAAATACTACAGTCTCTCAGGAATGTCTTATCAACTGAACTTCTTAGATGGAGAGTTCAATAGGCCAAGTTCAAATAAACATGAAAAAGAGAAAAGAAGAGGGATAACAACTATTTTAGTTATGGGTTTTTTTTTTTCTGATAATTATCATGCTGAAATTAGGAACACGGGCATGACTATTCACTAATCTTCCAGCTACTGGCACTTATGACCATTTAAAATGAAAACCCAATAAATTAACACATAGGTTTTGTGTAAACATAAAGCACTAATGTGTTTTTCAATCCTTGTTTTTTCTAAATCATCCTTGACTCTTTCCCATACCTCACCCCACAAAACTATTAAGGCTGTATCTCCTTGTTAGAAAAGTAAAATGAGGTCATCAGAAATAAGTACACTTTCAAAGTAGGGTTAGAAATCACATACATATAGAAAGAACTATTATAATTTAGTTTCTGCTTCACTGAATTATGATCACTGCCATTATAACTTTCTTGCATGAAGCTGAAGACCTGTTTTGCTACCTATTGAATTCAGCAGATTCTATTTAGTATCTAAGACTTAAACTTTAAAAATGGTATTAAGTAAAATATAGACTAGTAATTATTCAGATTACTAACTTAGTCATCTAGATAATTTTCCCAGAGAATCAATTTTCAGATCCAAATGAAAATATTTAAGAGAAAAATACACAATGTTGACTCTAAGAAAATCATGAAACTGTAAGGGACAGGGACAAGTCCAAAATAAGAACACTAATTCTTACTGTTGATTAACACTTGAGTACTAACATTACACTATTTCACCTGAGTATCACTATTCTAAAAACAGCTGTAATTGCCAAAATCCTGTTCTAATACTTGAAGCATAATGAAGAACTAAATTCCCCCTTATGAATCATCATGTATAAACAGACAAAATAATAGTCTTGTGCATAAATAATAAAATGAATGGCACTGTTTAATTCCATAGACTTTAATTTGCAATTGTCATACAAGAAGATTTCTTAAACTTAGCTCTGCTACATTTGGGGGTAGATAACTCTGTTGTTGTTCAATGCACTGTAAATGTTTAAGAGCATTCCTGGCCTCTGTGCACTAGATGCTAATAGCATTCTTCCTAGTCATGCAATCAAAAATGTCTCCAGACACTACCAAATGTCCCCCTACAGGCAAAATTGTCCCTGGTTAAAATGCACTACATTAGATAAAACGACAGTCACTGTGAGAGGCACAAAACTGATTAAAACATGGTACCATTTTTGAGTTATTCAAAAAGACTGTAATTGTACCTTCACTCTTCCCAATACTGCATCAAAAACAGTGCATCAACCATGCTCAAAAATTCAAGTTTCTTATGGAAACATAGCTATCAAACATTAATATATGGTACTCAAGTTGATCATACAATACAAACTTAAGATTTAAAATGGAAAACAAATGTAAAAGTAGTCCTTTATGAATATATAATAATGTTCCAAAATGACTAATGTACATGCTAATTCTAATATAATAGAAAGTAATTTCTTATAAAATAGTATACTTAGATAATTTTAAATGTCATAAGACTGGTTCTAAATTTATGGATTATTCGATATTTTTCATTTCTTTCCTCCCCTCACTCGCTGCCTAGCAGATATTCTACTGATTCAAGTAAATCTAACTGTGGAAGGATGCTCTATTTAAACAAGTCAATTTTCTCTAAATTCTAAGCCTATTGATCAAGAAACCATATGGTACAAAAGAAAACCAAAGTGAAACCAGTATACCTTAAACTTTCAATTATCCCAAACCTGTTATTCAGATTAAAATAATTCAATTATCTAAAATACTTTATGAAAAATGGTAAGTGGATTAAACATACAATCAATCTGATCACTTGTTTTTTTTTTAAGATTTTTTTTAACTTTTTTTTTTTTTTAAAGATTTATTTATTTGGCCCTCCCTGGTGGTGCGGTGGGTTAAAGCACAGCACTGAATCTAAAGCCACTTCCGCATGAGTTCGATTCCCGCCTGCCTCGGAGGTGACCATATGGCGTGGCAGACCTCTCCTGACCTGCCCGCTGCTCCCCTCAGCAGTGTACTTCGTCGATCTGCCTGTTCTGCTCTCCGCTCTGTCTCTGGTGAATCCTCTCACCCTCCGCATCTCTGGCCTGTACCCCAGTTCTATATGAATAAATAAATCTTTAAAAAAAAAAAAGATTTATTTATTTGTTCATACAGAACTGGGGTACAGGCCAGAGGCTCAGGGGTGGCGAGAGGCTTCACCAGAGACAGAGAGTGGGGAGCAGAACAGGCAGATCGACGAAGTACACTGCTGAGGGGAGCAGCGGGTGGGTCAGGAGAGGTCTGCCACGCCATGTGGTCACCCCAGGGGCAGGCAGGAATTGAACTCATGCGGGAGTGGCTTTAGCTTTTCGGTGCTGTGCTTTAACCGGCTGCACCACCAGAGAGGGCCTGATCACTTGTTTTTTACGCAAGTATTTTAAAAAACAAACAAACATAAGGCCCTCCCTGGTGGCACAGGGGTTAAAGTCTCAGCACTATCAAGCTATTGCCAGCCACTGCAGCAAGAGTTCCATTCCCAGCCAGGCAGCTGACCCATAATGGTGCAGCAGACCTCTCCTGTCTCACCAGTCGTCCCCTCAGCAGTGTATCACAGTAAATCTACTAGCTGTTCCCCACTCTGTCTCTGGTGAATCCTTTTACCACCCACACCTCTGGCCTGTTCTTGAATGCATAAATAAATAAATCATGAAAAACATAAAAGTGGACATATTCTTATGCAGATATACCCATATCTCAGGAGGTAAAAAACTGCAATAGAAGATGAGGTGAAATAGTAGAGGGAAGACACAAAATTAAGAGTTAAGAGTTCTAAATTTACATTCTGTCTCTGCCATAAATCCTGTTATGTCAGGCAAGAGAATGAACTTCACTTGGGAAAAGTCTCTTGATCTGTAAAATGAGAAAATCAAACTAAGTATCTTCTAGTGCTAAAGTTATATAACCCAAGCCATCCATTAAAATCCTAACCTTCATACTACTCAAGACTAGAGGTAGAACCAAACCCTTCTAAAGGCAAAAACCATAAAGGTGACTCTCTATTATTAATAATTCTATGCTAAGCTTAAGTGGGTCTAAAAGCAATGTCAAATAAAATCTAAAATCTCAAAAGAGAAATAAATCATCCATTTTTTTAGTTTCAAAGAGAAGTGCTATGTCTAGAATTGAACTTACATAAATGTTTAAGTCAGAATTTTCTAACTCTTGAGACATCAATTACATTCTGCTTTCTAAAAAGTCAACACATTGTTTTTAAAGATCAGAATCAATATAACCAAGCAACTAGGTCAACCTTCACTGCTGGTCTCTAGTCTCTCTAATCCTTACAGTCCACCCCCACCTCCCACCCTGCTATAGATAAACCAATTTCTTGTATAGTCTTTGGCACTTTTCCATTCATGATTTGTAAGTGTTTTACTGCTATATTAAGGAAAGCATTTAACACAGTACCTTGTATATAAAATATAAGCGAGGTATTACAATGACTACCGAGCAGGTAGACTTATATTTAAACAAGAATCTAAGCTGGTATGTCTTTTTATTCTCTCTATGTTTCCTCTTTAATGACAAAGGTATTTCTACAATTAATATAAAACACAAACACACACCCTGAGTCAGCTTTTTAAGTTCTTTAAACACTGACTAGATCATGGAAAACCAACTTATCACAATCCCCTTAGGACAGTGTCTCAATCTGCATATTTAGCAAGGGGAAAAAGCATAGAGGAAGCAAGCAGAGTCGGTACCTAATTCAGTGCTGCTCACCCTTTAATAATACTGTCAACAACACAGAGCAGTACATGCATCTTAACAGAACAGAGGAAAAGGAATGAATGATAAATTCCTGGTTCCACTAGACTAGCACAGAGGCAATGATAAAATAAGGTATGCAACTAGATTCACCTTGCCAAGTATGAATGCATCAGTCTTAATAGAAAAGAGGGAATAAAAAAAAATTAGTCTTGTGCTAGGCAAATCAAAAATCAAAAGTTTTACGTAACCTTTAGGTCACCTCAACCTTTCTGCTACATCTCTAAATATAGGAATGCTATGATTTGATTTACATCATAAATTCAGAGATAGACACAGATTGCCTTTTCTGTGTGAGGAAACAATGCCTGCAGTCACCATGCATTTTCATGTATGCAGCTGTGACCCTGGCACTTTCAGAAGCATAGCATAGCACTTACTACATCAAATATGCATTTTAAAAGCATTTCTCTACCTGCTCTGAATTTTGATTTGCGGTGCTGGTGAGAAGCCAAAAAGGGTTTTTTGTTTTGCTTTGTTTTGTTTTTAAAAAGCTCTGCAGATTTGTAGATTTTAAGTAAAAAAAAAATTACTAACAAAAATCATTATGAAGAGCCCTAAAAATTTAAACTATAAAAAAATTGTAAATCATTATATACCCAAAGTTAGTAAGACAAATACATTTTATATATCCTACACAAGCTCTCAGAAAAATAAGACTTGAAGAAAAAATGATTTGAACTTTGACATTTTTAATGAATTTCCTATTTTCTTTTAGTTTAAAAGGTAGACAACGGAATATTAGGATTAACTTGAAAATAAACTCCATATTCAAATAATTCTGCCCTCATATAAAAGCCTTGTTCTTAGGATTCCAATTCTGAGAGCGCGTATTAATGCAAACATGTCTACCATTGTCAGAAGTCTGAGATTATTTTAGGTATAAGAGGATGATGGCAAGTGTGGGGGTGAACAAATTGTGGGGGTGGGAGAGAGGGTCATACAAATACTCACAGGATCTAAACCTTCTATTTAAGTTATAGGTCATGATTGCTCACAGAGAAAAGATAAATAAGGTAGTAAGACAAAATTATAACACTTTGTGATCATAAGGACATTTATCAGCAAAATACCACCCCCATCTATAAACATCCACATTTAGAATAATGTATAATATACTTTCCAGTGGCAGTTTCTACCTGGAAGACTGTACAATGTGTGTAGCTTATTCTTTAAGTATGACTATAAATCCCAGGTGCAAACCCCAGGTGATTACAACCACAAACTGAGAAAAGACTTTCCTCAGTAGGAAAGAGAAAAGAAGAAATTTAAACAGAAGCAAAATATGCAGTTCAACAGAAGAATCAAACTATGAGACAGATGGCTGTTGGAAAGTACGACTGGCTCTGTTTCCCAATTATTGCCCTAGCTTCTTTCTTTTTCTTAATTCTTCTGGTTTTCTCAGGGTACAGATCTGACATTGATGTACCCATCTTTCTGATCTCTTTTCCTGACTTTTCTATAAAGATGTCTGTTACTTGTTAAAGCAAGAATTCGCAAGCCCTCTGAAATAGTATGCAAAATT
>NW_004567107.1:54739145-54740534 GCF_000260355.1 Condylura cristata | reverse complement strand
ACATGTTAAAGACAAAAACACACACAAAAAATGCATTAGACTTGGCAAGCATATGAAACTATAGAATAAATAAAAGTATAGCCATACAATGGAATATCATTCAGCCATAAAAGGAAGGAATGAAGCACTAGCCATGCTATATTACGTATGAATGCGAAAATATTATAGTAAGCAGAAAAACCCAAATACAAGTGGCCACCTATTTTATGATTCTATTTATATGAAATATCCTGAATAGGCAAATCCATCAACACAAAAAGTAGTGTTTTCCAAGGAGTAGGAGGTATAGGGGAATGGGCCTACTAAAAATGTTCTGGAATTACATAGTGATAATGCTAAACAACTTTGTGAATATACTAAAAAAAAAAAATCACTAAATTATATACATTAAAGGGGTGAATGCTATGCTATATAAATTTTACCTCAGGTAAAAAACTAAGTTCCAAACTTAACACAGTCACATACTATTGTAAATTTCATCTCAATAGGAAAATTCAAATATTTAGGTGATGTATATGTATACTGCTAATATAAGTAACCCGGATTTTTCTTACAAAATAAATTCAAATAAATCTCATTGACTCCCTCAATTTCTTTGGTCAGTAGCTTAATTGTGCCCAAGCTAAAGATGTTATCATGGAAAGATGATTGTGTTGTTTTTTTTTTAATATCACTGTACAATACCGTGACATTGTTTGGTATTTTAGCCATTTATCCAGTGACACACTCCCCCCACCCCCCCCAGGCCTAGCTCCACATCAGAATTCCTTGAAATTTTTAAAAGAATATATATAGGTTCTTGGTATTCACGTTGGTCCCACCAAACTTTCTAAATCTGAATTTATAAAGTTGGGATCTCAGAATCTATAGATTAAATAAATTTCCAGGCATTCCCACCATTTTCACCTAGAGCATATATTACTATCTCCATTACCACTAGTAACTACAGGCAGTAAAAGAGTTGGAAAATTACCTTTTAGAAATCATCACAGTAAAACTTGGCTGGCAGGATGTGAACTTAAGAGGGGCAAGATATTTGATGTGTCTTCCCCACACATAGCTTACTGGATATTAGTTGAAAATTATTACTATACATGAAAATTATGACTATACAGTGAAAAAGAAAGCTGATATCACTTGGGGGTGAGTAAAATTAAAATCACTGGTAAGGGTTGTAAAAACACAAAATTTATTGAATAAATTTAAATATAATTGGCTTTATTAAATGAATCAGGCAACATTTATATATTAATCAGAAAAGTGCTACAAGGAGTTGTAAAAAAAAAAATGGGAAGTTTTCATAGTGAGAAAGAGAATGGGACTAGAAAATGTTTATCTTGGGGCAAGCCATCCTCCCTTAGGGGAAGCATTAAGAGTCTTGTCATGGTG
>NW_004567107.1:54730376-54737931 GCF_000260355.1 Condylura cristata | reverse complement strand
AAATTATGTAAAAATAAACTATTATAATAAAAAAATAAAAATAAATAAACGGATGTCTCTCACCCTCCTATGGCCAACCTCCCTGCACACTTCAAATGGCTGGCTAGAAGTCAGCTTTCAAAACAGATGAAAAAATGCAAAAATATTTTAACGCTAAGAAAAAGCTAGCATCAAAATTAAAACTGGGGTTACATGTCAAAAATCACAACCACAAACTACCTTAGTGCACTTTAAGTCAGTGTTTATCTTGTACTTTCTCTTGTTTAGTTGTTTGATGGCCCAAAGGGATGAATGCACTAGCCCATAGATACATGAGCAAATCAACAGGAATTACAAAGCACTTCAGCCCTTAAAACACTTATCTTTAAGTTCCTGAAATGCCTTCGCCATTTGAATGGCATTAACATTATACACATAAAGCAAATACACTTATAGATCATAACTTTAATCTACTCCGGGTGTAACCATTACTATTGGTCTAGTCACTCATTTCAGAGCATACCATCTGCCAAAAAGGTTTTTTTTTAATATTTAATATTCCCTTATTTCAGAAAGCACAGCTTGATGTTGATCAGAGCAAATCTTTCTACAAATAAGATTCTTAACATTTGATATTTGTGCATGTCAGCCACTGTCTGGCACATCAGAATGATGCCCGGATTCTGGAACAAGCAGTTACTGCTCATGAATTCACAGCTATTTCCTCACTTCAGCTGAGGCAAGAGAGATCTTAAAAAGATTGCTACCATATGAATATGCAGAGAAAAATTAAAAGCACATGATAAAATTTCGGGGGGATGGTGATTTTACAAAGCAAGTAAAAAAATTAGCCTCCAATGAATTAATAGATAATAAAAATTAATTGAATTATTCTTCCTTGCAACTGAAGTACCAGCTCAAATATTGGTTCTCTGCTCCACTTCCTATATGGTCATTATTACAAACTATGTTTAAATAACTTAAATATAAGCAAGTTACAGAAAAGTGGAGTTCAAGATAACCAAAAGAAAATTCAAAGCAAACTGAGGGTCTGGGGGCTGAGGGTAGGGGAGGTGGTGGGAATAAACCCAAACTATAAAATATCTTCGTAAGTTTTTGAAAAAACAGTATAAAAATTGCTCACAGAAAAGCAGTTGTAAAAAGTTTTTAAGCAGTTAAATGCCCAAACTAAAAATCACAAGCATGCCTCTGGATTGGATCCTGTGAGCAGGCATTTTTTTTTTTTTAATCTGAAATCATTTTCCAACATTTAGAAAACAGAATATTTCGCATAAATTGTTACTAGCAGTGAAAGAAGTGAAGGCCTGGGAACAATGAAACCCCTATGGCTCATTTAAACCACTGGTCAGCAGTTCTCAACACTACCTGAATGCACAAATTCACCCAGAAGCTTTGAAAATACACCAAAGCCTGAAGGTGACCCTCCAGGCATTCCTGGGTAGGCCCAGACATTTCTACATTTAAAAAGCACTTCTATGGCCTCTAATGTGCAACCAGACTTGTTAGTTGTAGGCATAAAGTTTTGCACTTGGCATTTGTTCTTTATTTAATCACAGTAGTGAAATGAGTTTTTCCAGTTACTCCCAGCCTAAAAAGCTTTGAGGGTTACAATTCCATTTAAATGACTCATTTAACGTCATTATAGCCATAAAGCTAAAAAAAGGATCCAATTAATATAATTTTACTAACTACACACTCTCCAATGAAATGTACCTCAATCTCTTGTTAAAATTCAGGTTACCAGAACAGGTTGCCAGACCCTGTTCCATTCATACATATCAAAAACTGAGGATGAACTACTTGTGTACTATAAAAATAGAAAAACTTTTGGTTTCAAAGAGGGTGCTGAGGAGTCTCTCCCCTACTGCTCTTAAAACCACCAGTTTTTCATGGACCCTTCTGTCCATGCAAAATACCAACTTGTCAGAGCCAAGAAATTACTTCATTAAACAGAGCAATGAGGTTTAAATCTCATACATTCTCCTCTTGCATCTGCATTAAGCTTGTTCTCTGATTGATTGCTTTTGCTTTAGAACTGTCTTTGGTTCTGCTCTTGGCTCTGTTTTGTGCTGGTAGATGTAGTAAGATGAATTCAGTGTCTTGATACTTAGGAACATACAGACCTTTTGCCTCTCAAATATGTAACACAAATAAGGAAAAATAATTAAGTTACTCAAATGCCCCCTTGTCTACTCCTAGCTTAAACATGGAACCATTAATCAGAAGTGAAGCAGCATTTTTCATGAATAACCCACAAATGACTATGTCATATCACTGAGCAGTTGGGTAAATGTGCTGATCTAGAAATCTCGGTAAAAAATTACTGAATAGGGCCCTCCCTGGTGGCACTGTAGATTGGAGCACAGCACTGCGAAGCTGGCCATGGCCACTTCAGTGTAAGTTTGACCCCACACCTTGGAGGTGACCCACATGGCACAGCAGACCTCTCCTGACCTGCCCGCTGCTCCCCTCAGCAGTGTCCATCTATCTGCCGGTTCTGCTCCCCACTCTGCCTCTGGTGAACTTTCTGGCCTCCCTGCACCTCTGGCCTGTACCCCAGTTCTGTATGCATAAAAAAATAAAATCTTTTTAAAAAAATTACTGAATAAATGGCAATCTCTGGCAAGTGCACTTAAGAACCCATATTTTTTACAAGCTCCCTACATGATTCTTATACATGGGAAGTATAAGAGCCATGGAGCTCGAAGTTCAAGAAAACAGTTTGTCTGGAGTTCCTTCAGGAAAGTCTTTGGGACCAAGGGAAGTCACTGGCTAACATTCCAGGCCCTCCCACTCCCTCTCTGCACCCTCATACTGGTACAACATAAAGAAATGCAATCTAGGCTCATATATTTTGTCTTACTATACTTCAGGTATTAGGAAGAGAAGAAGTGTGAAATACTTAAACCCCCACTGTATATTAGCAGAGTCCTTAAAACCAGAAAAACAGATGAGTTTCATGCCCAGAAAGCTTACAATTATTTGTCATATTACTTCCATTTTAAATTAATTCTACAGTATAACCAGTGAACACCTCTCAGTGGAGTTCTAAGCTTCTCATATTCTTTTTATGCTTTCATACACAGCTCATCAGTTGCCTTTCCAAGGCAGGAGGAGACAGTGGCAAAAAAGGCTCTAAAACAGCATGACAATTTTATGCTTGATTCAGGTAATAAGAGCTGTTGAGGGGAATCTGCTCTTCATGCTCACCTCTCTTCTGTTTCTACCATCTACAAAACCCCTGGAGGAACTTAAGGCTCTTATACACTCAATTACACTCTACTGATTTACAGTGCCAAACAGCCACACACATAAGGACTCTCCATAAACATTACTGGATTATGCCGACTCAGGTGACCGAATCCGGACCTCTTAATGTGCTGCCAATCTGAAGGTACTATGTGTACCCAATATGGTTTCAGCTCCTTAAACTAGACTATTCACACCTTGCACCTCTTGTTTTCTGAAAACATGACTTGAATTAGAAGAACCAACTACAGGAGAATTGAATAATGGGGAAAGGTGAAATACTACAAGTGACTAAAGGTCTTGCATAGAGGGAGGACATTCGGTATGAAATGAGAGAAAGTCTATTTTTTTCTGCATGACAGAAAATGTCCTTTTCTAAAATCTGAAACAGTGCCTCTTAAATGTTAAACTGCCTGTGAGTTACTTGGAAAATCTTACTAGAATACAGGCTATGATCCAGGTAGCCAATGGTGGGACTCAAGATTCTGCATTCCTAACAAGCTCTGAGGTACTGCTGAAGCCACTGGGAATTCTGTTACTTACAATGGAAAAGGAGTGTTGGGGGTTGGGGAGGGGAGGTGGCAGGGAGGGGAGCAGGGAGAAACAACAACACTGTTATCACTTGGGTGCTTGTTAGACAAGAATCTTTAACCCACCCTAGACCAAAGGAGGAGAATTTACCCTTCAACAAGGTCCCAGGTGACTGGTATGCACATTAAAGAGCAATTGACACCATCTTGTACTTGCTGCAAATCAGAATTACCTAGGACCTTTTTAGCTCTACAAATAGCTAGGCTCCCAGCAGATTCTGGTTCAGTTGATTTAGAAATTTGATGTGCTTATGTGTTTTATAAACAAGGTAGTTCTAGTGGACAGACAGTATTAAGAATGATTGAATTAAACATATGCCTCTTGATAGATGAACATAGAGAGCAATGGCTCATAAGTGAGGAATTTCTTTGAAGATGATAGAAATGTCCTAAAGTTTAATACAGTGATAGTTACAGAACTCTGTATATATAAAACCACTGCAGTGCTACTTTAAATGGGTCACTTATGATATGTAAACCGTATCTCCAAACTTTTATAAAACATTAAAATTTTCAGTAGCTTTCTTATTTTAAAATAACTAAGTAAATAACCCAAGCAAACAACGAAATGGCATTCTTTTCTATGCTACAGCTCTGAACAAAGAGTTTGAACTTTAAAAAATAAGAAAACACACAGATGTTTATATGATTCATCTAGAAACATTAAGATCTGCTCATCTATTCATTAGGTTCATTCCTAGTCAATAATAAAGAATGAAGAAGAAACCTAAAATGAAACCCTATTTCAAAGGGAACCACTATACTTAAAAATAAAAGCATATTTATTGATGTGGAAATGCTTCCCTGTACATCCCAAGTTTCCAATTTTCAAATTTTTTTCCTATTTAAAATAAATGAACTGATGAGTTAATTAATAAGCTAACAATGAACTGACTAATCCATTTTCCAACTTTTCTATATGTTTGAGGACATTTGAAGACCTATTAAGAAAAAATACATACAAAGATGCAATTTTTACCTTATTTTTAAAAGTGGCTTAAGAGATGCTAGATAATGTAATCAGAAAAATAAAAACAACATTAAAATTTCAGAAGTTTTTGGAAAATCATTGTAATACATGAGACAGTACTTACTGAAAGGAAAACACTATAAATATTTATAAGAAATGGCATCACTCAATATTTTGGAGTAATTGCTGGAATTCAGATAACTGTGGTATCAAATATTCAAAAAAGCAGGTGTTACATACATTAAAGTTAATAACAGTTAAGCAATATCCCTGGTGGATCACCATTGCCAAAAGTCACTTTCGCCCATGAACTAGTGTCTTTTGTTTACGGTTATGTTTTCATTCTTTTAAAGCAGACACATTCCTGATGCATTACCGAACAGAGTTCCTCATGCAACATATACTGGTTTGGCATCTTTTGCAGTGTTCTGCTCATTAAGTGGGAGGACCTCTTTAAAAACTGGCTTTCTGAAACATTCAAGGCAATGGCTAAGGTTACTTTTATAAGAAAGTATGATGTTCTTGCTTGCCCACAAATCTTCCATAAAATCCCACCCCGTTTTTTTTTTTTTATATATAATTGCTACTATTATTATTTTTTATAAGAAATGCTACCATGCTATATTCTACAGGCAACAAACAAGCAAATTAACACTCCTAATTACTGACCTTGTCTTGGGTAGTAACCCTTGGATAGTCTCCCATTATGTTCTACTGTAAAGAAGTTTACCCTCTTGCTAAACACCTGCTTTACATATATTTGTTCAATGAAGATTTCAATTTTCATAGTATTGGGAAGACGGTTACAGATTCCAGAGCAAAAAGAACGACCTGAATTTTGGGTAGCAGATTTCATTTCCAAGGAGGTAACTCCTTGATATGTACCATGTTGTACTCTTTGTTGCAATCCTCTGAGTCTTTGAAACACTGACTTCCTAAGAAGTCAAGACCCACAATGATTGTTGAATTAAATAACGAATTAATGGATCATGGATCATAATTTATTTAATAATTTACATGCACAAACATCTTTTTTTTTAGAGAAAGAAAAGAAGACTTACCTAATAGTATATATGTCCTGAATATTCTTCTCCCCACCTTGTCCTTCCTTAAGAGCTTGCATTTGTAATAATTTCATAATGGCTTTAATCAAGCCATGTGTATTTCTGTGAAGAAATGTAACAACAAGTTAAATGTCACAGAACTAAAAGGAATATTTTAGTAAGGTGCTTAACCCTGCCCTTTCAAAGTAATTGGACACTAGCCACACACACTGTGTAGTAGTTACCCACACAAACTGAGTTCATTCTACAACACAGCCAAAAGAACTACAGTTCCCACTCAAAGCATTTAAAGGAGAGGCAGGGCCAAAGAATCAAACCACCACCCTATTAATCACCTAGGTACACACACTTGGGGGGGAAGGGGATCAATCAGGAAAAAAACAAACATTAGCCTACATAATTGCATCCACAATTATGTGACAACATCAGTGGTCAGAATAATCAAGTTCTTCATTTATAAATATTAGCAGACAATGAATAATAACCTCACATATGAAATGGATCAGCCACTCAAAAGTGGTCCAGGCGACAAATCAGAGTAAATTGCTCCCCTTCACCCCCATTTAAGACAAAGTCAATGGAAGTAGAGAACAGAACTTATCTTTTTTCTTATACTCTATGGGAGGTAGGAAGATAATATATCTACATGAAGAATAGCTTGCCCCTTTCATTTTAATTTTTGCTATTATATTTTTTATTTGTGAAATGGAACTTCTTCCAGCTTTACTGAAGTACAATTGACAAATACACTTGTAGCATATTTGAAGTATACATGAGAAATGTACACATTGTGAAATGATTGCCACTAACAAATTAATAAGCATCTGTATCACATACATTGTTGATTTTTTTGTTGGTGGTAAAAAATGTTTAAGATCTCCTCTTAATATACAATAATACAATATCATATTGTTAACTAGAGACACCAAGTTATACATTGGCTCCTTAGGATATATTCATCTTATAAACAGATGTTATTTCTCTCCATTTCCTCCACCCCGCAATCCCTATGAATTCAACTGTTTTCTTTTTTAAATTCCATATATAAGTGATACCATCAAATATTTTGTCTTTCTCTGAATTACTTCAATTAGCATTAGGTCTTTCAGGTTCAGCCATGTTGTCACAAATTAGGCATTTTTAAACAAAGACCTCCCAGAAACAAAAATGAAACCTTAAAAGTTAGAAAAAGAAAGGATTATTTTAAAGGAAAAAAATATTATTTTCAATTATGCTTGTCAAAGTCAAGTCCACTCCCAGGAATCAATCTGAAGAATACTATCACACTTATTCAAAGGGAAACTTGCATTCCTGTGTTCACTGCAGTACTATTTACAATAGCTAAACTATGGTAGCAGCCTAAGTGTCAAATGCAGGTGAGTAGATGAGGAAGATATGGTGTATATATACACAATGCAATGCTACTCAGCTAGCAAAAATGAAACTCTTGCCCATTGTGGCAACATGGATAGAGCTGGAAGGGACTTTGCTAAGTACAATTAAATCAGAATGAGAAAGACAAATACGGGATGGTGTCACTTATATGTAGAATATAGAGAAACTAAACCAACGGTCAGATAGTCAAACTAGGAAATAACCCTAGAAAGCTGACTCTTGAACTGAAGCCACCAGATGGGGTAGAGATGAGGAAATAAAAAGAGAACAGGGTCCTCCCTGGTGGC
>NW_004567107.1:54723380-54728791 GCF_000260355.1 Condylura cristata | reverse complement strand
CTGACAAAATGAGGTTACACCATTGTTTGAATTTTCATGGAAGAAAATCATAGTTTTACTTGAGAAATATTTATAATCTCAAAGTGAAGGACTTTCTGAACACAAATGATTAAACCTGATCTCCTAAATAGATGATATAAGCAAAAATTTAAATGAAATAACAAGTGTCTTTAATTTAGAGCCCATCTGCAGTGAGCAGAGATACAAATATAAATTGTTTAATTTCAAAAAGTATATTTGTGAGAAAGACCTTTAGGAAGTGGAATTAGCCCTTATACAATCAAGCTGTCTATGTTTGAGTTACACAGGTACACAATTCAAAGGCAAGGCTTAAGTTAGGATAGAAAAGATCTGATAAATATTATAAACAATATTCATAGTATAATTGTTCAGCGAGACATCATTACCCAAAAAAAGGCATATCCTGCTAGCTATTTATTTCCCCTTTAATATCTATTTTGTGCCTTAAATTCAACATGTCCCAATTCAAACTCAAAATTTTCCCACATGTCTAGTCTTCAAATGTTCCCTTCTCAACCAGTTCAGCAAGTCATAAATCAAGAAGTCACCTGCCATATCCCTTTCTGTCATCTTCATAATCAATCCAGATCAAATACGTCACCCCCTAATTAACTATTTCCATTCATCTCTAGAGCAAGCAATCATGCACTCTTATCTGAACAACAGCAAGAGTCACCTCAACTGATCTCCCTATATCTGTTCTATCTGCCCCCACACACACCCACACACACCACTTTGAATGTTATCTTCATGTTGTAGCCAGAATGGCCCTTTTGAAATCACTGATACCCTCTAGATTAAACACTTCAGTAGATTCCCTCTGCATTCAAGATGAAGACCCAAATCTTCAAGATCACCTATCACTGACAATATGTACCTTCCCAGCTTCATCTCAAACACTGTCCCTTCATCCCTGGAATTCTTTAAGGTCTTCCTATTGGCCATCTTCCTCCTACCACAAAAACTTAGTTATTTCCTATCACTGGAAAGTTCTATCCTCTCCTTTTTGCCTAGATAAGTCCCATTCACCTGTCAGTCTCATCTTAGGTATTATTCATCAGGAATGCCTTTCTTGATCTCCAAGATGGGGGGAAAAAAAGCCCTGTGTTAAAGGCAATCTCAGAACAATGTATTTTAGTCTGAAATGTAGTTTAATATATAAATGTACAATTACACTATTATGGCAACAACTCCTCTAAAACAAAATTATCATGGGTACAACAACTACATCTGCCTGGTTATCATAGCATCCAGCACAGACTAACGAGATATTCAGTAAATATGTATAATTAATAGATTGGTAAAGGGATGAAAGACACCTTAAATATTATCTTTCTTGGCCAAAGAAGTCATCACTAAAGGTAATTTCTGCAATGATATTAACTGACAGCTTAGTTATTAAAATTTATTTAGTTTATTGCTGAAAAAAATCAATACAAGTGGCATTACTGATTGTAGATATAAAATGTCTTCCACTGGAGAATCACACATTTAGCAAATGAAAGAATCGTATATACTGCGAAGACCCAATTAGATAACATCATCTTTTATAATATGAAGCAATGAAATAATTCTGTTGGAGGGGAAAGGAGGCAGTTGTTCTTTGTTGATGTTCTTTTTTATAATACATTTTAATCCAAATGCTTACAACATTAAAACCTACTTAAGATTCCTGACAGAATAAGTAAAAGATAAGTACTCAGCATGGTAAACAGACATAAGCACCATGCAGCCAAATAAGTCAGAAAGAAAAAAAAAATTGGATGGTTTCACTTATAGGAGGAGTATAGGGGGAACCAAATAAGGGATCAGGGAAAAAAATAAAACACAAAATGAAACAAAATTAACAGGCAACTATAAATCAGAGGCATTCTGCAAAGAAGGGGGAGGCAGAGGGATCAAAACAGGGGATGGAAAAGCACAAGAGACTATGGTGATGGCCCACAAGTGAATTGGTGATGGGAATTTATGGTGACTACACCTAAGAGTAGAAAGCAAACACTGTACCAAAATGAAGAATGATGCAAACTATATATAAATAAAAAAAGGTGGTTCTCTTAACCAAGTGTTAAGTGTGGTACCCCCTCTCCAAATAATGTCTAAAGCAAAAAAAAAAGAAAAAAGAAAACTAAATTATCTAATTTTTAGATAACCATTAACTGATACAAATAAAACTGACTCATTATGTTGAAGGTTAGTCAATGAAGAGAATGAATCAGATATATGTACCATTTCTCCTGTACAAACTACTACTAGGTAACCAAATGGTAGACATACAGAAGGTTCTCTTTATAGCAATATTTCAGATAATAAACAAAGAAAAACTGATGGAATTAGAATGCCACCATTTTGAAACTCCTAGTGAGTTAATGAATCCAGCTATCAATAGCTAACTAACATCACCAAAAAAGAAAACAATCAGATTTCATGTCCCTCCTGAAGGAAGAACACATTATCACCTATGAAGAAATCTTCCCTCCCTCCCACCACCAGCCCAACAAATTGAACCTAAATTTCATTGAATCTCCAAAGCAAACTTTCAATTTATAAGAAACATAGAGAAATAAGCTAAAGTACACCAAGGGGATGCAATTAGTAAAATCCACACTGTTGGAATCACTGCAAATAGGCAGGTTTCTTCAACACATTGTTAAGAAAGACAGATGGACAGATGTGAGAGGAAGACCCTGTAATTCAAATGAGCATAAAAGACATTCATCCTTATTTGTATAGTCAAACTGTAAAAATAAATTATGAGGTCATTAGAAATCTGAATACCAACTGAACATTTAAAAAAATTAAACATACATACATAACTAGCTGTAATAAAGACATTACAGTCATGTTTTTAAAATAGAGGTATGTAACTACATAGTTGCAGAAGAAATTGTGCAATGTCTGAGATCGACTTCAAAAGAATATAGGCAGGATGGAAATGAATCACATTCTGAAAGCAGCACTACCACCGGCGATGGTTATTGGGTATACGAGTAAGAGGACATGGAAGCTCATAATACTATTCTACTTACTTCTGAATGCCCATTAAAAGTTTTTAAAAGTAATAGAAGAGTTCTTTTTTGTAACACCCATTTTATTCCAGAATTTTCCTGGTTTGTGTGTATGTGTGTATGAGATGACCTTTGAAACAGCTTTATAAATTCACTCCAAAAAATTAACATTGAAATACACTTCTATATTAATTTGGCTACAGATGCAACTTGAAACACCCTGAAAGATTTTGTTTTGCCCTGAAATTGATTTGTTAGTTCCATTTTTACTTATATATTCACAAGTAAAATTGACCTACAGTAATTTTTTGTTGTTCCTGTTCATTGTTTAAGATAATGGTATGAAGAGTGAATAAATTTCAAAACTGAATGAAAATATGTAGAGGTAATAGACTACAGGAGAGGAATTAATATTATATGACCTTCTTAATAGTATTTTCCCTAAAGTTAGATCTCTTTCAAAACAAAGTTCACGGACAGTGCTAATTGACCATTTTTTTTAGCACCCTCTTATTAAAACTAATATATTTCTATTATGCCTCATAGTTTATGAAGCTCTTTCCAGACATTTCTAGTAATAAGCTTTGAAATGAAATAACACCTCTGACAAATACCCTATGTTGTAACTTAGAACTTGTATCAACACCTGACTAAAAAAGAGATCTCCAAATACATGTCAACATTCCACAGAACAAAAATATGGTGGAAAATCGTAATGTCCCAAGCACATTAGCCTACAGAACCTGGCCCAAACTTGCATTTGGGGGCAATGGCCTTACTCATCTCCTTAGGTTCCTATACAGGTATCGTTACAACATTTCTACACTTCGTTTTCATTAATTATATATTGCTAGAGACAATAAATTTAAGTTCAACAGAAAAAGTAAAATCAATGAAAAGTGCCTTCTATTGATCCTCTATACTCACATATGTGAAATAAGTACATGTAAGTTAAAAAAAAGGCTTGATGTCAAGAAA
This sequence comes from Condylura cristata, assembly GCF_000260355.1. Lineage (NCBI taxonomy): Eukaryota > Metazoa > Chordata > Mammalia > Eulipotyphla > Talpidae > Condylura > Condylura cristata. The sequence goes on along the minus strand of NW_004567107.1, from coordinate 54,724,784 downwards.
GTGAACAAATTACATATTCACAGATCAAAAAAACTGAGAATATTATTCTAATCCTCCCATTTCATATATGAATAATGATCTCTGCACTCTTCAATTCTACTTCAATCGCAACATGTCTGAAGTTCAGTTTCTATTCAGCAAAATGGTGATAATTTTATTTTTTGTTATGGCTATGCTAAGGATTAAGTGAGTCATTTTAAGTAAATCTCTAAGCACAAAACTAGACATCCAGACTATATTGGAAAAAAGGTAGTTTCCATCCTTTATCTGTCTCTGTTCTTATCAATACTGTTGCTCAGAGAGAGAATTAATAGTTTAAAAAAATATTCCAGAGGAGGAGGGGTATGGCCTCTACCATCAGGAAAACCTTTATGTTATCTAGATCTAAGTCATTATTTGGAAATAAGGACTTCGCAGATAAAATTAAGGCAAGAATCTCAAGATGAGATAATCCAAGTGTTGGTGTCCCTTAAAAGAAAGGGGAGGGAGATTTGAGACACACAGACAGGAAAGTCATGAAAAGTCTGGCATTCCAGAATTAGCGAGAATAAGTTTCTATTGCCTTCAGTCACTAAGCTGTGGTAATGTGTTATAGCAGCCCTAGGTAACTAATACACAGTCCCTGGAAAAGCTGATTGGTCCAGGAATGAATATCTCACACACACATGCTGGTCTTACCCTTGGCAATCTCTAATTGTGCCCAAGAAATTCCAACCTCAGTCTGGCTATCTCAAACCTAAGTGACATTAACCCAGGACGAGGTAGTGCCCAGGGGAAGTAGAAGTCTACTAGGAAGTAGAGAAGTCAATCTGCAGCAAGAGAGAATGAAAGACACAGTATCTAATTTGCTTCTGGAGCTCACATCCCTTTCCTTGGGTCCTATGGGCATTCCTTTATCAAACAAATTAATAAACACCTTTTTGTGCTCAAACTAGTTCAAGTGGGTTGCTGTAATTTATAGTCCAAAGTACTCCAACACTCAGGAACCTGCTGCCAAAAGCCCTTCAGTAAAGATCAGCTGTTATAAGTCCTTCCTTGGGTGAGGGCCAGAAGCTGAAATTGACTCAAGAGCCCTCAGAGAGCAAAGGAAACTTCAGGCCTGTGCCACAACCATGGTGGCAAGACACAGTGCAAAAAGGAATCTCAATTTCACTGGGAGTAAAAGTGAAGACCCAAATATCTCAGCAAAGGGATTGTAGGGCATAGTGATGTTGAACATGCCAAATATGTATACAACAGAAAAGAGAAAAACTGGTCAAGCTGCACAAACTATACTAAATAGAACAACCCACAAAAAAAATTGCTTTTTACCTAGACATAAGAACGGAAACCATAAAATACCTAGAAGCAAAGATGGGTCAAACACTTCACGACATACACTTTAGCGACATCTTTAAAGACAGA
>NW_004567107.1:54696824-54721665 GCF_000260355.1 Condylura cristata | reverse complement strand
CCTCCGGGGCAGGCGGGGATCGAACTCATGCAGAAGTGGCTTTAGTTTCTCAGTGAAGTGCTTTAACCCGCTGCGCCACCAGGGAGGGCCAATACATGCTTCTTTTAAAAAATAATCTAAGAAATGTAAAGTCATTGAAATTTTGCCTGGGAAAGTTCTCTATACTCATTTGTCTTCTAAGTACCAAAAAACAATCTGATTTCTTCTGCAGCATTTTTCCATTATAAAAGTAACATGTGTTCAATAATCACTTTTCTGAAATCACCTAGAAACATCTTAGCATAAACATACGACTATTACAATGGAAAATTTTGTGACAAACAAACCATTCACCCAGATCAACTAACTTAAAAAGAAATAGGGCAGAATGTCCTAGACAAGCAAAGTGGCTGGAATCACTTTTCTGATTATGAGCTGCAAGTTGAGATTCTGGGATTTTAAAGAAAGAAAAAAGGATGGGAAAAGAGGAAAGAACAACATCTGGAAATAGGCACAATTACTGAAAGGAATATTTAGAAGACAAAATGCAGAAACAGACGTGGACTAGTAATTCTGTCACTCTCAGATAAGAGTTAAATGAGCAATGATACCAATGGAGCTCTAAACCCACCCCCAAAAAACCTTCAAATTTATGAAAAAAATACTGGCACCCCAGCTGTAGATGAAAGCATGTTAACACTGTCTTCCTTTTAAACCTTGGGGGAAACCTCATAAAGACATCTTTCATTAGTTCTTCTTCTGCCAAATAAAATAAAGAGAAAGAAGCTAAATTGTAGGGGAAAACTTCAATAATACAAGGTATGAATACAGTGTCTCCTCAGTTGCTAGTTATTTCCTACATGATAACAAAGCAGTTAAGTTTCCCAAGAAACAGGGTCATCAATAAAAGACAAGACCGTGACAGACAAGCATTTTCTCATTAAATTACCCTAAATCTTAACTCTAAAAAGTTCTCAGAATCATTTTTTGCCAAACTGGACTTTCATCAATCCATGATCAAAGACTCACTGAATCCAACAGCTTTAGTAGGACCCAGCAATTTTAATAATCTCTTGCAAGATTTCATTATAAAGTAGACTTTCAAAACCCCAGAAAAAAAAAAAACACTTTAATCTCTTAAACCTTCACACACTTTATCCCCCCCCCATACACAAATTGCAAGTCCCTTCTCTGATTGAAAGCACAAAATGCACATAAATCAAATGCTAGCCTGGTTTATCTAGGGCATAACCTTCCTACCAAACATATTTTTAAAAGAAGGGGGGTTGGGGAAGCAGTTGAACTGAAATTACAGGCTGTCATGACATCTCAATATCAAAAACTGAATACCTGGTTCCACAAGAGAGTATGGGTTTTATTCGCAATCCCGTTACTAAGCAACTGCAACAATGGCTGCAAGAGCTTTCTGGAAGCTAGTGGAGTTAAGAGAGAAATCTAAGAAAAGAAAAACTGGGAACTTCTTGTTTTGGGAATCTATAATTCAGGATAAATTCCATATAAAAGCAAACAAACAAAACCAAAATCCTACACTCATCCTTAAAGGACCAAAAAAAAAAAAAATGCTACTATATATCCTTCACTTTAGTTTCAGTTTGGGTAATTTCAAAATTCACATTTAACTGGTGATAATGATTTCCTTACTGTGTTTCCTTTGTGGTCCCCTTCTTTCCTTCACCCTCCCTAGGGATTGATTTTTTTTTTTTTAATTTCCTTACTGATTAAAAGAACATTTAGACCTCTTAAATCCATTTCTTTGTTTACAGAAGCCATAAAAACTAGTTTACAATTGTTTCATGTTGCCTCAGCTTTGAACCAAGAACACTCTTGGACATCAAACTATTCCTTTGAAGAGAACAGTGCCTCAAACAGAGCCAGACACTTTCCCAGCCACTCCCTGAAGTTTAGCCGACCAGAGTTTTGCAAATGTCAAGTCTTTTTCAAAGTTAGACTACACAATGGAGCAGACTGTAGACCGATGTTTCTCAAATGGTTGGCTGCATTTGGGGAAGTAAGGGGGCATATATTTTTCAAAGGAATTTTATAGACTAGACCTGCCAAGGAGCAAGTTATAGGATTAGGAGAGATGATCTCACCAACTTTTCTTTCCATCTTTCCTTGCAGCTTTCAGTGCTTACAATGCTGAGAAAGCTCTGGAAGCTACTTACTCTCAAGATCTATTCCAAAGTAGACTCCTTCTCACTATTGACTCCCTACCCCTTCTCCCCTCAATTCCTGAAGGATGCTAGGTCAATGGATAAAAGTAAAAGATAAAGTTTTAGAAATATTTTTCTATTAATAAATCAAAGCTGACCAATGACTGGGTCTGTTCCAAGATTCTCCAAGATTCTATTAAATTTCTGTTTAAAAAGGAGAAATGCAGAAACAAGGAGAAACATCAGTGCTGGAAACTGAGACCCAAAATGTCTCAGCCAAGACAAAGGAGAAATGACAGCCATTCCTACTTTTAGATCCCAAGGATCTACGCGCAGCTGTGTTTGACGGAAGAGTCTGTTTGGGTCTCCTGTTTTTAATTAAGTTTAATTTAATTTCTTAAATTTGATTCTCATTTTACTTTGTTTAAGATATAAACAATGCAAAGTAGAGTATTTGCAATCACTACAAACCACAGTGCTCTGCTACTTGAAATAAAGTAAACAAAGAAAATTCTGTTTTCTGACACACAAATAATTATTACCTCAACTGGCAACAAAGAAAACTTAACACTTAACACTTACATAACACATTTCATGATCAAATTAATTCAAAATTAAACTGGCTTGCTTCAAGGTCACTCTGTCCACATCTCCCTGCAGCTAACAATTTAGACAACATGAACTCCCTCAGATAAGAAACTTTTTAAAGAAGTGTTTTTCCAGAATCCTTCAGTTTTTGAAATTCCTTTATTTGCTTGCTATAAAGTTAACATAAAGTATAAAATGTTCTTACTATATAATCTGTATCTTGGTCTTATTTCCAAAGAACCTAAAAATATTTTTTGAAGCAGTTGGTAATTGCAAATAATGAGATTGATACAACAGAATATTAGAAAGCTAGCAAAAATCAGAAAGCACTTTATGCATGTTCTGAAATGATTCTCCAAGATACCTTTTTTCTAACTGAAAAATGCAAAATAAAGTATGCTCTATATAGTAAGTTACTAATTCTGTTTTCTTTTGTAAAAAAGGAATATATATTCACATAAACTTTTGGTTGTATGTACTATACAACAACTTGGAAAGGATAGTAAGACCTGGTAAGTGTTTTACCTCTGAGAAAGGAAATTAAGATACAGGGGTAGAACAGGGACTCTGCCTCACACACTTAAATACTTACCATGTGACTGTACTGCCTATTGAGAAAATAAAAAAAGTCTCTAACTACTGACCAACTGTAGTATGTACAAATGACATACTGATTCACTATCAGCAGTGACATACACTTTTATATCATCAGCAAAGATTATACTTTTCATTTACCAGTAGCGAAGGGGGGACTTGTAATGATGTGTCTATGATATAACACAGCAGCATAATTTTCGAACCTGATGTTCTAGAACTAGAGGTATAATCTAACCTTTGATTATTCCTTAAATGAAAAGACAGTACTCTGCCTTTTGTACTGACACTCCTACTTTTTAATGTAAAGAACACAACTATACAACACAAGTATATTCCATGTTCATTAAGTGTTAAGGCATTTGAAGAATATTTAGTGGAAACAAGTATCATTTCCTGAATTTTATAAAAGGGGTAAGACAAAATCTAAACGGTATGCTTAAAGTCAACCAGTTAAGTTCCTAAAAGAGTTAGAGTTAGCAGAGTTAAGACTTAATTTTTCAAAACTACTTACTTAATGGGTATATAACAGGATCCTTCTAAACACATTTGTTTGTGTGTATGCATACCAAAACAAAGACAGAAAATGAAGTTTTTAGCTGTGATCAAATCCTAACTTAGTCAGAAACATCTGGCCATCCACTCTGTCCAAGAGTGTGATAAATATAAAAATATGAGTCAAGGGCTTCCCTGGCAGTGGAAGAGGTTAAGTCTCAGCGCTATGAGGCTATCTATCCACATCTACCAGCAGGAGTTTGATCCCCAGCCAGGGAGATACCCCACATGGTCCAGCAGATCTCTCCTGGCTCAGCAATGTATTTTAGCCAATCTGCCTGTTGTGCTCCTCACTATCTCTGGTGAATCCTCTCACGCTCCCCACCCACCCCCCACCACCACCACCTCCTCTGGCCTATACCTCAATCACTGTGTGCATAAATAAATTTAAAAAATCTTTCACTATAGTGAAATACACTACAGTGCATAAACTTTAGGAGTGGTACTGCTTATGAACAACCTTCCTTCCTAAAATGTCAGGAATTTGTACTATCATTGTGCATTATAAAGTACTTAGCTATTTTCTTCATAAAAAGAGACCAATGATAAATGTATGCAGAACCTTAAATCTTCAGTATAACAAGATGGCCAAAAAATTCCAAAACTGCAGAAATTAATTAATCTGCTCACACCACAATAGAAATTTGGTTAGAATATTGACAATTTCAATGTGTAAAAACTTATTCATTTCCTGACCTTTATTTCATCTACTGTTCCCACAATAGACAAACAAATCAGGTACATTTTAAGGGGAAAAAGAAACCAATTGGTTAGTAGGATATGTATCCTTAATGTGAATTTTTTCCTAAAAATTTAAATGTTAACTGATGAAACAGATAACAAAGTGTACCTGGTGGATGGAATGAGGTTGAGTATCCCATTGAGAACATAGCCGAACTCCGCATGACCTTGGGCCACAAGAGCCACCAGCCCCTCACAGCAGGCTGTTCGAACCACTACATTGTCACTGCAACACTTCTCCCAGAGCAAGTTCAAAGCAGGAGTCTGAAATCAAAGTAGTGATTAAAAGACACATAAACACCATCAGAAATTCATCCAAATGTAATTTGTTCATAACAGATTATCTTTCCTGTACCAAGATGACTCTTGTTATTGCTCCATTTGAGGAATCAGCTAAAGTTCTTGGCTTTGCTCTGATATAGCAACTCTCATGAACTATTTTTGCAGAAAATAAAGCTGGCTGCAGACAAAGCTCTGATCTGAGTTTAAGCAACACAACAAAACTAGTTGAGGATCTAGACAGTCTCTGCTATAGTACAGTGCTCTAGCCAAGTCATTTATACAGCCTGTTAGTCTAAGATAAACTCCATGCCATACCTGTGCTTCAAACCCTAAGTGACAGTAACATTTCCAGAGAACATTCCTGCATAAACATCCACCCCACCACAACTCACAGCCCCTGTCACAATTTGTGGAAATCTAACGTGGGCTCTGAGGAGAGAGGGAGAAGTAGGGTGGGCTACCAGCAAGCTGTTGGTTACATGGCTCCCCACGAAAGTCTAGAAAATTGAAAACTGTTTTCCCAAGAGAGAGACTGTGGCACCCACCCCCCTACCCATTGATAAGAAAGCACTGGAAGCACACAGAAATAAATGAGATTTACTTTTTCTTTCTTTTGAAGATTTGTTTATTTTTGTATATAAGAGCTGGAGTGTAGGCCAAAGGTGTGGGGGGAGAGGATTCACCAGAGACAGAGTGGGGAGCAGAACAAGTAGATCTACCAAAATACACTGTACAGGGAAGCAGAGGATGAGACAGTAGAGGTCTGCTGTACCATGTGGGTTGCCTCCAGGCCAGGGACCAAACTGATACAGCAGTGGCTTCAGATAGCTTTAAACTGCTGAGGCTTAACCCCTTTCACTACCAGGGAGCACACACCCTGCCCGCCCACCAAAAGTGGTGTACTAAAAGTCCTATAAAAGCAGAGGTGATAGTTTTCATAACTTCTCTCATGAGCCTATAGTATCAAAAAAAAAGTTTGCTGCTAATGACAAACCTATATTTGAGTGTACTGTGGAATAAGTCCATTTAGATTTATTCATGGTTTGGGGGCTATTTCAGTTGTTCTGCCTTGTTTTGTTTTAAGAATATACAATGAAGTTATTTTTCCTTCTTACTGACATAATTTTTAAGGGAAATATATAACTTGGAGGAAAAATTTTTAGATTCCCAGTTCCTACAGAAAAAAACAGAAATATAAAATCACCCCTTCCACACTGTAGCTGGCTCTGAGAGCCTTTTCAACCTTAGGATCCCACTATAACAAAACAATACAGTTAACAGTTATTGCAGGAAGGAAATAACTTATATTCCATTTCTCCTTTAATTCAGAAAGAAATTTTATTTACCTACATGGACAATGCTAAAGGGTACTAAATCTCATTATTCCATTCATTACTAAAAACAAAATAAATATACAAATTGTTGCCTCAGGTAATACTGAGTCCTCATGGAAGTAAGTTTCGGTTTATAAATAGAAGAGGAAACGTTTAGTTACAGGGATTTGACATTCAATAAATCCTGGCAGTTGAAGTAAAACCTCTAGATCTGCTCACAGTGTATAATATGATTATAGACAGGATTAAGATCAGGGTTCTCAGAAAACCTAATTTATGTGACTACACACAAATACTAGATAAATGCAGATTAGCAAAGTCTGCCCCTACATTTACTTCAACATGTCAGCAGAAGCTGTAAAGAAATGTGACTTGGAGCAGCTAATCAAAAAGAATGTGAGAGACAGAAAATCAATGTATAATTTCTCTTGTGAGAAAAAAAAAAACTTCTTTCCATCAACTATGTTCTCCATAGAGTTTACCTTAAAGCACTAAGCAGTTCCTCATCCATCATGCCAAACCACGCAACACTAGACAATCAAACCCTAAGTTGTATATGTCTTGGTAAACTGGCAGTGCTTCAGTTCTTAACATTCACCTGCCCTATGCAAGGGACAAGATTTTTCCTCCAGCTCCAACTGTCAATGCATGGCTTTTCCAATGTAAAATTTGCATTTGGCAATATAACAAGGATGAGAAATCTACACCAAATAAGACCCTCTGTGCTCACTTTGTCTATTAACAAAACTAATCCCTCAGTGGTAGTGCTACCTACTTTCTCTAAAACTCTGTGACCCTCATTCCAGCCAGGTTATTTTTTGTGATTAATCATAAGAATACTCCCTCCACCCCCTCCATATCTCAGTTGAGTTTAACATAACAAATATTAAAACTTAAAACAATTTACAAAAAAAAAAAAAATTTACACGAGGCTTCCCTGGTGGCACAGGGGTTAGTCTCAGTGCTATCTAACTATTGCCAGCCACTGCAGCATGAGTTCAATCCCTGGCCAAGGAGCTGACCCACATGACACAGCAGATCTCTCCCGTTTCACCTGCTGTTCACCTCAGCAGATCTGCTCCCCACTCCACTCTCTCTGGTGAATCCTCTCACGCCCTCACCTCTGGCCTATACCCCATTTCTTTATACATACATAAATAAAAATAAGTCTTTAAAAAAAGGAACTTTAGGCCCTCCCTGGTGGCGCAGCGGATTAAAGCACTGCACCGAGAAGCTAAAGCCACTTCCGCATGAGTTCGATTCCCGCCTGCCCCGGAGGTGACCACATGGCGTGGCAGAACTCTCCTGACCCGCCCGCTGCTCCCCTCAGCAGTGTACGTCGTCCGATCTGCCTGTTCTGCTCCCCACTCTGTCTCTGGTGAAGACTCTCACCGCCCCTGAGCCTCTGGCCTGTACCCCAGTTCTGTATGCACAAATAAATAAATCTTTAAAAAAAAAAAAAAAAGGAACTTTAAAGAAAAAAAAAGGTGAAAATGTGATAAGCTTCTCATAGCTAAAATCATTTCTAAGGTGACCCAAACTATGCAGGAAACAAAGAAAGTAGGAGAACTAGCTGAGAACAACGTCTGAAAAGAATCAAAAGTATGAAAGTTACAAAACATAGACCTGGTTTGTGGACTGGTGGATCTTGTCTGAAGAGCCATTTTCCTTTAGGACTGCAGCAATAAGATGACCCACAGTCTAAAAACAAACAAAATTAATGAATACATTTCCTCAGAATGTCTCTTCAAATGGTACATTTGAAAATAATATCACTGTACTTGTTAGGTATATGACTATGCCAGACAGTGAACTAATAATAAATATATAAAATCCCCAGTCAACTGAGTGTGCTATATAGAAGGCACTAAATTAAGCACACCACAAATCTAATTTCTGATCTTCCTAACAACCCTCAAACTAAACATTTTTATACCAGTTTTTTTAGATCAATACAAAAACTATAGTTCAGAATGCTAAGAAAATTGTCAGATTTTTTTTTGTTCAAATTACTGTCACTGTTAGAAGAGATAGCCTGAGATTGCTTAATCCATGAAATCATAAAACAAATGAGAAACCCCACAGCTTTTAAAATCCATCTTTGCATCTAAATAGAATCCATCATGCTTCATCATATTTTTAATGAAGATAGAGAAAACTTACATCTTTCTGACTACAACCTACACAGATCTGAACTAATAGGTCCCTTCCCACCACAACCACTCTGCCTCCTCCAGGCTCAACAATTTTAATTTCATTATCATTTATTTTTCACAGGTTTTATTCCTTTTTTATAAGCTTTCTGTCTCATAAGTCTCTAATTTTCTGCTTTAGCCAAAAAGTCTAAAAGTAAATCTAAGATTATGAAATATGTGTACTGATTACATAAACATCTAAGAATTATTATTTCATGCTACCTTTATTCTCAGTTCTTCAGCACTACCCAGGACTGCTGTCTTAGAGACAGTAAGTGTTCCAGCATTAACAGTCATTCTCTGCATGGGCTGGGAAAACTTTGCTACTCTAAATTTTGCTCCTTCACTTTATGACGCAGCAAGGAATACATGCCAGTCTTGCACGGTGTCCAGAAAAGCTCAAATAAAAAACACAGTACTCACTCCTTTACTTCCTTCTGCATAACACGGTTGGAAATGATAAAAAAAAATCTCAATAGCTTAGTAGTTTGTTTTGTAAAACAAGTCATTTACAGGAATGTTAGGTTTATTTCAATTTACTGCTTTCTTACCATCTAGTTAAAAGAATGATAACAAGAATTCAGGACCAGTGAATTTTGGTTCCTGATTACAAAATATACCATATTTCAATGACTGTAACTTGACATTAACTGCCAGATGTGCCATTATTTTATAGGCCAGGAAGGAGAAAAAGACTGCTAGTTAATTTTTTATACAATGTTTCTTTATAATTTAAAATTTTGATTTTATATTAATAAAAGAGTTCTTTTAGACTCATCTAGAAACTCCTGGTCAAATTCATAAATGTGCAGCAATACAACTGTATAATGACTGCTGACATCAATTACCAGAAGCAATCCAATTTCAAAGATGTTAAAATGTGAAAAAAAATGTGTGTAAATCAATGAAATATGGTGCTAACACTGAGCAGAGACTACAAAAGAACAATACTAAGTATTCACAGAGGACAGGGCAAAATTGCAAGAACCTAATAAAACCAATATGAAAACACAACAGGATTTTAAAAAGTTACCATTCATGTTAAGAAAAAGGACTAAAAGAAAATACGTTTGATGACAAACTTGCCCCTACAGTCCACCAGATTCGAGTTCTCTAATTTATCTTTAGATTTGCCCTTCTAACAAGTCACAGAAATAGCCTAAATTGATTATAAAATAAAAATACAAAATCCACACTATATTACTAGTCCAGTCTTTCATAACAGAACAGTTTAAATAGATAGCCTACACTAAAGACACATACACTTTTCACGTAATTGAACAGTAACACAGCCATTTCTTGTTTATATTAACAATGAAACTCCAGACAGAGAAAAGTAGAAAATGTGGACAGTATCCTCCAAGCCTTCCTCTTCATCTTCATGGTAAGAACCTGTGCTGCAGAGGATATGACTCCAACCCAGTCAGGTAGAAGGGAATCTTGCATAAGGAGTGTTCTACTCCTCATGGAAGGGTTCCCCACTACCCAGCTAAGTCAATTCTTCGAAGTTAGCTGTTGAAAGTATCCAAGATGCTGTGTGCTAAGTCTTCAAAGAGGCTTCCAAGTAGCTTCAGGGGTAGTTTTTCTCTCACAAGAAAATACAGTAAGCTGTGTGATTAACACTGTGATTAACTAAAAGGTTACTAGATTGCTGACAGCTAACCTAACATTAACCTTAATCAAAAGCTCTCTAAAATAAATGATCAGAGCGTCCTGCCTGAGTTAGTCTTTACAAAAAGTTTAATCCAGATTATTTTACATATTAAATGCCATTACAAAAATCTACTATTCTTAACAGTTGTACAGGGGTAGAAATATACCTTCTAAATATTCATTTCTCTATTCTGTAAATGTACCACCATTTACTTTTCTTCCTAATAATTATAGACTAAAAAAGAGTACCTCTTCAGTAGCTTCCCAGTTAAATAAGGTCTTATGTTCTATGAGAACAGTATGATAGAAATAAGGCAAGATTGACAATTTCCAATTTCAAATATTTCCTGTGTCAAACAGAATTTTCAATTTAATGTATATAAAATTTGCTTACTAAAGAAATATATATATATATACATATAAGGATGAAATAATTAATTTGAAATATTTAACTTGAAAAACAGTTAACAATCCACCAAAAAAGGGAGGTAAGGAGGAAAGAAAGGAGCAATAAACATAAAATTACCTGTGATTGGATAAGAGAATTTGGAAAGTCAAACCTTTTCCTGATATCATCTGACATTTTCCTTCTCTTACATGGATGTATACCAATTCTGTAACCAAAACAAATGAATACTTGTTAGTCCAGAAAAGGAGTTTCAGACCAATGTTATTCCTCAAATAACATGAAAGAATTCATCCCAGACACAAATGAAAAAAAGCAGAGGGTTGGTTCACAGAGCAATCCTGGCATATCCTGCACTATTAACCCCTTCAGACCTCTAATGCAATCATTGATAAATAAAACTGAGAACGACCAAAAAGCTCTTGATTTTTCCCACCAGAGTTCCTCCCAAAACAGACAAATTTATACTTTCGAAACAATTCAAATTAAATAACATGATTTTAAAATGTTGATCTCATGTTAGAACTAGAACTCAAATTTTGAATGACTCAAAGTTCTGAAAGGGAAATAAACTTTCACAAAATTGTTTAAACCATGCCTCACTTACTTGGGTACACTTTTTTTTTTTTTAAGATTTATTTATTTGTTCGTACAGAACTGGGGTACAAGCCAGAGGCTCAGGGGCGGCGAGAGTTTTCACCAGAGACAGAGTGGGGAGCAGAACAGGCAGATCGACTAAGTACACTGCTGAGGGGAGCAGCAGGCGGTCAGGAGAGGTCTGCCGCCCCATGTGGTCACCTCCAGGGGAGGCAGAATCGAACTCATGTGGAAGTGGCTTTAGTTTCTCAGTGTTGTGCTTTAACCCGCTGCGCCACCAGAGAGGGCCTTGGGTACACTTTTTCATTAAAGCACTAATCCAAATGCTAGTGACATGTGTAAAGCCTAGGTGAACCTTATTAAGGAAATATAGAAATTACCTAAAACTCCTATCAAAACAGATTGCTTGTCTCCTAAAAGAGGAACAAGCAAGCAATTAGCACCAACTTTTAATATTTACATCACACCTCTCATTCATACTGAGCTCCAAATGGGAGAGAAGGCATGCAGGAAGGATGGAGGAAGGCAGGTGGTAAGTGGAGACACTGAACTAATTAGAGGATCACCCAGGGTCCCAACTTATCCAATTCTCAGGCATCACTGAACCCACCAAATTACACTGCTTGAAGAAATGGAGGCTTTCGCTACCGATTCATTATATTAAAGCTTATAAATTATGGCACGAGTGTCTTACCTTTTGAAAATAACAGGCAGCAAAAACCAGGCTCTCCTGATCTCAAAAATAGAGTTTCTTTTCAACTACTTTCTCCCTCCCAAAGGTAAACTTGCTAAATGGATCATTTATTTTTGTTTTCCTCTTCAAAATCTAGGTCCAACTTTAGTTTCCTGATTTTGACATCTCACTGCACTGAAACAACTTGTTCTAGTACTGTAAACCATTTCACCTACCTGAATCTATTCAATAGTTAACCAAGTAGTTTTTTCACCTTCCCAGCTGTGTCAATCTCACCGTTCTTGGAATTATCTTCTCTTTTGAACTGCATGAGACACTATAGGAAAATTTCCCAAGTATGTCCCTGGGAAGGCAAGGATAAGGTTTCTATGGGGTTAAAAAAGAATTTAGTAGGAACAGAGGGCCTGCCCTGGTGGTGCAAGGGGTGAAAGCACAGAACTATAATGCTATCCTCAGCCACTGCCGCACAAGTTCAATCCCCAGCCAGAGCTGACCCACATGGCACAGCAGACCTCTCCTGTCTTGCTCACTGCTCCCATCAGCAGTGTATATCTGTAGATCCTCCTGCTCCTCACTCTGTCTCTGGTAAATCCTCTCATCACCCACACCTTTGGCCTGTTCCCCAATTCTTACATGCATAAATAAATAAATCTTTTAATAAAGAATTTAGTAGGAACAGATACTGCCATCCTGAAGATTCATTCATTCTAGTATTTGATATACATTTATTTGGTAACTACTGTGTTAGGCATTTTTCTAGGTGCTTGGGCTTTAATAAATAGTGAAAACAATAGACAAAAATCTCCACACTCAAAGCTTACAGTATAGTAGGGAAGGGGGACAGTAAAATTTAAAAAAAAAAACCTACAAACAAAAACATAAAATGCAATATGGTATAAGGTGATAAGGGAAGGGCTATGAAAGAATAGAAAGTAAAGCAGATTGACTGAAAGGGAGGAAAACCAGGGGAAGGACACCCTTGTATTTGACATATGGTGTTCAGGGTCAGTCTATCCTAGAGAGGATGGCATTTGTAAATTAGTTAAACATACAAAGAGCTGAAAGAAGAGTGACAGATACAGGAAAGAGTGAGTACAAAAGCCCTGAAATAATAAAAGTATTTTAGACTTATTCTAGAAAGAACAAAGAGATGAGTCAGAAGCAGAGGGAAGGGGTAAAGAAAGCTAAACCAGGACAGAGTCAGTGAGAAGCCTGTGGATCACTGGAAAGACTGATGCACTTATGAAGTGGTTTTCAGTGTAGCTGCTCATGAACTGGATGAGAGGATAGGAAAACAAAGATCAGCCCAAGGTTTCTAACCTGAACAACTTTATTTTTAATATCAACTCCTTTCAAGCATTCTATACATGGAACAAATTTATATATACTAACCACGGCATTTTTACTAAAAAAAGTTGGAGTTGCCATCAACTGTAGTAGAGAAATAACTTTTGTGCAGGAAGACCAGAAATTTCATTGTGACAAGTGAGTTTTATATACCTAATAGATATCCAAGTGGGGACGTCAGGTAGAAAGTTCACTACATGAAATCATAACTAAAGAGAAAGTTCTTAGGAGACATAAATAATGTTGCGTGTTCTTAAAGAATCTGAGTGGTTCTACACCGTGAAGTTTGATTAACTTTGCTTACTCCAGAATTTGCTAAAGCAAAACTGGTAAAAGAACCCTTTTTCTAGAAATATCTGTTTTTCTAAAAATACCAGTCTACACAAACAGCTTTTACTGGGACACTTGCTGGAAAGCAACTGTTGTGCCAGCTGCTCCAGGCTTCTGTCCATTTTACCACTGGAGCTCCGTCTTCCTTCCTGAAGGAGGTCTCAAGCCTCACTGCCTGTGCTCTCCTCCTTGCACATTGTTTCAGAGCCTTCATCAAATCCAGTTCTCCAAACATTTCTCTCCTCTCTGATAAGGCTCTGACACACCAGAAATTGGAGGTGACAAAATAAGATGTTTTCTCTCAAGAAGTTTTGCTTTTCAGTTCCCCTCTTCCCAGTGCCCCTTTTACAATTTCCTTCATCCCCATTCTCTAAACACAATCTCTTCGCCACAATATCAGTCATTCTTTGCGACATCACAATCCCTCTCTCCCCACTACTTCTATACTTTTAGGTAGTCCGCATACTAGGCTTACTGCAGTAACTGCTTAGAACTGGGGTTCTCCATGCTTCACTTCATCCCATACACTGTTGTCAAACTGTCCTAAAATATTATTTCCATCACATCATTCCCTGCAAAGAATTCATAGCTGGTTTTCACTAGCCTGCCAGATTAATGCAAATTCTGACTCTAGCTTTTTTTTTTTTCCCCAAGATTTATTTACTTATGCACACAGAGCTGGGATATAGGCCAGAAGTGCAGGGGCAGTGAGAGGATTCAAGAGACAAGAGTGGGGAGCAGAACAGGCCAACTGATGAAGTACACTGCTGAGGAGAGCAGCGGGCGGGTCAGGAGAGGTCAGCTGTGCCATATGGATCACCTCCCGGGCGGGGATCGAACTCATGCCGAAGTGGCTTTAGCTTCTTAGTGCTGTGCTTTAACCAGCTGTGCCACCAGAGAGGGCCCCTGACTTCTAGCTTTTAAGCCCTCCATCAACACTAACACCCATTCAACTTCATTTTTCACTGCTCTCTGAATCCAGTCTGGTTAAAACAGTTTTCAGAATGAGCTCATGTCTCAAAACCTGCTCATTCCTAAAGGTAAAGTTCACTCTTGCTGTTCTCTCCCACATAAAATGACCAGCTCTATATGCTCCCACCAGTTAAATTCCTCTCACAACACATCTTCTCTGTTAGGTCTTTCCCAAGTAACTGATGCTTATAGTAATAAGCTTTATAATTTTTTGCTTTATAATCTCTCAGTTCAGATGCATTTGGTTTGACCCACCCCAGCATAGGATCATTTGGGATATTTTTTTGTAAAGGGTCAGACAGCACCTGCTAAAGTCTGCTATTGCAGAGGAAAGCAACCAAATACTAACAAGCAACCATGGCTGTGCTGACCAAACCATTACAAAAATACAAGGCATGTAGGTCATAGTTTACTGACTCCTGATTTACATGACTATTTTTTCTCATTGATTTTAAAAAGTTGCTCTCAAATTTGGGCCTGTGCTTCCAGACACATGTAAATATATAAATAAGGTAGATTATTCATCTTTTAGTATCTGAAAGATGGAAAAATACACTTTACTGAAGCAAATAAATTTTTCATGTCCTAACCTCTAAAGGAAATTTCCACATTAGGCTTTAGTTATAGTATACACAGAGGTATAAAAAACATTATTCTCAGTAGCATAAACCCATGGAAATTTTACATTACTTCGTTTGTAAACAAGCCCTGGAATAATGAGAGGCAAAAAATAACATACAATTCGGGCTCTCCCTGGTGATGCAACGGGTAAAGACACAGCACTGCAAGCTAGCAGCAGGGGCTTCAGTGTGAGTTCCATCCCCAGCCCCAGAGGTGACCCACATAGTGCAGCAGACCTCTCCTGTCTCGCCCTCTGCTCCCCTCAGCAGTGTACTTCATCAGTCTGCCTGTTCTGTTCCCCACTCTGTCTCTGGTGAATCATCTCACTGCCCCTGCACCTCCAGCTTGTACCCCATTTCTATATGCATAAATAAAAAATAGAAATAAATAAATCTTTTTAAAAAATAGTAACATACAGTTCAAGCTAAAGCGTATCTGCAAATGGGGTCCAAGTAAATTTTTTAGAGGATCTTATCACACTCAAAATAAAGTAGACTTTAGAGTATCCAAAGAAGCAGATGGCTATTGATGACAGAATAGATGTACCGAAATGACAACAGTGATAAAACTAAATAGAAGAAAGTGTGGGATTATACTCTCGGATCCAGGCCCAGAATGCGGGAATGCCAAAATGCTGTAGGGACCAGATGAGCATTGGTTAGGCAAGGAATTCATTATGGCAGTGAAGAAGCCAAACCACCCAGAAAGACGACTTTACCACCAACAGAGTAAAACACTACTGTATATAGATGACAAATACCTAGGCTCACAAAAGGCAAAATTATTTCAGTGTGACACTTTAGAAGATGAATTCGTAACTTTATCTTTCCCATCAAATGGCCATTAAGCATATTCAGAAAGCACTACCCACCTGAAATATGATTTGATATCATCCTTAATTTGCCATCCTTGGGCAAATCTTTCATCCGCTAGAGACTTATATTTCATAGCTAATCCCAATCATTTGGTCTCTCAAGGTATCAGAACATCACAGTCTCTTGGGGAGTTTCAAAAAAGAGTATATATGCTTGCTATACTTCCACAGTACAGCCTATATCCTACTTTATTTGAATATCAACTTCCTATAAGCATTTTATACATTAAAGAAAAAATAATTTATATGTTGCTTCTTGCGATGGTATTCTTTACTAAAAGGAAACCAGCAATATGCTTCATAAACCACATTTATGTTTGATATCAAAAGATTTATCTCCAACCTGTGATTGTACCTTTTTTGCTATCTATCTATATCTAGAGCAGAAAGAGAATTTTTAATGAGGTCTTTAAGTTCCAAGTGAATCAAAACATTTGTTTAACTCAAGCAATTATCCTTTTATCTGTCAAGGTATTTCAGTCCCATAAGAGCACTTCCAAGAAAATAAATCTATCAATTGCATTCTAGAGGTAATACAGGAGCAGCAGATATATAAAGTACTTTGTTTTCAATTTCCTCTAGGATATACAAATAAGCAATCATAACACACAAAAGCATTTAGTATGAAACTACAAATGAAGGATCCACTCTGAAAACAAAAGAAATGGATCTAATTATATTCACAAGCGCTATAGGAACCCTGCAGGAAAGGTAGGTAGGGGGAGGTCACAAAGAATTATATACTTTGGACTGCCAAATTTCTATATATAGGCTCAGGTCAGCAATGTAAATGAAGCGGTAGAGGATACATTCTTGAAGTTAGTTTACATGAACCATGTGGCAAAAGAGATAAAAGTGTATACTTCACATAATGGGACTCTTTCAGAGGCACAAAACCTTAAGACTTCTTTTCTAACACTAGCAACTATTCCAGTTAACAGTTATGTACTTCCTTCTTTCTGCAAATCAAGCTTTCAAATCATCAAGAATTTTAAATACTTATCTTGACAATTCTTTAAAATATTTTAATGGCTTATAGGAAAGCTGATATGCACTGTCATTATTGGAAGTTAATGTTACATATAAGTTTATCAAGACTCAAGGGTATATTCTAGACATTCCTAGTTAATTCACCTGCCTCTTAAAAAAAAAAGGAAAACTGGAAAACTGGCACTGCCTATACTTTTCAAGCCACCTTGCTCTGCTGTCCAATATTTAGATCTTCCTTGTCCTTCTGCCTTAGCTTCTCACCTACCATTTCCTCAGTCCCTAAGTATCCCTGTATATCCTTAGGATCTAGCAGCTGGATCGTTTTATCACCATGGATTAAATCCTGACACCAGCTAGAAGCTCAAGCATAGTCTCAGCTCTTACTTGGAAATCCAGTGGCCACCTGTACTCTCAAATTAACAAGACTGTATAATTCATAAAAGTGGAAATATGGGGAAATATATGGGAAATTTTTAACACTGAAGAGTAAGTATAAGAAAATAGTAGCTATAATCATTATAGTGTCAAAAAGACTTGTACTAAGTCTTTAGTATAAGTCCTAAGCTGAGAAAATACTTATATGTTAGGCAGTTAATTCCAAAATCCAGTTGAAGCAGAGGGCAACTAAGAGTCATGTCAAAGTCACCTGGTCAATAATATAATCAAGGAAAGCAGAACTGCACAGACAGGACAGAGACTGCTCTTTCAGTATTGAGCTGTGTTCTCCTATTTCTATATTAATAAAACTTCAGAATAATCAGTTTCATAAAATCTCCTAGGCTCAAGCATGGTGTGATAAAACCGTGTGCATGATCAAATTCTCTCAATAGAGTTTGAACAGACATAGTCGGCTACTTCCAGGCTGGAGCCCCTTCCACTCTTTCCAAGCAAAGGCAGCTATTGGCAGTAAGTCAGAGTCAATCATGTATATGAAGACAATGTTCCTACAGCATGATAGAAGAAACAAGATGGAAGCAACCTGGATCATCAAATGATAACTTAGAACAAAACTACATATCTGGAACTCCAATTATTGCACGAGAAACTTCTGCTTTTTTTGAGTCATTGCATTTTAGGATCTCTTTGTTGCAGTAGCTAGTAATTCTTTTATTATATAGTGAATCTGAGCTCATTTCCCTCCCATACTTTTCTCCCTTAGGGAAATGGAAAAACTGTCAGAGAGGTTAAACACCTTGCAAGAAAGCAATCATCCTGGCAGTTCAGGTAAGAAGGAAGGTTCTAAGACTTCCTTCCAGAGTTTCCCTGACCATCAATAACATGAGCCATTACCTGCACATCCTTCATTATTGCATCATGTCCCTGAAATTATAAGATCTATAATTCAAGTGCTGAGGAAGTTTAGGTAACGCTGAGCAATAAAGACCTCACCGTTTACAATCCACTAACCACATTCCTGCCTTTACAATTTAGTTCTTTCTCATTTATATCATATACTACTTACTCGTAGATTTTGAAACAGAGGTCTAAAATAAGATCAAAGGCAGGAAATTCCAAGTTAGAACCAGTTGCTGTTCAGAGGCAGGCATTAAATAAACAAAATCATCAACTTGAATAATACCTGATTTGTTACAGTAGTTTCTCTAATTAGTCTTGAATAATCTTTTTAAAACTGCCATGCATGTATGTATTCATATACTAAATAAATGAGAACAGATAAAAATATTTAAATCATTTTTAAAAGGATTAACTTAGTACTATAATTTTTACAGTATGCAATCTGAATCTTCAAAGAAATCCTCAAATTAGCTCCTTTCTAGGATGATTTCCTTCCAATATTACAAATTTTTGCTATTTTTAACAGCAAAAGTATGTTCAATTTCCCACATTTTTTTCTTACCCAAAGGACACAAAAATATTAACTCAAAAGGAAAACGTCATTTCTATGTTTACTGCAGCACTATTTACAATAGTTAAGATATGGAAACAATCTGAACAGCCCAAAAACAGATAAACGGCTCAAGAAGATGTAATATATATTTACAATAGAATACTATTCAGCGATCAAAAGCAAAAGAAATATATTAACTAATGCCATTTGCAGCAATGGGGAAAGCTAGAAGGGATTATGCTCAGTGAATTAATTCAGAAGGAAAAAGAAAAATACCAGATGGTTTCAGTTGTAGAAAAAATATAGGGAAACAAAACAAAGGGTCAGAAAGAAAAGACATACTCTCCTCAGTACATTTTAAATGAAATATTGTTGATATAAAATAATCATAAAGTAGGCCCTCCCTGGTGGCGCAGCGGGTTAAAGCACAGCACTGAGAATCCAAAGCCGCTTCCGCATGAGTTCAATTCCCGCCTGCCCCAGAGGTGACCACATGGTGTGGCAGACCTCTCCTGACTCGCCCGCTGCTCCCCTCAGCAGTGTACTTCATCGATCTGCCTGTTCTGTTCCCCGCTCTGTCTCTGGTGAAGCCTCTCACCGCCCCTGAGCCTCTGGCCTGTACCCCAGTTCTGTATGAATAAATAAATAAAATCTTTAAAAAAAAAAAAATAATAATAATCATAAAGTATATTTATAATAAAAATTATGCCCAATCATTTTAAAGCTCTTACAGACCAATAAATATCTAATATAAATAACAAACTCCATATTTACAATATAACTTCAAATAAACATTAGTAAAACACCACAAAAATGTATTTTATAGGTATTTTACTCATATTTCCTCTCTTCAAAAATGTCTCCAATTTTGTTCACCAGTTCTCTAAAATGATTTACTTCTTAGCAAATATTAATATAGTACAATTTGAAGTATTTATGGGATAATGATGTGATATTTGGGATAGTCCATAAAAATATCCCAGTCTCCTCCAGGGAAAAAAAGGGGGGGGTGAGGGTGGTTAATGATAATAAAATAAAATTATCTAAATGTTGATAACAGATAGGAACACTGAAGTTCATAATACCATTCTTTTGTAAATGTCTGAAAAATTCCATGATAAAAAAATTTGAACCCCACATATGTGATTCTTTACTAGGGGACAGACAATTTTCTAAACACTTTGCTTAAATTAATTCATTTCACCCTCACAATAATCCTGTGAACTAGATTGTGAATAAACTGTGGCACAGAAATTTAAATAACTGTCCCTAGGTCACCTATTAAAAGTGTCAGAGAATTCAAAGCCACAAAATCTAGGTACATGTATATACAGAAAAGTCTGCAAAATATAAATTATGGGTGGTTGCTTTTTTCAATGTTTCTATTTTCTAATTTTTCACAAATATGTGATTTCTAATTGGAATAAAATTACCAAAATATGAAATTCTTTATTCACACACTAATGCATCTTTAAAAGTAGAGAATGTTACATTCTGAAACGCAAATCACGGTAAGCTTAGAAATCCACCATCAAGGAATGTCATAAGGAAACACCAAACTAGGAAACTTTTAGGAATGAAAAAAACTGATTTGTTAACCATTTTACAAATGCTTTATGGAAAGAGTAATAATGAAAAGAGCTAACTTAATTAGATTCAATTAACTTTAAACCATTTAAAAACTTACTTTCTCCATTATCAACGGGAAACATAACCATTATAATTTCCCCAATTAGACTCCTGGGACATTTTACACCAAATAAAACTCTTATATTTGAAAAGAATTATATAGACTGATTAAAGTTAATTGACATTTTTTTTTATTGCTGTAAACTAACCAATCAACCTCACTTCTTATTTTTCATAAAACTAAATTCATGTAGAATGGAATAGTTACAGCTTAGTTATTTTATCTTGCATTGTTAGTACAAATGAAAGCTGAGTATCAAATAAGTGAAGGAATTTTACAGTAAGATGGTAAATCTTTCTGCTATTAACTAAGTCAATGTAGCCCAAGGTGGACGCAGAGACTATCTCTGTGATTCAGTCCTAAATGGATACAATCACAAAAACGTAACTACCACACTTAGAAAAACCACTCTGGAAATGTTAAAATAAGCTAAAGAGTCTACTATAAAGGAATGTCACATTCTTTTGCAAACCCTAAAATGAGAAAATGTCTTTATTCTGATAATAGTTAGTCTCACACCTATCATTAGGTTAAGAGCAACTTGACACAGAGCAAAGTGCATGGATTTGTGGGTAGAAGGCAAACCTAGATGTAATCTGGGCCCCAACACTAGTCACTAAAATCTAAGTGAAACACCACTTCAGAGCCTATTGCCTCATAGGTTAGCTAGGAAGAAACCTGTCTCTCAAGCCCTTCCTGGTGGCGCAGCAGGTTAAAGCACAGCACTAAAAAGCTAAAGCCACTTCAGCATGAGTTCGATCCCCGCCTGCCCAGGAGGTGATCCACATGGTGCATCAGACCTCTTTCCTGGCCCACCCACTGCTCCCCTCAGCAGTGTACTTCATCAGTCAGCCTGTTCTGCTCCCCACCCTGTCTCTGGTGAATCTTCTCACTGCTCCTGCACCTCTGGCCTGTACCCAGTCTGTATGAATAAATCTTAAAAACAAAAAATGGTGTGAATAAAAACAACAACATGTGAATAACAACATGAAAGTTGCATGAGAGTCAAGAAAGTTGGAGAGAGGGGCCCTACCTGGTTAAAGCACTAGGAAGCTATCCATACCCACTGCAGCCTGGCCATTACTGGCCATTACCAGCCTGGGAAGTAATCCACATGGCACAGCAGACTCTCCTGATTTGCCCACTGCTCCCCTCAGTAGTGTACTTCATTGATCTGCCTTTCCTGCTCCCCACTCTACTTTTGGTGAAACCTCTCACCTGTTGCACTTCAGCCTGTACCCCAGTTCTTACATGCATAAATAAATAAATCTTCAAAAAAAAGAAAAAGTTGGAAACAATAGGCACTCTAAAATGTGATTTTCTTCCCTCCCTTGATAGAAAATAATTTGAGTTTTAGTGATAAGTAGTGTATCTCTAATCAAGCACTAAAGTGGGATCATGTAAGTTATCAGATAAGTAAGTTGGAAAAACATGAGATCCCCATTCAAAACAAGGGTTGACTTCCAATCTACCTGCTGAAACCTTTCAATAACTTCTCATTGTACTTTGTACTAAAATTACAAACACCTTGACAACTTTAAAACCACCACCAGAAAAGAAAAACACAAAAATAAATAAGCAAAATAAAATACAAACACCTTACGTGGCCAAAGATCCCACATGATGTGGACTCACAATTCTCCCTCCTCCAGGAAGCCTCAGCCACACTGATCTCTAGTTTGCTCTTTCCACATTCAGCTCAGAAACACTCAGGCCCTTCATTCAGCCTCAAGTGTTTTTGCCTTTGTTGTTCAAACAGCTGAATTCTCACCCTTCCCAGCTTCTCTGGTGCATTCCCTACTCCCAGCCTCAAGTATTTCCTCACCACTACCCTGAATGACCCACTATTGTATCCTTCGCAGCTTTTCTCACAATAGCAATGATCATTTATTTATTTCACCTGCCTTTCTCTAACCACCACCCCTACCCCAACCCCCCCCCAGTGAAATGCAAACTCTTGAGGGCAGGAACCAGCCTCTCTTGTTGACCTCTATAATCCCAGTATATAACAAGCACCTGTTTAGTAAGTAGTTTACTCAACAAACACGATGCAGAACACAGGATTCAGAATAACTGTCAGAAGTAATAGCTCCAATGGCCAAACACACCACGAAAACTCTTTAAGTAGCTAATGCCATCAGATCTTCAATCTGAGGTAGATATTATTAACTCCATCTCCCATATGAGAAAACAGGAGCTCAGTGAGGAAGTAACTTGCCTGAGGTTATACAATAGCATAATAGCAAGGATTTACTGAGAATTTTTTTTTCTGGCTTTGTTTAGTTTGTTACTTTAAAAAATGTTATTTTATGTTGGTTATTTTGATGTAATGTCTGGGAATCCAGGATCCCCAACGCCCCACCCCCAAATTATGTTTATTAAGATACAGCAGGTTTACATCTTTGTATCTGTTCTGGGAGTTATAGGTTCAAACCTCTATAAAGGTATTTTTTCAGACCTTGCCCACCACCAGTGCCCCAATAATCCTCCACTGTGGCCCACTCCCTCCCCCACGGTTACTTCACCACTTTCTGCTTGCTTCAGCTTTGCATTCAGCTGAATGCAAAACTGAAATTTTCTTTTTTTTTTATTTTACAAAAGTTTATTTTTACATCATTTTGTACCTTTTTTTTTTTTTTTTTACAATTGAGATGGATTTACTGAGAACTTTACCATGCACCAGGCAGGTACTGTCGAAGACCTCGAAATGTATTCTCTCACCCAATATTCAAAACAACCTCAAGACACCAGTACTATTATTATCCTCATTTTCATATGAAAACCAAGTGAGGTAAAGAGAGATCAAAATTAATTGCCTAATTATGTAAGATGCAGAGCCTGTATATGAACTATACAGTGTCTCCAAAGCTCACATTTTTAACTACTCCTCTATAAAGTACAGTTGACAGGAAGTTTTTGTAAAAGTAAGATAATCCAGTAAAGCACTTCACTCAAACTAGGCTATAGAAAATACTTTTAAAATGTTAGCTATTACTATTTTTAGTCCAAATTCAACACCTTGTTTTTACATTCTATCTTGGGGCATCTCAGGAAGTCAATCAAATCTTTAAAAAATACCTAACTAGGACAGATTAATAGTAAATCTGGTTCCCAAAGCAGTTCATCAGCAAATGCAAACACCTCTGCATCTTTTCATATATTGCAATCCTAAAAACATAGTCCAGTCTAATGTGCAAAACTTACATATTAAAGGGCTGCTCCATTCTGACCACAAATATAAAAATTATCAATGTAAAACACTCATGTAGAGCACCAGCCCCAGCAAAATACTTCCCACATCTGCATATGTTCTGTGATTTTATGCTTTTATTTCCTCATTGGCCATTCAATTTAAATTCAATGAGCATCTAACAAATGGTAAATTGGCCACTTTCATTAGGGTAATTAGTGTCTCTATTTACTAAGTCCTTGCTTCTTGCCACTAATACCCATATTCAAATTTCTATTTCCATTTAGTTTTTTAAATAAGTAAATATTCATCTTAATATATGAAAGCAACTATTTGTCCAGATGACAGTCCCAAGAATACCACACAGGCATAGAGGGCACCACTGAGACAAGTGCCTGGCTGACAAGTGGCCCCACCTGGGACAGCTCAAAACCCAGCTCAGAGAGATGGGAATTTCTGGGTGGGTGGTTTACCTGTGAAAACACCTGTTTAAAAAAAAAAAAAAAGTTTCCAGAAGCAGTAAGACCAAAAGAAAGTTTCTATGTGTTCTTTCTCAGTTCCTACAACTGCCTCACAAAATAGGGCTTGAATTACAACTGAGCATCATGATCCAGGGAAGAAGAATATGTGGATAAGGGTAAAGGCAACCCGGTGCAAAGCGAGGCTCAGACAATGTGTCATGTCCCTCAAGATGTTGATTTACTTTCTCATTTTGAACAGGCTGGTTTTCATAGATGTTTTCAAATCAACTTTCCAAAACAGAAAGCAAGAGAGAAGACTCTATCTTTTACTAATTAAGACTCATGAGACAGAGACCAAAATAAGTTAATAAGAACCAGATAAAAAAATAAATTTGTAAACAACTTTATTTTCAAATTAATACAATAACCTAAATTGAGTTATCAACACATTTAGGGTTTAAAAATAATTAGTTCTTTTTGGACACACACTTTTCTTCCTGCTTTTTTTTTTAAACTGAGCATTTGGTTGATCAAAATTTATGTATAAGTAGCATAAAGGTGAATTCAGTGAAGCCCAAATCCCAAATCAGCAGAATTCAGATTTTATTACTCTAATTTTCATTGCAGTATACACTTTGCTTTTTCTTTTTAAAAAAGTCAGTGAACACCTGCTGGTGGGAATGCAAACTAGTACAACAACTATGGAAAACTGTTTGGAGGTTCCT
>NW_004567107.1:54668356-54696144 GCF_000260355.1 Condylura cristata | reverse complement strand
ATTACAATTGAGATGAAAAAAAATGTTACAAAAATGATGTAAAAATAAACTATTACATTATATTAAAAAAAGTCAGTGAACACATACAAAAACTCATAGGACTGGTTGCCACTGTTTCCAGCTAAATCTAACAGAGGTGAAAAGTGAGGGCTTTTCCACTTGAATACATCAGAAGTTTTACACAAATGCTTCATTTGACAGCTATTATTTATCATAGCTATGCTCTTAACCTGCTATATAATACTTCTTTAAAAAAAAAAAAAGCATCACTTCTATGTATTTCCCCTAGGAAAAGGTATTTTAAACATGATTACCCAAAAAGGCAACATTAATTGATTTTCTAGCATTAGGATGCTTTTATTTGTAGGATGCTTAATAATCAGACATTCGTTAATGTCACAATTACCCAAGACAGAGCGTTAGTAAGTCATTTCACATTAGCATAAAGAATGCAAGCAGCATATTCAAGAAGTAGAAGAGGACCCTAGAATGAAATACTGATATGCAGCTGACAGAATACAGTGGGTAGAACATCTCAGATAAAGTTAATTTAAGAAATTTATTAAACACAGGAGGTAGAACAGGTAGCTCCTCGAGGATTTTTTTATTTTTCACAAATTTTAAAGCCCATGTATATATAAATAAAAAATTTATATATAGCAGCACCATGGAAATTCTTACCATTTCATGAAAATCACCAAGTAAATGAGCAGCAGTAGCAACCACATAGGCCACCAGCTCCGAATGAAGTCAGTGTTGAAAGACCACTTCTGCCTCTCAGCCCAAATTCAAACACTATGAAATTGCTCCCAACCTGTTTCACCTTCCGACTTAATACCAAGGCCCTGCCAGGCTAGCTCCACTCAAGAGCAAAGCCACAAAAAGAAGGCCTACCTAGCTTAGGTCTCAGGGGTACAACAGTCTGCCCAAGCCCCAACCAACATCCTCAATTCCAAAGGAAATTTAGCACAATAAAGCTGAAAAGTCTGGGGCGGTTCAAAAACTAACCCACTCTTTGTGAGTGGGCAGTCAGGGTATTTCTTCCTGAGTATTTGATCTTAGTGCTTGACACTTCTTGGCTGCGTCCCAAAGTGCAGCATACATTCTTTAAGCTCTATTCACCTCCCATTTCAAAAGTGCAGGAACACAAAAGACATAAAAGCAAGAATCTTTTGTGTCAAATTACTTACTCATTGACAGATCTTTAAGGTAAGCTAAGGAATATGCAGATAAAATACTCTTCAGCAGTTTAAATCATTTACAATGAGTTTTAGTAATGCTTATATAAGGTAAAAAACTGAAGTTTTATACAGGCATGACCATTACCAAGTTAAATAAACATACACACACACACACACAGGGACATAGGGTTAAGTAGAAATGAAAATGAATATACAGAAAAATGTTAAGGTAATTTCCCCTTTACATGTTACTATATTCAATTTTCTTCCTCCAGTGGGTGAATAATTTTTAGGTAAGAGAGATTATTAATTCTCTTCAAATGAAAATTTTTATTATTCTTCATTAAAAAAAGTTGTGATCTTACTCAAAGTCATAGTCTTTTGTCATTGTCTAAAGAGGCATTTCACCACAGCATAAACCAAGATTTAAAAAGTCTCACTTGATCCAATTACACTGCTTATTAAGAGCTATTTAATGAGAAGGTAACACCTTTGAGTTATTAGAAGCAATAATGGTCCTGCAGAGTTCCAAACAAATAAGCTAATAGAATTACCTTTGATTCTAAATTGTTTGTCAGGAGATTAATCCATCTGTCCTTGAAAGTTATGTTCCTCCAGTGTGTTCAACTTCCTCCAATTTCATTGTAATCAAGTATATTAACCTCAGTCAAGAGGTTGAATATTTTTTTTTACAGATTAATTGAAGTGTAATTGATATAGAAAGAAGTGAATATATTTAATGTGTAAACTTGATAAGCCTAGACATACTGCAAACACCACAGTCAAGGTAACAGATGTAGTGTTGTACACTATTTCCAAAGTTTCTTTGCATCCTGTGGTTTTTGTTGTTGTTTTGGTGTGTGTGTAGTAGGGGGAGGGGAAGGGTAAGAAAAGTTAACATGAGATAAACTGTCAAAAAATTTTCAGCTGCACATACTGTACTTTTAACAATAGGCCCTGGATTATACTACAGATCTCTAGAACTTTTTCATGTAGCTAACTGAAACTTTATGAAGGTTAGACTTTTTTTAAAGATTTATTAATTTATGTATACAGCTGGAGTACAAGCCAGAGATGCAGGGGCAGTGAGAGGCTTGACCAGAGACAGAGTGGGGAGCAGATCAACAAAGTACACTGCTGAGGGGAGCAGCCGGTGGGTCAGGAGAGGTCTGCCGCACCATGTGGATCACCTCCAGCCTGGGACTGATCTTGCACTGAAACCGCTGAGGCCAACCTGCAGTGATGCTTCTCAACCCGTTGCGCCACCAGAGAGTGCTAAGGTTAGATATTTTTAACTATTTAGTTTACAGTACAAAAGATTATTTTAATTTTCCAAAAGATTGTTTTAATTTGCCAAGTGCATATAAAATACAATCCCTAGGAAAACAAATTTTTGTCATTAATAGGTAAATTTTTGAGAGGTCTTTATTTTGGCATCTATCAAGGAATAAAGAAACACCTTACTGATATGGTCATATTTGCCTAACAGACCTGAAGGAAAGACTAAGCATTTCAGACAGAAGGAATGGTTAGGGCAACAATCTTGAAGTGAAAGCACAGTTGGCGAGTTTAAGGGAGACCAAGACACCAATTTGATGAGGGAAAACAAGCAAGTTGGGCAACCAGAGGACACAGGGTAAGGAGGGTCACAACATCTGAAACCCTGAATCTATATGGGAGATTTTGGGTATTCTTGACTGAGATGGAATCCTAAAGGGCTTGAGGGAGAGGGATGACATAATCCGACTTCATTTCAAAAAGATCATTCTGGCTTCTATGGAGAATAGAGTGAAAGAGGGCACAGATGGAAAAAAGAAACAACAGATAGAAAGTTATGGCAACAGTCCAGAAGAGAAACCATGGTTCCTTGGGCAAAAGGAGCAATGAAGCAGGTAAAGTCAGACTTTTACATATATCTTGATAAAATTTGCTAACAGATTGGATGTGGATTGTAGGGAGACTGAAAGATGACTCCAAAGTTTCTGGTTTAGAGAAGAAAAAGAACATCACATAATGAAAAACAGGAAACTAAAGGAATCATTAATCTGTTTTTACAACAATGCTGCAATGCATGAAGTCTCCTAAGTCCTTGGGGAACAATCTACTTTTGTGCATGAGAAAAAAAGAAAAGGCTACACGACAGTGTTAAGTGCAGAGTTTATGAATGTCATCTATTTCTAACCTCAAGGCCAACCTTGAACTACACACCAAAAATATTAAGTGTTTTATGCCTAGCTCCAGATGGATATACATTCAAATCAGACTCAATAGCAATGTACCTGTCAGTATCCCTACCCACTTCCCAATTCCTCTAAATCCTCCAAAGGCCCCGTAAGCTCTAGCTAGCCTACATGGCTTAAAATCTTATTGTCTAAAAAAGGAAAGGAATGGATCCCTCTCTGGCAGTGCAGGGGCTTAAATCTGAGCAGATAGCCAGCCACTGCAGCATAAGTTCAATCCCCAACCGGGGAGTTAACCCACATGGTACAGTAGACCTCTGCTCCCCTCAGCAGTATATTTTAATAGATCTGCCTATTCTGCTCCTGACTCTGTGAAAAAGGCAGGCCCTCCCTGGTGGTGCAGCAGGTTAGAGCATAGCACTAAGAAGCTAAAAGCCACTTCAGCATGAGTTCGAATCTCACCCCGGAGGTGACCCACATGGTGTAGCAGACGTCTCCTGACCAGCCCACTGCTCCCCTCAGCTGTGTATTTCAGTACATCTGCCTGTTCTGCTCCCCACTCTTGTCTCTGGATTCACCAGAGGATTCACCAGTCCTCTAGCCCTCAGCACCTCTGGTCTGTACTGCAATTCTGTAAGCATAAATAAATAAATCTTTATTTAAAAACCCATATGGGGAAAAACAAAATAACAAACCAGAAACAACCATCCTTGTGAGTGCCAGTGTTAGAAGGAACAGGAAGAGAATTAGAAGTAATTAAAGGTACAAAGTTCATTATAAGATAAATAAAGACCAGGGATATGATATGCAATGTGATGGCTGGAGCTAACACTGTTGTGTGATATATAGGGAACTTAACTGAAATAAAGCCTAATTCCTCAGCACAGGGAGAAAAAAATGCCTTTTTTCCTTCCTTCTTTTGTTTTTATTGTATCTATATGAGAAGATGGAAGTCAGCTGAACCTACTGCAGTAGTCATATTTCACAATGCATGCCAATGAAATCATTTCATGTGAAACTCCTTATAATTTATCCAATGCCATATGGCTACTTCTCAAAACTGGAAAAAAAATGTCAAGAGTACTACTATTTGTAACTGTTATTCTGTGTGAATGAAAATTCTGTGTGAATGAATATTTCCTCGATTATAGCAACATAAAATACAAAACCAAAATAGAAAAATAAATTTTACACTGAGGAATTTAAGAGATTATCATTTCCATTTAAATAATCCCTAATTGAAAATGTTTACATTCATTACAATGGCCTTGTGGTTCAGAATCACTTCATAATAGAATTTTACTACAAATTAGAATTTTAAATAACTATTTTGATTAACAAACTATCATTCATTTGTAGTTCTCAATAAGTTATTTGAGGAGCAGGCCCAAGAGTTAAAAAAAATTGAAAATTTTCTGCATTTGACTGTTCATTTCCTATATTCACTGTCTCAGCTTTTGTTGCTTTAAACAAAATGCTCTAAACCTTCTGAAAGTGCCTATGAAGTACCTAAAGAGCAGGTATTCTATATAGTTTGTTAGGAAATATGATCCTCTTCTTTGAAAGAAGACACCTGGATGTGGAAAAAGACTGTGGCCCTCAGACCTATAATATGTGGGGAATCACAAAACTACCTTCCAAAAGAAGATAGGAATTTCCTCAGGTAATATCCCAGAATCTGTTCCAAGAGCTTTTCCATAAAATGCAGTAGAGAAACCTAGACCTGAAAAAGACTGCAGTACCAAAAGCCTACCACTCATTCATTCATTCCTTCATTCAAAAAATGAATTTGTAATTTGAATATTTATTAGATGCCTACCTTTATTAGATACTATACTAAGTACTTGGGATACTTAGTATAAGTATCCCACCCTAAGTATCCCACCTTGATTGGAGATTACATTTTTAGAGAAGAGGAAACAATTTTTTTTTAAAGATAGTCCATGATAGAGTCATATTGCTTCAGAAAAACTCACTTTACTCTCAAATCTAACCTCTAACCTACCTTCCTAGTTGCTAAACAATCTTTGCTCCGTCCCATCTTTCTGGACTCACAGCAAGGTCAAGAAGCTTTCTTACCTCCTCAGCCTCTACATTAGGTGTTTTCTCTGCCTCCTCAAGTAATGGAAACTATTCTCCCTTTTGGTGGCCCAATTCACTGAAGGTTAATACTCTTCCTTCCAGCTCCAGCAGAAATATTTTCATACCATTTAGCCCTCTAAGTTTAAGTGCATGTCTCCAAGTATCTCTCATACATACTGATCACTACCATAAGCAACCTAAAACCCGTCTATCTTTGTCTCTCTCTCTACCCTGAAAACCAGAGTTATCTTTAGTCAAGGGCTAGGTGTGTGATTTATCTAACACACCAGTTTCACTGCTCCTAAATATCAACATATCACAACTATTATAGTCATTGATATCCATGGCCAACCCCTACACTCCATCTATACCCTAAATATTAAATTCCAATATAGTACTCTGACTAGAGTATGTCTATCATGAACCTACTTCTCTTATACCTAAATGTACTATATAGTTAACCTCATCCAGACTTCTAATCCCTTGAACTAATTAATCATTTTCTATCAACCTTTCAGCTCTTCCTGAGTTTGGTCACTACCTCTAACCAATCTACACCTCACATCCCATCACTTCAACCACTCTATTGCCAATATTTTGAACTCCCTTGCAGTCCTATCATAGATACAAAACAAAACTCAAATACTAGACTATTCCAAGTATTAATTACCTGTGGTTCTACTGAATTTTGCCACATAAGTCAAACAACCTATGAACTAGTATCAGTGCAAATTAATATCCCTTGCCTATGTGGTAAGACTTCCCCAAATTTCTAGTCATCCTTAATGCCACCTTTTCCTCATCCCACATATTGAACTGGACCTAACTAATCACCTTAATACTACATCTTTAATCCATCCTATTCTCTCAATTCCTAGTGCATAATTTAGAGAAAAAGAAAGAAAAGAAAAACTAATGTTAAAATTAAAAGTCATCTAAATGGGAGAAAAGCTGACAAATATCCCTTGTCCTATTAACTTAGCAATTATCTTCTATCATGTAGAAATAGTACACACACTCTCCATCCAATTTATCACTAATTGTGAATCACAGATTTATATATCATATTTTATTGTACTATTCATCTTTAGATAGTTTAAGAAATAATACACACACATACTTCCTTCACATCTTCTAAAGAAGCATGTACTGCCCACTTGATCAAAATTAAAATTATCACACCAGATTTTTCTTTAAATAAGTTTCTTATACCAAATAAGTAAAATTAGATCAAGTTTTGCTATAAATGCTGACAATATTACTTATTTATACTAATTCCAGATATTTACATTTCTATTGAGTGCTTTTTCCTCAAATTTTAAACCAGAAAAGACTCCACTTAGATTCTTTCCTAGGTTTTTGAATTTCCCCTCAAACTTCCCATCTTGACCTGGTATATTTTTAAAACTAGAAAGGCCTAACAAAAACAGAATTTTGAAGTTTTATTTTCTTAAATTCTCCAAACCTCCAACAGAGATATAAATAAATGAATTTTCCAGCTGGTTTGCAGACACTTTCCAAAAAAAGTATCATGAGATTATGAATATTATGTCAATCAATTTACAGCAACAGACAAACCAAATGACCTACCTGTAGTACCATCAAGCAAACAACAAATGAAAAAGTATCATTACAACTCTATGGAAATTTTTATTCTCAAACTAACAATTTATTTACCTTTCAGTAATCAATTCTCAAGTAGAGGAGGTAATTAACACCTAGTACATTTTTGATTGATTTAAAATGGTAACACAGGCACATTGACAGACATTAATAATGGTAACCACCTAACATTAACTGGGTACACAAATAACCAAAGAAGTTTTAGCTACCACTAATCTATCAAAGCAAGTCAAGTGCTATGAAAATTGCATTCATATCCAATTTTCATTTCATATCTTTAGATGTAACATTTAAAAGCTCTTGATCACTACATTTCAAAATTTAGATGAGTCATAGTGTTTTGTATGCAGGAATTGGATGTGAATCAAAATTATAACTAATGTACTTACTGGCTGGTCAAAAAAGTGATTTTGTGGCCAAATTCAAAAAAATTAAAACATATAATCATAAAATACATCCTGTGTTTTTCAAATGGCTACTTTCCAACTGTTGGCACAGTTCAGTAAACATGTTAAGTGCCTCCCTCTCCTCCCTGAACATCTCAAATGATAGATACTTCTAATTCCACCCCCTTACATTAACAGGTAGATGTCTGAAACCTAGTGTCTTCTATGGTAGAGTCGGCAAGATTCCACCTTAGAAACATCATGGTGTGAGGCATCCTAGAGGTGACAGTAAAGAAAACTGGGAATGAGATTCCAGAAGAGCTCTATCATATGATCTGGAATCATAAGTTAAAGGATCCTATATCTAAATTTAACCTAAATTTGAACCATCAACAACAAAATTCTATCTCAAATCTAAACACTAAAACTAGCAAATAAATAGGAAGAAAAGGCAAGCAATTGAAATTTCTGGTATAAGACTAAGGAACCAACCAAGAAGTTTGTTGAATAAATGACTAATTCTTGGTAGGATAACTTCATTGATTTTAAGAGTTCCAAATTCAGTAACTAAACTGAGGGGTCTGGATGCCATGGCTGAAATTAAAACTCAAAGACTGTTAGATGCAACGACTCCAGCCTTCGCTAGTCCCCGCATTGCTGTTGTAGACATTTCAAAACATACACACATCTATAGAGAGAGACGCTATTCTTCAAATAATTCCCGAAAGTGAGGACAGAACGAGAGAACCAAGAGGATTCATAGCAGGCCCTGCTCACCCATAAGCCTTTGCATTTAAGTGGATAGGATCCGAGTGAATCACTAGGTATGGGACAGTCACTCCGGGCCAGACAGTCACCCCTGGCCATGTCCAGGACAGGAGAGGGGAACAAGTCAGGGGAGAGTTGAATAACTACAACCTGCTGCAGGTAAGTATGCAAGAATCACGGAACCCGCAGAGCCGCATCTAGACACCAAAGTCAGCCCCACTTAGGCACCCCAAGGCTCTCTAACCAGAAGACCTAGTCCCCCAGGAGTTCAAAACCCAGACAGGGTAGGATGAGGGCAATCGGCAGGATCTGATCCATTCCCGGACGCCCCAAGCTGCGACGCGGCCCTGCGGCCACATGCGCCACTGCCCCATCGCCCAGCACAGCCCCAGGCCCGCAAGGACTCAGTCACCCTCCCACAAGTTGAGACAGGCCACAAGCAGGTAAGATCAGGAGGCCTGTGAGCAGCCGGCAGCAGTCCGCAGCCCGCCGCCTACCACCACGCAACGCTTACCTCCCTTCTGCCACAGCTCAGCCCCGCGCCGGCTGCCTGACGTGTCCCGCCCCGCCGTCTCGAACGCCCGGGGGCGGGGTCTGTGAGGAGTGAGCCAATGGCCCGCAGACCGTGAGGGCCTGCCCCGCCTCCTCCAGCTTTGGCCCGCCTTCCCTCGCTGCGCGCAAGCGTGTCCAGTGCCCAGCCCAGCCGCGCACTGCGGCTGGAAGGAGGCGTAGGCGGCAGAGTCCTGCGCCCTAGAGCAGGAAGGACGCGGACTGCTGCTGGCTTTGGGGCTGCGTCGCAGTGTTAGTCCCGCAGAAAGCCGATTAAGAAAATCTGCCTGGAGAGCCACTGCAGCGCTTCCGGGTTGTCTTTTTGGACGTCTGCCCTTATGCAGCTTTACCGATGAAAAGGGGCTTAGTATTTGGAGATTTGTTTTGGGGGTCCGGGGGGAGGGAAGTATTGATGATATTAAGGATACCAAAATTTTAGTGCAAACAGCCAACTTACACCTACGGTCTTCGCCTTGTACTTGCTGCTTGGTTTCTTTACTTGGCCAATACAGAACATTGCAGCTGTAGATGCTACAGTGACACATTCATCCACCTGTTGAATAGTCCAAACAGATCTTTCTAACCTAGGTGTTTCGGCTGGTTTAATATGGAGAACTGATACATGTTAAATGTTATTATTGTTGTTACTGTTTTTGTCTAATGCTTATAATGTGTCCAGTGCGCTTCCTCAGAATCTTCAAAGGAAATTAGTAAGACACCTGGACGAAGAGAACAGAAACTGAAAGAGTCAGCAGTGTTAGAGAAAAAGAGGTTATGATGGTTGTGGATGACTGAAGTGAAGATACAGGACAAAATAATTAAGTCAACTTGCTCTATAAATCCTTACTTATCCAGTATTTTCTAAACCCCCGTGCAACTTTAGAACCATTTAGGGAACTTAATTTAGAAGGTAGTTCCTGGTCCCTAGGATCAGTAAGATTCTGAATTACTCTGTTATGGGGCTTTGACATTGAAATATTCTAAGTTTCCAAAACCTTTTATGTACTTTGATGTACTGACAAGTGACAAGTTCTAGTTCTTATTTGTAGGGAGAATTTGTTCCCCTGTGTGTACTCCATTATCACAGACCATCATTAGTTCTCTCAATAATCAATTATGTATTCATTATATAAGAATTTATATAAATTAATTTTAATTTACTTGGATATTGAATCTGTTATCCTCTGTTATCCTTTGAGAAGGAGTTTTATAGTATTTATAAGTATCTTTTTGATTTTATGAACTCCGATGCTATTTCCCCTTCAGTCATAAAAATTCTGAATGCACCATTTTAATACTTTTTAAAAAGTCTTAGCTTCCCTGTAGATTGATCCAACCTGTGTGGAGGTCCATCAAATTATTAAAATGTATCTACCATATGACCCAGCAAATCCACTCTTAGGAATTTACCCAAAGGACACAAAACATTATATTGAAAGGTAATCTGCACTCCTGTGTTAATTGCAGCACTATTTACAATAGCTATGCTATGGTCACAATAAATGCCCAAAAATAGATGACTGGATCAAAAAGATGTGGTTGGTACATATGCACATGAACTACTACTCAGCACTCAAAAAAGATAAACTCATATGCCATTCATAGCAATATGTTTTCCTTTTTCCTTCTGACTTATTTCACTGAGCATAATCCCTTCCAGTTCCATCCCTGTTGCTACGAGTGGCAGTAGCTTATCTCTTTTGATTGCTGAATAATATTCCATTGTTAATAATATGTCACATCTTCTTGATCCAATTATCTTTTTGGGGGCATTTATGTTGTTTCTGTAACAGTGACAGGTTTCATGGACTCCACCCCCACTCCAGATACTGGAACTAATAATCCCATCAATAACAAGGAGAAGCACTCTGCGACATGAGGGTGGAGCTGAACAGCCAGGTTAGGATAAAACTGGGCATGTGGGCTTTGTGGGGGTCTCTTGGCCTGATGGTTTGCAGCTGGTCATTTGGCTCTCGATAGGTTTTCAGCATGCTGGTGGAATCCAAGTCAGCAGAACTGGTAGGACATTCTAGCTTAACTTGTATTTCTCTCCCTCTTTCCCTGGGCTGTTCCTTTACCTTTCTCCTTGTAAATAAATCCATTATTGAACCTTTTTGAGTGTGTCCATAATACGATTGAATCATAAGCACATGTGTGAGGACCCACAGACAGGCAACCCAATTCACAAAGACATGTTGGCCATTTTCATTTCCTCTCAGAGGAAGTGTCTTCTCAGCTCTCCTGCCCATTTATTTGACTGGATTGCTTACTTTGTTTTTGTTTTGTTTTGTTTTGGTTTTGTGTGAGTTCTTTGTATGTCTTACTGGTAGCAAGGAGTACCAACATTTTCTCCCTATCAGTAGGGTGTATCTTTGTTTTGGCTAATGTTTCTTTTGTTGCACAAAAGCTTTTTAGTTCCATGTAATCCTATCTGTTTCTCTGTTCCTTAACATTCTTTGCTTTGGGGAATGAGTCTTTAAACTATTACAGAGATGAATATCATTTAGTGTTTTACCTATATCTTCTTCTATATATTTTATGGTTTCAAGCCTTCTGTTGAATTCTTTTATCCATTTTGAGTTCATTTTTGTGCACGATGAGTGATAGTGGTCTAGTTTCATTCTTTTGCATGTGGTGGTCCAGTTTTCACAGCACCATTTATTAAACAAACTGTGCTTGTTCCATTGCATGGGACTCCAAACAATTAAAGAGTACATACTCAAAGGGATCTGGCCACTCATGCACACAAAAGCAAATGAAACATAGTAACAGGTCTTTAATAGATTAATGTGGAAAGAGAGGACAGTAAAGAATATCCCTAATCATAGTCTCCCAGAGAAATTTCCAAAATCACCTATCCCCTTTATGGGCAAGTGCCTAACCAAATAGGGTCAGCCGGAAACAGAGTCACAAGGCCAA
Source organism: Condylura cristata (assembly GCF_000260355.1). NCBI lineage: Eukaryota > Metazoa > Chordata > Mammalia > Eulipotyphla > Talpidae > Condylura > Condylura cristata. The sequence continues at coordinate 54,684,456 of NW_004567107.1, read as the reverse complement.
AATCTTGCCACAAAATAAGGTTACTTCTGGCTTGAAATTGCAAGAAAGGAATATGCCAGGTCCCAAAGAACTAGAACAAAAGGATGAAAAAGAAAAAGGACAATCAAGATAATGCTTGCCAATGTAACTGCCAAGGATAGTCTCCCCAAATGTCTTTCATATACTTGTCTCTTCTCCATGTGTCTCCTCTTTGAGCAGTAGCAGGGTACAAGTTAAAGCCTGAAAAGCAAGAGCCCTCCTTGAGCCCACCAGCCTTCTGGGTTATACATGGCCACCCAGCTCAGCCCCTCCTTTCCAGTAGCTGGTCCAAGGCAGTTGCATGTAAGTGAGGGTGGGAACATGGTCCCTCCCCTAACATTGGGAGCTTTTGTTTCTTTTATTAGCTTTAAAGTCCTGTGTTGGTTCTTTTTTTTTTTTTTTTTTTTTTCACTGATTTAATTTTACCTTGCCAGTTTATACAAGGAAAAACTATGATCCAGTCCTCCTCCTGCAATATACCCACCAGCACAACCCACTCCATGGTTAGACATTTTTTAAACAGGACCCTCCCTGATGGCACAACAGGTTAAAACCTAGTACTGTGAAGCTGTCTATAGCCACTGCAACACAGGTTCAATCTAGCCACTGCAACACAGGTTCAATCCCTCATCAGGGGGGTGATCCACATGGCACAGCAGACCTCTCTCGTCTCTCCCACTGCTCCCCTCAGCAGTATATTTCAGTACATCTGCCTGTTCTGCTCCCCTCTCTGTCTGTGGTGAATCCTCTCACCCCCTATACCTCTGGCCTGTATGCCAGTTCTTGTACACATAAGTAAATAAAACTTAAAAAAAAGTTTTTAAATAATAACAACAAGTTGAAACAGAAATTATGGTCAAGGTTAGACAGCAAAAATTGGAACTGGTTCTGATAGGCTGTCTGTGTTTTCAGCTGGGAGGAAATGTCTCCAGCCTACTTAGTTATTCTAATTAGCTGAATAGTTCCATTTCCTTCTGAGCTCAAAACAAAGACTTGGGCCTTTGGGAATACAGCTACTATTTGTAGTTACTATTGAAGTTAAGACCCAGGAAAGGTCAGTTTAATTGAGTAAGGTACATCCACATCTAATACAGATATGTGTAGCCCAACATCAGCAGTTTACTGAGTCCACCTTCAGTGGAATTTTGAGAAACAGCAAAGAAAGGAATAAACTTTCATGGGGGCAATGGGAAGAGAATCCACTTCACATATATAATCTGCAGAGCGTAATCTAGATTTAACACCAAAAGAACCAATACAGAAGGATCTGGCAATGGAAGGATTAAAACAGTTTTCAAAATCATGTAGAGTATTGTAAGCCAGCATTATACTAGTTTAAAAAAATTATATTATAAAAATTAAAGTCTTTAAATCTGTGTGTTATCTTCCCCATAGGCTTAGATTGTGTATGCAAATGAACTTCCTTTTAAATATTCAACAAATCACTGTGCTTAAGAGGTAAGCGGGCAGACAGCATTTCTCTGTTAAAATCCTGTAATGGTTCTCCTGAAGTAGTTAAGCACTTAGTTCTGAATTGTACCAGACCCTTTAGATAAGTACACTTTTTGAAGTCAGTATAGAGGGGCTTATTGACTTTCACAACAACAAAGAAAGAGAATAAGAAAAATGTGTCCACTCCCAAATCATTAACTGAACTGAAAAGAATATGCTAACAACAAAGACATAGTAGTGTGAATTCTGTACTATAAGGGAAGGTCATGTCATCCACAGCATCAAGAGAAGGACAAAGCCTTGAACTCAGGCCTGAGCATGCTGGGCTAGCTCAACACACCCACACATTCATCAGCAGGCTGGGGACTCTGAGGAGAAAGTCAGAACTGAGTCACAGCACTCTGCTGTCAGTACTTAACAAAAAGAAATCTTATTAGATTTAATTAGTTGCAAGTATCTGACCTTGATGGCTTTCCATCTACTCATTTATTTCAGAGAAGCCAGTCTTTATAGGGGCCAAAAAGCTATGAATGATTTGCCTCCCAGTACCAGGCAGCTCCATCAGCCTCTACCCCTATCCCCGTAGGTTCCTAAAGTATTTGAACTTGAATTCTACCCTCCTTCACAACTCACCCCACTCACATCCCCCTGCCTCCTTGCTGCTACAGGCTTTGGGCTCTTCTCCCACTATCCTCCTGATACATTGCACTGTGTTGTTCAAGTTTCTGCTGAGCTATTACCATCTGAGCAGCCTATATGTAACAGTCCTAGCAGTAAATAGATGGCACAATTAGAGGAGAGTTTAATAAGGGAGTATAAACAAAGATGTGGGGAGGGAGGATCACATGGGGGCCAAAATCACTCAATAATCATAGAGCCCAAAAATTGCCCCTGGGCCTAAAGTGCTGGGGGATGGGGAAGTGGGGGGGGCGCTACAATAAATGTAGTTATAAAACATGAAGAATGTGTGCAGCAATCCTATTGGACAGAAATTGGGAACTTGGGTCAGGAAACAGTCAGTGGCCTGATAGGAAGGGAACCCAAGAATTAATATCTTGACCTTCCTCACTCTCCTGCTTTTCTTGCCTAATCTTCTGCAGCAAAAGAAGCCAATGATGCTTCTTTTAAGTCAGTCTGCTAGGACACAGTGAAGAGATCTGGTACATTTACCTTCATCACAAACAGCATTTAGTTTTTGCTGTGTAACACACCAGCCCAAAACTTAGTGATTTAAAAGCACAAATACATATTCATTCTCAGGCAGTTCTTTGATATACACAGGTTTTGCTGACCCCTCTGGAGTCTGTTTATGTCAGCTGGCAGCTTGAGTGGTCTAGGTTGGCTTTATGACGTGCCTGGGGGGTTGCCCAATGGTTCCTGGGCATTCAATAGGTATGATGGAGCCATGTGTCTCTACTAACTATACCCAATTATTTTTCTTCCTTATGAGATACCATCAGGTCCTTGCTTATACCAAGACATCTTACTTTGATAATTTCCATGTTAACACAATCTCAGTTTTTATTCGATTCAGCAATTTTTCAAGTCAAAGGGATAGAACATGACTGAACATTATTGATATAAAACCAGAGGTCAGCAGTTGTTTTTTTTTTTTTTTCCCTTGAACAAGATGAGGTAGAGAGTAAGTATTTTAGGTATGTGAGTCAAAAGGCTAAATTTGGCCCTCCCTGGTGGCGCAGCAGGTTAAAGCACAGCATTGAGAAGCCAAAGCCACTTTCGGATGAGTTCGATCCCCACCTGTCCCGGAGGTGACCACATGGCGTGGCAGACCTCTCCTGACCCACCTGCTGCTCCCCTCAGCAGTGTACTTCGTCCATCTGCCTGTTCTGCTCCCCACTCTGTCTCTGGTGAAGCCTCTCACCGCCCCTGAGCCTCTGGCCTGTACCCCAGTTCTGTATGTACAAATAAATAAATCTTTTTTTTTTAAAAAGGCTAAATTTAGAATACTGAACTTAAAATAGCAGGAAAGAAAATAAATTTCTACACAAATTTTATTGAAGAATATATAATGATAAGCTAGTACTATCATTTGAAATATGGTCTGCTGATGAAAAGAATGGAATTTTTTGTTAGGGGATAATAATTCATTTATTGAGGTTCAAAGTTAGTATACCCTGTCATCAAAGTCAGTTGCAAATATTCTTCTGTTTATAGTGATCTGTTATGAAGTTTATGCATCTTTTCTTTGAAAGTATCTTTTTAGACAGCTAGAGATGGCCAAATTTTGAGATCAGTCTAGGAGAGTATGATTTTAATTGAACATATTTGTCATTTGGAAGTAATTTACAGACTTCTATTAGATTCTACTCTTGATATTTGCCAATTATCATGTCATTTTATTGCAGATTAATCACTTCCAATTGAAGATTAGTTGGAAGATTCTCAAATGCAAAGTGAAATGGAATTTTAAATATGGAAATTTCCTTTCTACTTGCACATGTATTGAGATTGAAAAAGTGTTGGAGATGTAATTTGAGCTTTAAAAATATAACATACACATTTTTGTTGGAATGAAGATCTTGCTTCTTTTTAAAATTTTGACAGCACAAGTATTAAGCAGCTTGACATTAATTGTGACTCAGCAGCATTAGTTATTATTTGATTTTATTACAATTTAATGTATATATATGAATACTGTTTGCCTTATAATTTTATACTGAGGAACATGATCAAGTATGCAACTGAAGCCCCACAGTGTTCAGTAAGAGTGATTGAGGGAAGATTTCATTACAAACTATTTCAATCTTAGACCAGAGTTCAAAAATCACAATAACTTTATACCACAGCTAAGTCAGAGACAGAAGTTCACAGAACTGATGATGGTTAAGCCTGCTGGAGTAAGTGAAGTTCACCATTGGGACACCTGCTTCAGAGACATAGTAAATCCAAACACTTTTTGCACATTGTCCACTGTTGAACCACACAAATGATTAAACACAGGTTTTATATACCTATTTTCAAAAGCATGCTGAAGTTGTCCCACTAAGCCATTTTTGCTATACTCATATTTTTATCACTCTCAGTATAGTAAATCTTAGCAGATTCCACTTCAGATTGTATCAAATAAAGTTTTAACTTGTTCCACGTAGACAATTCACTCATTTCGAACTTACCATCGACTCCTCAAATAAACAAGCAAGCATTATTACTAACACCTGTCAAATCATCAAAAGCCAAGGAATACCACCTGAAATTATTTACTTTGTGTTTTAAATAACTATTGCTATTGCTGCTGATGTCCTCAACTCTTCAAGCAACTGTTTCACTGAAAGTCTTAAATAAATTTATTTTCTCCAGAAACATTTCTTTAGCCACTGCAACCAAACTTATATGATCAATTAATAAACAGTTTTCCTTGCTTGACTAATAAATGAGTTACTCAAAACTTTGATTGTAGCTTTTTCATTTTTGTGAAGAAGTTCTGCTGTGATAAGATATTGCATCTTAAATTATCAGTTGTCTTACCATGATTTGTTTTCTCATGAGTTGGGAGTATTTTGATGAATCTGGGAATGTATAATAACAGTATACTTTTACTGTCAAATTTCACAACAAAATAATCCAAGTTCCATCATGGCTTAAAAGTAAACACAAAAGGGGAATGATGTCACTAAAATAGCAAGGTGGAGACCCCAGCCTTCATCCTCCACACCCCCCAAAGGACACCAAAAACCTACCTACAAACAAAAATAGTTCTGGGAGACCTCTGGAGTGTACTTAGAAACCAACACAGCTCAACAAAAACAAATACTGAGAATGACAGCCTAGAGGGAAGATGGCTCAACTTTGTGTGCATCACTCCACCCAAGTAGGCATTGCTCAGTGCCAAGAAGGGTCTTCCCAAAGAGGAAGAGTTTCCCTCACCAGGAAAGAAGGGACAAAGTAAGCAACTACCCAACTATTTGAGACTGCACAAATGTCTCCACTTCATTTCCACCCATCCAGACATACAAAGCTGAGACACAAAAAGATAGCTAGTAACAAGAGGAAATAACAAGAATGACCAGAAGCAGCCACACAATTGGAATATTTGCAGATCAAAATGACATATTTTGCAGGTAAGCCCAACAGATTTTGCCACTAAAGAAACCCAAAATATCTAGTCCAGCAGAATTCTCCAACGTTCACTGATTGCACCACATAGGTATTCACATTTGTCCATGTCTGAGTTCCTTCCAGCTCCCTTCCCTACTGCCAGGTCCAGAGAACCATACCTGCAGCATGGCCAACCCCGCTGGAGGCCAAATGCAGCAGATCAATCTAAATCTTTAAGCCTAACCCATAACATGCATATACTCGGGACTAGCCCTTCAAACCCTTCACATCCATGTCTTTGGATTGATGCCTGTTCCAGCATTTTCTGCAGTGTGTATTCCAAGAAGGAAACTGCATCCACAGTGCAATATGCCAATGGCCAGCATCCACGCAATTGCTTATAAAATCTGATCATACCATTTTCTGTCATTGACCTGCACCAGTGTGCAGTATAACCCTTCTACTGGGTGGCACCTGCATGCTCCAGGCCCAGTCTCTGTCTAGTGACTTGTGCACCCATTGCCAGACTCAGAAGCCATGATACCAAATGCCAATAGCCAAGGCCACTACAGCTGCCATATTGTTCATAGTTGGCCTGGCTCTTGCTGCCTTCAACACCACATATGAGTCTGACAAGAGCCCACAACTGGCCTCTATTGTCAAGTACACACCAACATCAATTCCTGCTCTGGTCCCTGAAAATAAAGCATACCAAACTCATGGAATACAGGAAACACATTTCTAAGTTAGAAGTTGTATCAATAAAGTCTAAGAATAAAGATATCAAACATCCTAAATTTATGCCTCAAGTAACTACAATAGGAAAGGAACAAGCTAAATCTAAACAGAAGGAAGTAAATAAGAAAAATCAGAGTAGAAATAAAATAGAGACAAGGAAAGTTTAGTGAAATTAAGATGTATTTTAATAAGATTAACAAAATTTATAACCATTTAGCTATATAAGAAAAATAGAGAAGACTCAGATAAAATCAGGAATGAAAGTGACCTTGTAGCTGATACCATGGAAATACAAAGGGTCATAATATGAAGCTACTAGGAACAATTATGGACTAACAAATCGGATAATCTAAAAAAATAGAAAATTTCCTAGAAACAGAAATTAAGTACCAAGACTAATTCTTGAAGAAATGGAAAATTTGAACAGACAAAGAAAGAAAAAAATCAGCAGTCCAAAAAAAAAGCCTAACAAAACAATCCTCCAGGACCACATGGTTATACTAATAAACCTACGAACTATTTAAACAAAAACTAATGCAAATTTTTCTCAAACTTTTCAAAAAAAATTAAAGGAAAGAACATTAAAAAACTCATATTATGAGGCCAACATTATCTTGATAGCAAAATCAGATAAGGACAATACAAGAAATAAAATAACAGATCTGATATAGAAGCAAAAAGTTTCAACAAAATGTTAGCAGACTGAATTCAATAGCAACTTAGAAGGTTTTTTTTAAAGAGTTATTTATTTATGCATACAAAAACTGGGGTATAAGTCAGAGGTGTGGCCTGAGGTCTGAGAGGATTCACCAGAGACAGAGTGGGGAACAGTACAGGCAGATGGACTGAAATACACTGCTGAGGGGAGCGGGGAGACAGGAGAGGTCTGCTATACCATGTGAGTCACCTCCCTGGTCAAGGATCCACATCATGCTGCAGTGTCTTCAGATAACTTCATAATGCTTCACTTTAACCCCTTATGCCATCAGGGAGGCCCACCTTAGAAAGAATTTATACCATGATCAATCAGAATTGTTTCTTGAGACATAAGGATGGTTTAAACATGTACAAATTAATAAATGTGATAAAATACATTAATAGAATAAATTATAATCTCTGATCTCAATAGATGCAGAAAAAGCATTTGACAAAATTCAGTATCATATATGATTAAAAAAAAAAAAAACTTCAATACAGAGGGTATAGAGTCACTTGCCCTTGGAGATTATATGTAAAAGCAGCAGTTGGTTCACTTGGAGTTTCTACCGTCCACTCCATCTCCCAGATTCTGACACACTCCCCTCACCCAGGCATTTATTCAACTGGATGGGAAAAACTGAAGGTATCTATTGAGTCATGCTTCTGGAATCTTAGAAGATTCATAGAACGATGAGACATATCAAATATACCTATCATTTATTCAATAAATTTTCTGCATATACATACATATATACACATACATTCACACACAAGTAAACACACACACGTGTTCTAGGTGCCTTGCTGAACACTGGCAACAGAGGTAAGTCAAAACTTGCATTGTTGGCCCCCCTGGTGGTGCAGCGGGTTAAAGCACAGCACTAAGAAGCTAACGCCACTTCTCCATGAGTTTGATCGCAGCCTGCCCTGGAGGTGACCACATGGCGTGGCAGATCTCTCCTGACCCGCCCGCTGCTCCCCTCAGCAGTACTTCATCAGTCGGCCTGTTCTGTTCCCACTCTGTCTCTGGTGAGTCCTCTCACTGCCTCTGCACCTCTGGCCTGTACGCCAGATCTGTATGCATAAATAAACAAATCTTAAAAAAAAAAAAAAAGCAGGTTAAAATAAAACCTTGCATTGTTTTCAAGAAGTTCGCAGATCGTGAAGTTGTTAAAGGTGTAAGTCAGTTAACACCAAAAATAATCCCAAATTCTGTCCTTCCAAAGTGTCTAGGATGGGCATAGTAATTGAGAGATAAAATATGAGAAATATGATTGCACATCCTAGAGGCTACCAGCTGTGTGACCATGGGCACATCACTGGAAATCTCCAAGCATTGTTTTCCTTATTTTCAAAATGGGGATATGATACACACTTAATCAAATTGCTTAAAGATTAAATGAGATCATTCATGTAAACCCTTACCAGTTTTTGAATTTCCTGTATCCATCCATTCTTTCAACAAATATACTATGTAGTAGGCCTCAGATCCATAGGAACTCAAATATTAGTTATTATTGTTGTTGATGCTATTAAAATCTCACTATGTAGTGCTTTAATGATCAAAATGGGCTAAAAATATGCATAAGACATCCATACTCCTGCATAGTGCTTGCAAAGTTTTAATATGACAGTTTAATATGATTATCCACAACTCCTCATAGATTAAGCTTTTCATTTGAAAGTATCCCAGAATCAAAGCCAACTTTAGAAAGTTGTGTCCTGTATCCTCATAACTGTGCCCCACACCCAGAAAGTGTCTGTGTTTAGTTTAATGTTCTGCTATTGCTTTCTTGACAGTCTCAGAAGTTTCTCAACAAGACACTACATTTTCTTTCTTTACTAGGCTTGTCCTGTTATGTGGCCAGTACTACCTAGAACATGATGTATCTGAGTCCTTGCACCCAGAATGCACTTAGAACAACAAAGTGTTCTCTAGTTACTTCTTAGGCTTCTGTTTCCTTTGCTATATTTGAGCTGTGCTGTTTTGGTTATAAGGAAGAAAAATCCCCTCAAACTAGTTCAGTAAAGGAAGAGTTAATGTAAGGGGTTTATAAAAAAAAAAAAAAAAAAGGAGGCATATTCTTCCAGATGCTGTTTTGCACATACCTTAAAGTGATTACCCCCTTAAACTGGGCACCCTAAAGGCCCCACCGGCACAGCAGTGAACCTTAGTGGAGTATAATTCCACTAAAATGGAGGACACCAGAGAATTAAATACATCAGAGGCAGGAAATATCTCTCTCTCCTGTCCTCCATTCTTCCGCAGGACTTCCCTTTGGCTAGGTCAAAATCAGTGCGAATGCTCGGAGACCCCATTCGATGCCACACATAGAGGTCAGCCCTGAGTCTGTTGAGAGGCCAGTGGGGAGAGAAGAGTAGGGGAGTTCAGAAGAGGCAAATCTACTTAGGCTATGTGTCTTACTTAAGTTCATTCCACAAACACAAAATTGCTTTTAAGTCTTGCTACTTCTTTCCTATTAAGTAATGCTTAAAAAAAATGTATTTGTCCAGATGAGCCGGGTTCATCCAGATGAAGCTGGATGCAACCTCTTAAGGCTAATACTTCACCTAGGCCACCTTATATGTGGAAGGTGACCTCCTCAGAGACAACCATTTAACTGGCTCCTGACAGTTTCAATTATGACTAATGGATCCATTCAGTGGCCATCATGGCCTGTAATCATACCAGTTAGGATTTTTACAACCTTTAGAGCCTATCTTAATTTGTCTCCTTTTTTCCCCCTGGATTTTTTCTATATAGAAGCTTTGTACAGAACATAACAAATAGAAATATGATAACAATAGTTAGCTGTTAGTAATAGCTTCTTATCACCAGGAGTATTTTCTTGTATATCATCATGCCAGCAGGTAATGCAGCTTTGCTCATGTCAATAAACATTTATAAAATGTTTCATCTTGATTCACATTTCCATCTGAATAGGTTAAGAGGATGTCCTTTATCTTGCTTCTCTTTTTACATCTAGTGGTTAAAATGAAGTCATTAAAGATCATATAATTCTGGGGTCATTTTCCCCTCCTATGATTAAATGTGGTAAGTATTCCATAATGAATTCTCAAAGAGAGAAAAACAAAAAAGAACTTTGTCACTGCAATTTAACACCTCATTCTAAAAAAAAAAAAACTAATAGGAGAAGCAAATAAAAACAGATTTCTTCTCTACCATATTAAGCAAGGAAATGCATTGATTTATAGGAAAACATAAAAAATAGAAAATGGAAACTTGGCTTTCCTGGAAAGAGTGAGAAGACAAAGGTGTCCACCAGTTCCTCAATTAAACATATCTAAACCTTTTCCAGTGGCATTTGTAAGCAACTGAAAAAAAAAAAAAGAAGCTAAAAACAAAAATGAAAAATTCGGCTCCACTGCTATTATCTACATCATAGTGATCTCTGATAAACACATTGAATAAAAGAATCCCCTTCTTCATTGGGAAGGTGCGTCATCTGGTTTTTATTTCAGTTCAATTTTGTTGTTTTGGAGGACTTTTTTTTTTTTTTTTAAGAAACCATAGTATAAATGTCATTATTTTTTAAAATAGAAGCATTTATTACTAAATTGTTAAACTGTTTTTTCAATGTTCCTAAAATATTATATACTATAGCTGGCAAAAAAAAAAAAGCCTCCACTATTTTTGCAACTCCTCATTAGAAAAATAAGGAATTAACTTAAATCTGAGGTCATTATTTATTTATCAGTGTGATTTTGCCGTTTGGGAGGTCATAAAACACCAAAAAGATAGCCAGAATTTTTGTAGTTGTGTTCTTGATGATTCCTTTTTTGTCTTTTCAGGAATGTGCCTAGACTTCAGGTTCATGTTGTAAAATTAGGATGAAAGACTCCATTGTCAGAAATGTGGCAAAAGGATGGGATTTATTTTGGATGGGGTTATGACATATGAAATGTTTCGTTTATTAGGTTCTTTTACTTTTAAAATTTTAATTCTCAATTATAGAATTATACAGCACACTTTTAGTCTCTGCCTTTCAGATTAAATCTGTAGACTTTCCTTTAACCTTAAATCTTTGTTAATGAAAATTAATTCAATCCCTAATGATGAATAAATGATTTTTGCTTTTTCCTAAAATATATAAGCTCAGATACTTATCAGAATATTTGAATGGTCTGGAAATCTTTATTTTTATTTAATTCAGGTGATAGATGAGACATAGCCAATATGTACCTTTCACATAAACATGTTTTCAGAGACTATGTGGAATGGACAGAAAGAAACTAATTAATAGCTGATTTTTAAATTAATTCACTTGTGATTATCAGTAGCTTCAGAAAACAATGCAGCAAACAACTACCAAATTTGCCTAAATAAAAAATGACCTCAGATTTATGTCAATTCCTTATTTTTCTAATGAGGAGTTGCAGAAATAGTAGAGGCTTTTCTTTTTGCCTACGGTATTATGTAATGTTTTAGGAACATTGAAAAAATAGTTTAACAGGGCCCTCCCTGGTGGCGCAGCGGGTTAAAGCACTGCACTGAGAAGCTGAAGACACTTCTGCATGAGTTCAATTCCCGCCTGCCCCGGAGGTGACCACATGGCATGGCAGACCTCTCCTGACCTGCCCACTGCTCCCCTCAGCAGTGTACTTGGTCAGTCTGTCTGTTCTGTGCCCCACCCTGTCTCTGGTGAAGCCTCTCGCCGCCCCTGAGCCTCTGCCCTATACCCCAGCTCTGTAAGCACAAATAAATAAATCTTTAAAAAAAAATAGTTTAACAATTTAGTAATTAATGTTTCTATTTGTATAAATAATGACATTTATACTGTTATCTAGTATTACTTTAGAATGTTTTCCTACTTAACTACTTAATAATTTTATTTAAACTCTTTATGAGCATCTCCATCATCAGTGTTTTTGTTACCGATAGTCATATTTAATTAATCATTATGATTTTATAGCACTCCATCTTCACTTAATCTAAGTGCTTAAGACTCCATATTTATTAAATCTTAAATTGAGCTCTAATAAGAAATTTTATTCTCAGTCAATTTTTATTTTAAAACCTATTTAAGTAAGATTAAGGCAGTTATTTCCCTTCATACTGTATGTAACATTCATGATCTTCACCAAATAACCACTTAATGGGATGCTTAATAATATGGGCAAATAGCTTAAAATCAGATAATACTATGCAATTGTTAACAACAAAGACACCAGTGCCCTGTCCTCTTCCCTTCTGATTCCAGATCTCTAGTGACCACCAATTTTAAGTATATTGGGCTTATTCCCTCCTCATATTTACCTTCCTGAATCTAAATAGATTATTCTAGTATCTCTTGATTTTTCAAACCAAATTTTATATAGTATCTATTGACTTCCAAATTTGCAAAGTGAAGAGTTAGCCTCTCATATGTATCTACACCTGTAAAGTCAGTCTCTCTCTCTTTTCAATGTAGTTGTATTATAGTTTGGTTTACATCAATAGCCAGCATTTACATTATTATGGTTATGTTCATAGGTGATTTATAATAACATTTTCATTAATTTATATTTAACATTTTTATGGTATTAATGGATTGCCTTTTGCCTTTTTTTTTTTTTGTCTTCTTTATCTTGCTACTAAGTCATCTTCAAATTCTCAAGAAAATTCTCCCTGTGAAAATACATCAGGTCATTTACAAGTTTCATTTTTTTATGGGGAGTTCGCCCTCAACTCTGTTTGTCTTCCTGGTTTCTCTCCAGGCCAGTTGTACAGCTTCATCCTGGTACTTCTGTTATCATCATCATCATTATTTAAGTTCCTTTCACTGCTCTCCTCTAGTAGATATCATTTTGCCCCTCTCCCTCATCTTATTACTTGGTTTTCATTCCTACTAGCTTCCTAAGAAAAAAGGAAGGGACATAAATGTTTTGAAATTTTCACCCTGAAGATGACACATGTTCTTTTTCATAAGAACTGATAGTTTAGTTAGATGGAGAATTTTAGGTGGAAGTAGTTGTAGTTTGAAAAACATTGTTGCATTCTCTTCCAGTTGTGACACTTAGAAATCTGAAGTTATTTTGATATTATTTGCATGTAACACAATTTCTTCTTGAAAATTTTAAGATCTTCTCTTATTGCTTATATTCTAATATTTATTTCACTGTATCACAATACTAGTCTTTTTTCATATTTTGGGGGGCTTAGTACAAAGGCCCAGTGAGTCTTTTCAATTAGGAGATTCAAATTTATCAGCTTTGGGAACTTGTCTTGGATTATTACTTTGACTATGTTTCCTTGGCATTCTCTCTTCTTATTCTATTAGACTGATGTTGGACCTTATAGCTAGTTTTTTTCATTTGAATATAATTTGATGGGGTATTTTGGAGTGATGAGAAAGTTTGCAAAGTAGAAAACACCATTGGAAAATACTGTGATACACTTAGTATCACTGAGTTGAACACTTTAAAATGGTTAATTGTATGTTTACATGAACTATAAAAAGATTTTCTTTATATTCCACTTCCTTAAATTCTCAATTTCATTTTTTTATAGTTTCACTTTTCAAATTCTTTTTTTCTCTCATGTTTTTTGTAAGATCCTATTGGTATTTTTATAAATGCAATGCTTTAGCTCTCTGAAAGATTTCTTTTTACGTAAATGTTTTGGTCTTATTGTTCACCCTGAATTGTTTCTATTTGCTTGGGCTTGGATTTCTCCCTCCCCCCCACCTTTGTTTCTTCTAATGTACATTGCCTCTATTCCTGAATATTATCAAAGTTTTTACCTTTAGAGTGACTTGCTCTTTTTTCTAATTTGACTCTCACTAAGTTCTCATTTCTCAGTTCTCCTAAGTGTATACTACTCATGCATTTATTTTCTAACTTTCAAAATTGTTATTGCTATCTCATCTGTTGTCATCACCTCATCTGTCCTTTACCTTTGTGACCTTATACCATTTCATGTCTCTGCTGCCATTTTCATTGGTGTTTTCTGAAAGTGAAATGGAGAAATTCATGTCTTTGATACACAAAATTTCATCAGAAATCTGAATTTCTTTTTAAAGGGATTCTATCAAAAAGTTCCATTTAAATGGTAAATGGTTGGAGTCATACCCTCTCAGGCCAGGAATAATAACTACAATAAATTTGGTTAAGTTCTTTGGTCTGACAAAAAAAAAAATCATGCTTTGTAATTCAAATACATGGCAGAGATATTGTTTAAATAATGTAAGAAGCTTTATGAAAACCTAAACATAGAGCACTTAGTTCTTTTTTTTTCCAGTTTTTTAAATTTTTTAATTTTTTTTATTACAAAAGTTTATTTTTACATCATTTTGTACATTTTTTTTCCATCTCAATTGTAATCCCCGCGGGTTTCCCATCACCAAGTCACCCATGTGCCATCATCATAATCCCGTGCATTTCCCTCCCCCCACCCCGTTTTTGATCCCATTCCCCACTCCACCCCCACAAAATGTCTCTGGTATATGGTTGTTGCGCTTAGTTCTTTTTTATCCAAGAGAGAATTTGGTGGAAAGAACTTTGCCTTCTAGTATGTGCATTATATCTTAGAGTAATATATTTCAATTCTACTGTAGATAATGAGAAATTAAGACCTGGGATAAGAAAACATACAAAGAAATGTATTTCCTTCAAGGACAACCATTTATTCCTTTCCCCTGTTCAGGCTTGTCTTTTCACACTTTTTACCAATCTACTTTGTCATTTTATTTCTAGAATCAATTTTAGATACATAGCATAAGCATACACACATGTATTTTATCTTCTTCATACATATTATAGATCACAATTGTGAGGAACTGAATGGCCTGTGTCACTGTATTTATATTCTCTACTGAAAGAGATGATTTAGTGGATTCAGATTTGACAAAAGAATTTGGTTATAATGATTTGAAGCAACATGAGTCAGTACAGTGCTAATCATAATCTCTTAGAAAAGAACATTGAAGCAAGGAAGTGTTTATATTTTCTACTATCATACTCTATTACCTCAATCAAACTCTTTTATAAGGCTAAAAGGAGACCTATGACATTATTCATGCCTTTGGACAAATTGAACATTATTCTAAGTCTTGAAAAAAACTTTAATGAAGGTTTTCCTTTTATTCTTGAACTACCTCTAAGTCAATAAATCTAGGTCTGTTAAATACTGAACTGCCAATATGCCTACTTAAACGAGCAGAATACTGCATTCTGAGGTACTCTTCTGGATATTATTATTTTCTTTTTCTGAATCAACTAACAGTGTCACCAGTTTATTCTTCATAAAGTAGAATATCAGTTTTCTCATTTCTCTATTTGAAAATCTACAATATTTTTCATTTTTCATTATGTAAAACCTTCTCACCTTGGTATATTTTAAAACAGCTTTATTGAAGTAGGCTTGACATATAATAAATAGAGTGCACTTAGAGGGTACAATTTAATAAGCTTTAACATGTGTATATATTCTTGAACTACTACCAGAGTTACGATAATGCCTGGCATTGGCAGCTCTATACTATATAATCTCTTCTTTATGGAATTTGTCTCTTACTACTTGTTTATTTGCTTTATTATACTTAAATATATTGCAAACTCTTCAAAAAGACAAGAGGTCTTATTTTTTTTTGGAGCCCTCAAAGGTGCTTGGTAAATAACATGCACTCAAAATAAATAGCTGTTTTTATTAATTAAAGCATCATCTTCTGAATCATTGAATAGTTGTTTTTATTAATTGACAGTTTATCTTCTGAATCATTAAATAGAATCAGTACTAAGTGAACTATAATTGCCTCTAACCTCCCTTAATAAAGTAGATATTTTATAATTAGTTATATTTGATGTAAGATTACTGGATCAATATCATACCATAAAGGATGACTTTAACACTAGAAATTTTTTAGTGTATAGGTCTAAAAGTAGTAAAAGAACTTTAAAAAATAAAAATATATTTGCATAAAATTTGTATTACATTTTGTGCAGAATCTTGATTAGGGAATATAAGACTTAATACCTTATTTCATTAATAATAAAACAACATTTTTTTTAAAGATTTATTTATTCATATGGAACTGGGGTACAGGCCAGAGATGCGGAGGGTGAGAGGATTCACCAGAGACAGAGAGGGGAGCAGAACAGGCAGATCTACAAAGTACACTGCTGAGGGGAGCAGCGGG